>NW_019392944.1:0-367158 GCF_000648675.2 Cimex lectularius | reverse complement strand
TCTCTTGTTTTCCTTGACAACATAGTTGTCGTCTCTAATGATTTCATGAAAAGCTATACTATGTTTAGAAGGGGCACAGCCCCCGCTATCTAGGCCCATGTTTGGGCTAATTAATTAGACCTTTCGGGCTACAGTATAAACACTGTTCCAATTAAAAAATAAAATACAATTTACAACAAAAGGAATAACTTCTCAAACCCGTATTTGGATGTAAGAAAAGAAAAAGGGAATATTTACTAAGCTGGTATTCTAATCTGTAAATAGAGCCAACGTTAATCCCTTTGAGAGCAACGCGTCTATCTCGTTCGGAGTCTAGACTGATACTGTCCAATGTACATTCATGTAATTGTCTGTGAAACGTAGGTGAGGATGGTAAAATTTCAAGATTAATGCCTTTTGTTAACCTTAGTAATTCTGATGCATAAGTATTTTGCGGTTTAGAACTTTAATCAGCGTTGAAGTCTCCCACAATTATTGTATCTTTATAATTTAAAATATAAGATTCAACGATATTGAAAAACTCTGCCAAGAAACCTATTTTTGGTGGTCTATATACCACTCCTACCAGTATTTTACTTTACTTTGTTTCTATTTCACCTAGGATAAATTCAGGTTTAGCAGAGTACAGGGTAGGTGACGTATTTAACACGGAGAATTTTAAGTTACTTTTAACGAAAATTGCGACTCCACCTTTTCGAACGTTCATTCTGTCATTTCTTATTAAATTGCAACCCTGTAAGGAAAATGCTTTAGATGGCAAACTAAGCTTCAAAAAGGTTTCGGAGACGCAAATCACGTCAAAAATACCATCTTCAAAAGTTTTACGTAATTCAACACAATGAAAAGGAAGAGATTCTATGTTTACATGGGCTATAGAAAAATTGTCTTTGTAAATCTTATCAAATTTTCTGGGCATCATGTTGATATAAAACTAAAATTAAAACATTAAATATAAATACTAGCATTTATCAAAATCAAATTGATAAAAACTATTTCACTGTTATCATCTTTCTTTAGACCTATTATTTTGGTTGAACCAAATATATTTGTAATTTTTGTCCTTTTTTATTTGTTTACCATCTCTGAGAAGTTTTCTATTATAACAGGTAAACTGAGTGTTTATAAAGACTTCATTTGTTTCTCCTAGCATAAATCCAATGTCACGAATTGATATGTTTTTCTAGTATCTTTATCCATTTTTCGGAGAGAGAGAGAGAGAGAGTGAGAGAGAGAGGAGAGAGGAGAGAGAGAGAGAGAGAGAGAGAGAGAGAGAGAGAGTGATAGAGTGAGTAAGAGAAAGATAGAGAACAAGAAAGAGAGAGAGTGAGAGAGAGAGAGAGAGAGAGAGAGAATAAAATTGGAAAATACCCAGTAAGGTGCTTTGCTATGCTAAACCAGCACGACCAATCTGTCATGTTGGGTTTTTAATCTATTCAAGCGCCTTGCTAAGAAGAAATTTGTGCTTTGGGACTTTTTTCCTTCTAGAAAATTCTAGGGAGGGAGAGGGAGCGAGAGGGAGTGAGAGGGAGGGAGAGGGAGGAGTGGGAGTGAGAGGGAGGGAGAGGGAGAGAGAATATAACAAAAAATTACGGAATGTTTCATGTTCCGTATACTTTTGAACAAATGTATCTATCTGTATAATAAATAATAAGTATATAATTAATAAAATGTAGTCAATAATGGTAAAAATATCAAGGCTTCCAAATCCCTGTGACATTGATATATTGCTGTTCCTAAATTGATAGTAAATCGATGGATGCGGGATTAATGACTAAGGCATTTCAATCCGGAAATTATGCTAGGATGTCTGCGATTTTCCGTCATAATTTTTCTTTTACGAGGTTAGAACAGTACAAATTCTCGCAGTCCGCTAATTAATGAGGGCGAATATATAAGCCACTAAGGGCCGAAATGGAAAAGTCAGTGACGAAACACAAACCGATGGGCCCAACATTAATGGAGCAAATCAACATTTGTCTGCAACCCGTTTGAGGAGGCGATTCCTGTTTCATTGTTGCTGATAGATGACTATTCTAATAGAAGGAACGGCTGCGGGATTGACTGATATCTGGGGAATTACTTGGTCAATTTGTCATGCTTATCAGATTGTGCGGTTATCGCATGAAACCCTGACATTGTGTCTACTAGCTTCGACACAGATTCGATTTTTATACATCCTAATAAATCCAATGGTAATTCTTCTCGCGAGTGCTTTTGAAAAATTTTATGTTAAACCAATCTACAATCTATACAATCTATTACATGATTACTTTTAACAATAAACGCTGTTTTCAACTGGGCCATTCTAAATAAATTTTACGAATTTAATAAGGATAAGGTTTTCAAAACGGTTGAATGATGATAGTTGCATGCATGTTTTTTAATACAACAGTTATATATTCAGGCATTAGTCACTTGGTTAGCAGTAAATACCGAACAGCGAAACGTTGAGAATGGCCGCTAATCAATAATTAATTTCTTGCGTGCGCTTTTGATGGCTGTAGGTCTGGAGAAAGACAGAAGCCCTCATCCAAGCATTAAGCCGAAATGGATCCGACTGTAGACAAACAGCGAAACAAGAAGAAAAAATTTTGACTGCTGTCAACAGTTCAACTCACAGACATGTCAACTCGCAAAAGTACAATATTAAAAGAAATCTTTGTGTTATTCTAGCCGTTTATTCTAATACTGTTTTATTCTTATTTTACTGTTAAAATTTAAATTTAGGATAATATGTCATAATATTAATAATAATAATACAGAAGGAGACCAACATACTAATGACACCCCAGGTTTAAAAAAAATCTACGCAACGAGAAACAATATATCACTTTTTTTTAGCATAAGCTAGCTTTCGTTTAACATTGAGACGCTGGCGATGTTGTAGTATATGGTCCGTCATAACCGTCACACTTTTAGGCGAGGCAACATTCGCTCTTTTCCTTTTTGAGAAGGTGAGCGTTTTTCTTCCTTATCCATTGCGTTGCCATGTCCAGCCTCGGGGTTTCTTTCTTCAATATCGGGGCCGCGGTTAACACTGGAGGGTTGTTGACTTACAGAGCCCGTGGCAGCCTGTATCCTTACCGTTCTACGGCCTTTGCTGACTCTTTTGTAACACAGTTGTTTTACCAGTCGGTAGAGATGCCATGTGAGGGTGAGCTAGCACACTCCTCACCGCTCTCTTCACCCAACCGCTACTGGCTTGGGGATTTTGCCCAGGTTGCGAAAGTGGGAGAATAGGGTCTCCTAGGGACGGTAACACTAGGGTGTGTACAGTTTGTGTGCTTATATCAGTGTGAGTTTTTTTGAATGGTACGTATTTTTTCCCAGTTTGCTTGTGGTTACCCAAGGCCAGCCAGGAGTGCGGTCACGTGAAGTCCCCCCTGCAGGCCGGCGCACCACCAGGACTGACCACATTACAATCAACATCTATCATTCATTAGTACGGGGGTCTTTGGGAGGGTGGTACTTGTGACTGGGACCGACCTAACCCCTCACACTTCCGCCGAGCCATTCCGCCGTAGCAGCCAATGAGGGTCTCCTCGAACTCCGGACCACCGACATCCCTGACCCGGCTTAATGCCCGAACAACATATGCCGCAGAACAGGTGTTTACAACCAATGTTTGCTGATGAAGATTAAGTCACCGGCATTAATTTTAAATAAAATTGTTAGACATCTGATCGAATAGTATTTCACAAACTATACCCATGATTCATAGTTTTTGTCCTTGCATTTTTTTTGTTCCTATCGTCCACAACCCCTAGACTAAAAACCTATTATGAAATTAAGTACATGCACGGGGCAATTGGAAACGTAGATAAAACAGATGGTTACCATAAGTCTCACTAAAATTTTGGAAAGTTTATTTGTAAATGTAAAAGTAAATGTGTAAATTAAAACAATTTCCACTGGACAAATTAAAAAAAAAAGTAAAAGTTCTTTAGAGTAAAAAAGCGTCGTAAAATTAATATTAAATATAATATTTAATCAAAATTACGTCCGGAAAAAAGGCCATTACTCTTAAACTACACTCTAACAATAATTCGATAAACTTATGATCAGTTTTATATTTTGTCGTTCCACTTATTTAAAATAATTTGAAAACTAGCGAGAAAACAAACGGCGCTGATCGGTTGTTGTGTTAAAAACGAAACTTGGGAGAGTGTGTATAATAAATAAATAAAATTATGATGGCAATGAAAAGAAAGCTGCAAATCAAGACCAAGGTAAGAGAGAATTGGCTTTAAGTTTAGGATCGAAGTGAGAGTAGGTTTGGTAATTGTATGCAGATAGGTCCACCAATCGACTTCTAAATCTGTATTAGATATCTGTTTGTATTTAAAAATTAACCATTCAAGCCAAAACTTTTTGTGATTTTTTTTAAACATAAATAGATGTAATTTGCCTCTAGTGCGAATCTGAGCTTTATAAATGGTTACGAAAGAAAGAATTGTAAATAAAACCCCCATCCAGCCATCCCACATTTCGTATAATAAAAACAAATTAAAGCGTTGAAAGGGGAAAGGAATGTAAGTTAAAATCATGTGCTCCGAGGAGACATTGTGCATTTGAGTTACGGCTTTTAGACACGGACCGTTATATGCACTAAAACTAAGGTAAGAATTTTATGTTTGGGGCAAAAAGGATGCATTAGGGGTTATAAAGAATCAAGAGGTTTACGAAGACTATAAAACGCCTATGAGTTTTTACATCAATATAACTTCTGTTAACTCTTACATTTTTACAGAGGGAGGGCTACTAACGGGTTTCCACGTTTTAACTGTTGGTAGGGTTCCACGAAATGGGAGATGAACATGTATTGAGTATTCTGTTGTGCTACAGTCGATTAACTATGGAAACTAAATATATTGCTATGTTTTCGCACAATCCTTCTATACTTTCAGTATATTTTTAATCTATCTAGTAGGTTTCGTGATCCGATTGGCCAAATAAATTCTTTTCAAATAATTAAGGCTTTGGTTGAGATAAAAAGCCAGTAGAAATGATAAATGATGGAGTGAGTGTGGTGTTCAATACTTTTTAAAAGGATAGTTCCTACTCACAGTAAGTTGTTTTGCAACGATCCGGATTTCGAGCCTTTTAGCTCATCATCAGGTTGAAAGACTTCCACAACCACGTCTCTCGACATGAATTGCCAAAGTGAACCGCTGATACCTCCGCCAACGCGACGTTCCAATTATCAGCTNACATATACGACCTTCCGGCTCCTTATGTTGTGTGAATGAAACAATTTGTATGATTCATTGTCGTACCCATTTGGACCGAATAATCTTAAAGTGCCCCACACATTCGGTTTATTTTCAAATAATTGAACAACCATTATTTTAAGAGAAAATTAAAAACTCAACGCCAAGGTGTGATTAAATTCGAAGAAAGATTCGTAATCTGAGTCAGGAAATGATATTCAAGGTCGGCTGTGCTCTTTCCCCAGTTGGTTCCTGACCCTTCCACTTTGGCCCTCTACCTATCAAAGCCACCCCTCGCCCATCCACTCCTTTCTTAATGAAAGTGGATTATAAAATGTAAATGATGGCTTCACCTAACCTGCTTAATATTCCCCGGTTAATGGAATGCGTTAGATATTTAAATGAAGACGAAGTGACATGTTTTTTACGATACTTCAACTTCTGAGAAGGTTGAACCATTTAAAAGTTTAATTAATACCACAAATTGTTCAAAACTACTCTTCAAGAAGTTCACATACAAAATCTTTCTACTAAAATATTACATTTGTTTCCATTGATAAACCGCCAATAACAGATCATGCAATAATGCTCCTAACGATGATGACTTGGTAACAAGCTTAAAGAGAAAATATACAGTTGCATGAAGATAATTTGCCATGCAGTAGTATAGCAAAATATGCAACCTCTTCCAGAAATCATAAGGCTTCTGACAGATCTTGTCTTGAATATTTACGATTTAATTCATTAAAACAAAATAATGGTATATCATATAAGTTATAGTCAACTGTCACACTGATTAAATCTGTCAGCAAATTTGTTAGAATTTTCTCAACCGACAACTTCAAATGAACATAAAACTAACTTAAATCTCGACCTGTGTCTAAAATGTCGTTCTTCAAACATAACCCTTATCCAGTCAATACAAATCAAGCTAAAGATAATGTAAAAGTCACATCGGGATACAATTTACAAGGTGATTTTTCTATACGACCTAAAACGTCAATAAACATTCTACGATAATGTACTAGGGCCCTAAGGTGAAACCGTATTCAAGCCAGTCCGAAGAAGACATCAATTCCTATTATGTAAACCTGTGGCAAAAAGTGTATGAGATCTCAGAAATAATCCCTGCGTGAAACCAGAAAAAATTTTCTCAAATATTTTCCAAGCTTATAAACCATGTTAACAAATTTGAACGTGCGACATCAAATTTCAACAACATTCAAGATGCGAAATACACGCTGGAATTAAATAGTTTGCTTCAATGGAATTGCCGCTCTATAATTTCAAAGAAAGGATGTTTTTTCCAAAAACACTATAAATTGTAACATATCGAATTTAATTATTACAGCATTTCAGATGCAAATAAAAAATTATGCAACACCCCTAAACATTATATATAATAACCCTGGAAATAAGCACACAAGATTGGGATAAATTTTTGGTTGTTTATTTAGGCCATTCTTATTATGTGGAGACTTTAACGTCTCCTGAATGAGAGCTGTTCTTAAGACAGAGGAAAGCATCTCTGAGTCGAACTTTACGCTCCGGAAGAGAGGATCAGAGCCAGCTGATGAGGTTTCCGACCCAGACGTCGCTTCTATGTCCGTCACTCAATTAAGGCGTGACGGACCTTCTGATATTGAAGCTAGCGATGGCGGCGGCAGTCTTGACGTGGCAAGTTCGTCTCCGGCTTGTCGTACTTCCTCTCACGGCTAGCCGCGACACGCCGTGCTGGGGTCTTTCGGGAAGAGATGTTACCTCTTCTGGGGGAGGGTGGAATCAGCCACCCTTTCTTTTGCCACCGCCAACAACGGAAGGGGCTTTGACGATTTCTCCTTTGTAAAGAACAGCTGCCAGAGTTTGAGTTGCTATCCTCTTTTAACAAAGTTTTGGATGAGTCTGTTCAAATTATTAATTATATCAAGTCGCAGCCATTGATGTTAACACTTTTCTGAATACGATGTGTCGATAGGGGAAGACTTCATCATTCCCAGCCACACCGTACAGAATTCAGGCGGTGTCTTGTGCGAAAGCACTTTCATGATTACAGTCATTACTTTCTGAAGTCTTTATCTCTGTTGATGGATCACAATTTCAAATTGGCCAACGTTTTCAACAATGAGAAATGGCAATGTATACCGTCGTATTTAGCAGATATTTTCATTAAAATGCATGATATGAGTCTTCCTTGCACGGGCATAATATCACAATTTTCGATGCTAATGACAAAGTTCATGCCTACAAAAGAAAAATCCAGTTTGGGATGAATCTGTCGAGAAGGAAGCTACAAGAACACTTGAATTCGAGGGGTACGCCCTGGATAGGGTCCGCTGGCTAAAAAGTTTGGGAAGTCCTTCACCAGACAAATAACAAATCCCCTCTGTTGATAAACATAAAAAAGACATACAAGTGCACTAACATGAACCCACAACATCCAAAACTAACTGTGTCACCGCCTTTGATTGTTTGCACCCAAAAAGCGGTGCCCTGAGGGTGGACGAAGGCGTGGGCCCTCATTGGCTCATCCGGTCGCCGAAGGATAAAATTAGGCTTGTGCGACATTCAGAGAGAGAACAACCGAATAGAGTAAATTAATTACAGGTGATTATACGGATTACATTATTTTATGCAGAGTCTTTAAAACACTTATCAATTTTAACTTGTCCTGGGGAAAGGCATAATTTTAATTTATCCATTACATTGTATTAATAATTTCATTTTATTTCGGTTGAATAAAAGTTTTATTAAATTTTTATTGTACATATTGCCTTTGGGTTTGCATGCTGGTGGAGGGTTTTGATATTTTAAAATTATTATTTTATTTAAAAAGTTTGTTTTGTGTTGTTTTCTTGATTTTTTAAGATTATTTTGTACGGCGACTAAAATAGCTCGTCACAATTGCACTCTCAAATCTACTTATACAAAACAAGCCCATAAGACCAGTCAGTAAATATATATAAATTACTACTACCACCGAACTAATATAATTTGTCATAACAACAATAAGATGAGCCCACATCAACCAAAATTTGATAAATAAAATATACTCATGAAACGAGTTATAATATACAGATTAAACCGTTACAAAACAGGGCACAAAATTACTCAAACAACACATATTATTAAGAAACTGAAGAGACGAAATTAATAATATCAAAACCGTACAAATCGCTCAATAAATAAATAAATAGAATTAAAAACTTTACATACTACTATAATACGCAATTACTGCTACAACACAAACACAATAAAAATAATGTACAAAATGACCACTTAAGAATCTAAACTTACCACAAAAAAATGGGAAACGAAATTCATGTAAATAAATAAAATAGANTTTGTTCCTTTTAATATATTATCAGTGAGTCACTTTATATTGGATTCATATTTACATCTTCTATGTATCTATTTCTAATAGATTTCATTGCTTCTGTATTATCTTGCACTGAATTATATACTGCCTTTCCTATCTCGTCAATGATGTCTGTTGTAGACATATTATGATTGTTTTGAGAAATTTTGTTTGTCAACGTTGTTCAATTGCTGGATGAATTTTTCAGCTTCTTTATTAGCTCATGGATTTGTTGGAGTCCGTCCTGTTTCGGGAGTGACTTCACTTATTTCCATCGTATCCACTGCCCTTCGGAGTGGAGGAATTTTTTGTCGGCTTGAGATACAACCTATCTGGCATGATTAAAGATTTTCTAAATTGTCCGCGGCCTCTTTGACTGGGGAATTAGCTTTATTATTAGGTAATTGTGGGAAATCTTCATCGTTCTCTTTTATAAAGTCCAAAACTTTGAACTTATTATTTAGAACTATTGAGGCATAAGAAGAAACAGTGGATTTCTTTCTATTTTCTTCCTGAATCTTTTGATACACTTCGCGTTCTCGGTTATTTGCAAGGTGTTGTTTTTTGCAATGAACGCAAGTCGGATCTTGTGATTTACAATCTTTTAGAATGTGCTCTTCTCCACACTTGAGGCACCGTTGTTTCCCTCTGCATTGGGCTGAGGAGTGGAAAAATCTCAGGCAATTTCCACATTGTCTTACTTGAAGACCTAAGGACATACCGTACAGTAGTTCCCATAGATCGTAATATGATCTGGCATATATTGGCCGGCGAACGTGACCACACATGTTTGCAGTGGCATAATTTTTCCTTGATCTTCGTTATTAACGTATCTTTTAATACGATTTTCCAGAGATCGCCGGAATGGGAGAAAATACATTTGTCAAAATTTCTTCTTCGGACAAGTCTAAATCGATATTTCTTATTACGCCAATTTTTTTAACAAGGAAATCTGGAATGTAGACAAACAGCTTTTCTTTTCTGAGATTATCAGATTCTACTAAATAGTTCGCTGTTTCCCTATCACATGTAATTATTTTAATTCTATTTTTACTCTTATTTAGAGTATGTTATTATTATTTAAATTTTTGTCCCTATCAAAAAAAGCCACTTACCACCGAAGAGCATAGCGTGAACATTACCTATGCTTTTGTCTTCACTTTCGACAAATACGAAAAAAGGGCCTTTGTCGAATTGAGAAAACCTATTTTTTTGGAAACGAAGTCTGAAATTTTCCTTCTCCATGGACTTTTCTTTCAGGATCGAATCATGATCTTGTAGGGAGATAGGTTGTCTTTTGGAAAGACTGGAAGACAGTTAGAGACATTACTCCTAGATGCAAGGTAAATTAGGGATCATTCGAGTCATTTTTCCGTTTTTTGTATGTAGTTTCAGACGACGGGGGATCCTTGCCCCCGCTATGAGCGGACATATTTAAACAAGGAAAAATTAACTCACGCCAGTGAGACTATAAAACGGGAAAAGGAAAAGAAAAGAATTTTTTTTCGAAAATTAGAATTAAAAATTGAATCTTGGATTCAAAACGAACGAAAAGGTTGATTCTTCTTATCAATCGTCGTAAACACGGCAGTAATCCGGAGACCGAAAAAACACGTCCACTCGGGTCAACGTCTGGATCACGACTGAAAAATATTTGTTAAAGGATTACAAAAGAAACGGTTCATTTCATACTATTCCGACAAAGTGATTGATCTAGAAGAGTTCGGTTGTCCATAAATCGGAATTGACACTAGGTGGAAAAGGAACACAGTGCTACCTCATAACATTATGCCACGGATGTGTACTCATTTGCACTGGGGTCGTTGATGTGAGAGATGTGGTGCCACTCTTTCGTTGACGGTCGCGGGTTCGATCCCTGCCTTATCTACTGGTGTTTTTAACAAAGGTGGTCAGTACGTCCTTACAAAGCAACAGTTGAGTGTACTCATTTTCGACTCAACGCATTGACTAATTGGATATTTACGAACAGTTTACTAGAAAATGTTACTTTTAGTTTCATTGTTCAACTTTTTTACTCAATTTTTAAAGAGAAATTTTTCTTTCAGAAGAAAACTTTTCCGTTATAAAAGATAAAATGGATTTTTTGTTATAATTATTTTTTTAATTTGAAATGATTTTCATGTAAGGGCATGTGTGTTGTTTATAAGGTCACTGGCGAGGTGGTAAAATACCCGTAAACCAAAAGACATTGCATTGAAATTTATTTCAAACGAACCTCCTTGGTACTTTTACGTAATGAGGGGGCTTAAACACTAAGACAGATACGAATGTGTTTTAAAAAAATTATTAAACTCAATTGTTCCTTTGTAAGGAAGTACTGACCACTTTTGTTAACAACCCCAGTGGATAAGGCAGGGATCGAACCCGCGACCCTCAACGAAAGAGTGGTACCCACATCTCTCACATCAACGACCCCACGATGTTATTTTAATGCGATAACACAGTAACTTTTACGAATTGAGAATCCATCCAGGTGAGAAGTTGGTTTTTGACCCCTAATAAAAGCATATTCCCTACAGGTGTGAATAATGATGTTTATTTCATTAAAATTATCTTAGATCTTTTTTAATTTTAGTTAAATGACATTTATTAAAATTGTTATTCAAAAATTTTAGAAGAGATTAAAAATTTAGTCGGAGTTGAAGATATGACCAACTACATGGGTTTGTGTATAGAGGGAGCAACGAGCGCATATGTAAAATGAGGATGGTTGGGCATGTAGAGGTGGTGTGACGAAATAAACTGGTATGATCGTGTCTCACACGACTCACTCTACCAGCGACTTTCGAAGAGTGCACACACACGTATTGGTAAGTAAGTTTTCACTTATTAACCACTATACAATGCTATAGCTAATAATACTTATCTATAAATTATCGTATGCTTTATAGAAAGGATCTATAGAATAACAGTATATAAAAAAAGGCGCAGCGAGATGTCCTTCCCGTTCGCTTCATATTTGTCGACGTGGCGAAAAAAGACAACTGCATTGGCAAAATTTCACAATAGAATACGAAATAGAAAAATTCCAACTTATAAAAACCAAATAGGGGTGTGACGAAATAAACTTGAATGATAATGTCTCACAATACAGTTATTGCACATATATTATACTCTTATCTTCTAACTTATCTGGAAGAGTGTCCTAGAAAAGATTTTCTACCCAGCAGGATTGTCGAATCCATAACAGACGCTATGATTGATGACTAAGATCATTCACACAAAAAGATTAATATAATATATTAAATTTGTTCGATAAATATAAATTTTTTTATTTTGTGATATCACAACTTGACAGACAGCATCGTTTGTTGCGTCCCTAACCAACAGGATGCAAATTGAGGGAAGAGAAAAAAAAAACTATAAGGGATCGCGATAGCTTGAAAGCTAAGCCCTTTGGATAAGGGATGATGCTGTTCGCAGCGGCAGGCTGGAAGGGGAGGCGTGCCAACTTGAAGCCTACTGTGGGCCGGAATAGGGCTTACATCAAGAAAACATCCGCCTCCCATGCATCGGAGCTGCTAGGAGTTAAAATCGGCTAGTTGCCGTTGGGAAGGAAGTAAAGCAGCTATAATTAGGTGGGGGTTCCCTAAAGTAGGCCAGGCCCATAAACCCTGGATAAATTTTAACCCTTGGCGGGCGAAAAAAATTTTACAATTTACATCGGGACCAAATGAAAACAAATCATGTATTGTCAACATAACAATGTAAAATTGGGGTGTGCCAAACCCTGGTCCCCTTAAATTTAAGGTTGACAAACATATTACCCCCTGAATATTATAAATGAAAATAAAATAATATGTTAGGGTTGAAGGGTACTTGATCGGCCAGTGTGTGTGTATGTGAGGGTCACTTGTGAAGTCCCTAAAATATAATACATTTTATTTATATTTATATATACCCATTTAAATATATGGTTATATTTTTTTATGGCCATCAGTCCTAATTCAATTGGGAAATCACANTAGAGAAGACATTTTTGTATAAGGCGTCGGCTTCTTTGAGGTGAAAGGAGGCGACGAAGGGAAAAAACGTTGGTAATGGTTCGGCCAGATTATCCTTTCAGGAAGGGGATAAATAGGAAAAGGAAAGATAAATTGTTGAAAAATTAGACTATATGGAAATGTTTGATGTGCGGAATGTGATATGATGATATATGTATGTTATCTATATTGAATTTGATTAATATTGGCGTAGCTGCGTTGAGTTTACATGTATCTGTTCTGTAATTGATGCTGTGTTTATCTCTGTTGATGTAGACCATTTCTAAAACATTCTGTTTATGTTTGTTTTGTTCTGTGTGTAATATTTTTGGATTGTTGAAGTCGAAATTGTGTTTGTGTTCAAAATGGTGGGTAGCGAGTGCTGTAGGATTTTGCTTGGGTTTTTTGCAATCATAGATATGTTGCTTTACTCTCTTGTCCAGATAGTAAAGATAGGATGTAAGACCGATATAAGTTGCCGGACAGTTTAAACAGTTGATTTTGTAAATTATGCCAGATTTATTTGTTATTAGTGTGGGATCATTAATTTTGTAAAAAAGTTTTTGAATTGTTTTATAATTTTTGAAAGCTATTTTGAAGTTATCGGACGAGAGAAATGTGTTTAATTTATGTGATAGGCCGTGAATGAATGGCATGGAAATGTATGTTGGTTTGTTTCTATGTGATAGATTTGATTGAGTATTATTAGTAATAGTGGATGGTGTTAGTGTTGAGTTGTAGTTGTTGATTATTCTGTTCATTATGTGTTTAGGGTAGAGATTGTTATGGAGGATCTGTTTGTATATCTTTATGTTCTTGTGGTGAATTGATTCATGTCTTAGAGTAATCATTCTGTAAAGTAACCCTTTGGAAGTGTTTATTATTGTATGAAGAGGCTGGTGAGATGTAAAGTTCTTGTAGCGATCTGTGTTTCTTGGTTCTTGTTACCAATCTGTGATTAACGTGCCATCTGGTTGTCTTATTACGACTGTATCTAAAAATGGTATTGTTTTGTTGTTTTCGATTTCATGTGTATATTGTAGGCGTGGGGGACCGCGGTAGCCGAGTGGTTAGCATGAGAGACTCTCACGCCGCGGTCGTGGGTTCGATTCCCACCGTCGCCTCTGGCCCTTTTTTCCCGATAACCCCCAATTTGAACACACAAGAATTCAAGAATGCAAGATCATAAGGCAAAAAAAAAAATTGTGGGTGAAAGCTATTAAATGTATCTAATGTAGTTTGAATTTGATCTGTGGGAACTGCTGTCAATATGCAATCTACGTATTTAGTGAAGAAGGGTAATTTGAAAGGAAGTTGTGGTATGACTGTGTTTAATAGATGTCATAATTATGTCTGCCAGTATCGGGCCTAGGTTGCTACCAAATAGTTGTTTGTAAAATTGATTGTCGTATGTAACATATCCGTTAACACAGCAGTGTCGGACCATTGTTATGAACGTGTTCTTTGATAGACTTGTGTGTGGTGTTATGTTGGGCCATGTATCTTTAATAATGTTCAGTGTTGTGTGTGAGGGGATGTGGATATTATTAATTTTGTTGATGAAATAATAATTATCGATTAATGGTCACTCATCACCACACACTACTCAGGAATCTATACAGATGAGAATTTTTTAAGCAAAAACAATAGGTTTAATTTTGTTACTACTGTTAGTAATGTACCATGAGAATGGTGTCGGTAAAGCGGCCAACTATCCCACGAAACATATGGTATCAGTAATAACGCTTTACTCTGTTTAGAAAACATTAAAAGCTATTACTTGTCACACTATATTTGGAAAGAGTGGTGAGCCTCTGGCAAACTGTTATATAGGGTTCCCACAGGCACCCCTCGCTGTGGAAAAACAACCTATATTGATATTTATGTCCCTATCCCGTCCCAACCTAAATATGAAGCTCAGGGACAAATCTTAAGCACTCTTTATTTCCTTTTATTACATCAAAAAAGTACAATCCGATAACAATAATGAAGATTCTCACAGACAGTGACACGTGGCAGAAAAAAAGTTTAAACTTGAACGTGAAATTTCGTCATAAAGCTTCTTATTGACTAAGAAAACAAAAATGTAAAAAAATCTTGGATATTAATATTATCTGCAATTAGACCAAAACTCTAATACGCCCAATCTGTACGATTTCAAAGCTTCATATTACCTTTAAAAGTACCAGAGCGGGTAGTTCGTTGCAAGAAACGACAACGACAGATCGTCTCTGTATCAATCGTAATTTTTAATGGTTTGAACGTTCGACTGCTTGATTTTTGGCTAGCGGATTTACGAGATGTCAGATTTCCGCTTTGTGGTGTTGGTTTCTGATTTTTATCAACTCGATTGTTCAATTTCGGTGAAATTATCTCGTGTTCGGCTTGCCTGAAAGTAATTCTGAAATCGCACGTTAGATCTTCCGGAAGATAACGAGTCGGCTCATCGTGGTGGGGCTCCGACAACCAAGCTGTGTTTTTGCATTGTTTATGGTGTGGCTCCGAATCGCCTGTTTTTTCTTTAATCAAACTGTTTTTCTCCAAAGGATAAGTGCCTTTCTCTTAAGAGGCAAAGAAGTTCACCAGAACAGAATACAACCTGATTAAAACGTATGTCAAGGCACTCTGAAGCGCGCCATAAGTGAAATTCTGGAGGATAAACTTAAAATGATTGCAACAAAGCAAAACCTGTGTTGTTTGAAAGAGGAATTCAAGGTCTGAGGAGGGAAAATTCGGATTTGCGGAGTGAACTGGCTACCATGAAGGAAATGTCTGTGAAGAGATAAAAAATGATTGACCAAATGGACTACAAATTGCGTCAGGGCAATTTGTTATTTAAAAGATTTCAACTCAAGGAAGTAAATGACCCGGCGACATTGTTGACTTCTGCAGACAGTTGCTGTCTGTGGAACTGGATCCAAATAACATCTACGTTTACCGCACTGGGAGTCTAATCATGGAAGGTCCTCTTTTAGTGACTTATTATTGAATTCAGGATAAAATAAACTTTTTGAAAAATTCAAAGGCCCTCAAGGGAACAGGTTTATACGTACAACAGGATCTCCCATTCAATATGGGGCGGAACCGAGCAAAATTAGTCGCTCTCAGGAAGGCTTTCATCAAGGTGAAGAGTGAAGTCATGGTGGCGGTAGTTGGGGACAGCTTGAACCTCGAGAATCACACCTTCAGGTGGTGTCCCAAGTTTGGTTTGAAATATGGTGCTAAACACGGTGTACAATCCTTAATAAACTTGTAAATAGTAACTTTTCGATCACGCGGGCGCGGCTGATTCCTGAGATCCATTCGTCTATCGCCAGGGATTAATCCAGAAAGTGATTTAAGTGCTAATCCTCTTAATGTAATGTGCTATAATATTAGTGTTCTTGGTTCTAAATTTGTTAACTTATTACTTTTAAAATCCTTTGATATTTTCATTTTATTAGAAACATTCATTATGGATACTATTCCAAAAGAATTTGTGGAATTTTTTGAGATTTATAATTTAAAGTAGGTACCAGCAAAAAAAATTCTAACTTTGGGAGACTTAAGGGTGTTCTCTATATGCCTTCAAGAGGAATATGGTGGGTCACAAAATTGATATTATTAATGTTTTTGGTACCGTTATGATTGATGTACATACAGTCCTCAGCCAATTGTACGTTCTTCCTATTTATTATACCTTTCTTCCTGGGATGTAGATTTCTTTTATTTAAACAATTTTATTCCAGAAAATGATTTTCAAAAGCTGGTCCTAATTGGAGACTTCAATGCCAGGGTGGGCACCTCCCAGTCTCTCCCATAGGAAATAGGTCCTTATGTAGGTAAACCTGTCTCAAAAAGATCATCAAAAGATTTAATTCTGAATAAACATGGAAGGAATTTGTTGGATTTGTTAATTTTAAATGGCCGATCTCCTGGAGACATGGAAGGTGCGTTTACATTTATTGTCCAACAGGTAATTCCGCTATTGTTTTGTGTTGTGTCTCAAGGTCAGTGATTCCTTTTTTGCCTGATTTTCAAGTCATTCCAGAATTATTTTCAGATCACCTACCTATCCTCTTACAATTAGATCTGCAAACCAATAAGAGTCGAAGTCACAAATTTCACCCTCTCCTCCCTCAACTGAAATGGGTAATCTTATTGAAGAAGTCTACAAAAATAAAAGTATAGCTAATATTTCCTAATTGAAGGGTGTCCCCTTCTTAGATGACCCTCAGCAAGTCCCAGGTTCGTTGTTGAGAATTATTCGTAAAGCTTCTGGAAATCCTAAAACGTACAGTTCCTTTATAGGGCAGATTCAGAAAAACCCTTGGTTTGATTTACAGAGTGCAAGGGTAAGAATAAGATGTTTCTCATTGTTGAATCTTTGTCGTCAGTCCGGTTCTGAAATAGCAAAACTTGCTTATTTGCTTGCAAAGTCGTCTTTCAAAAACATGTGCTATCTTAAGAAAAGTTATTATCTCGTTGAGACAGGTGAGCGGCTTTCAATAGTAAAGGACTCAACAGAGTTTTGTGGCTTGTAAACAGGTTTAAAAGAAAACTTTTTTCTTAGGAAATAATATAGATTTGAACCGTTGGCGAAAACATTTTGAAACTCTTCTGAATTCCTCTCCTCCCAGTATATCTGCTATTAGTTTGGCTGAACTTCTAATTTATCAGCCACTTCTTGCTGAAAAATTTTCTTCCGTTGAGCTATCCAATGTTCTTATGAAATTACAAGTTAATAAGTCTCCTGGCCCAGACGGTATTCCTTATGAGATTTCAAAATTTGCGCCTCAAAAATTTCTTTCTCGTCTACTTTCATTTTTCAATTATATCTTTGACTCTGGTCTTCTGCCCCCCTCTTTCGGTGAATCCGGTATTTTTCCGTTATTCAAGTAATGGGTCTGAAATGTACACCAAAATTATAGAGGTATCTCTTGCCTCGATGCTATTTCATAAGTGTTCTCTGGTCTACTTCTTAAACGCCTGGAGTCTTTCATTTTCGGCAACAATTTGCTTAGTGACTTTCAGATGGGTTTCCGCAAGGGTTTTTCAACATGTGATAATTTACATTTATTATCAAACATTATCAATTACAGGTTAAACATAAGGTTTACTGTTTTTTCGTTGATCTGGGAGTGGCTTTTGATACGGTCGACCGAAGCAGGTTATTCTTTAAACTTAGTAATTTAGAAATTTCAACTAAATTTCATATTATTAAGAAGCCTTCTGTATCTGCTTCATGTGTACGTGGTGTGGAAGGACTGTCCGAATTTTTTAAGATTTATAATGGAGTTAGGCAGGGTTGTCTCTTAAGTCCGTTATTATTTACGGATTTTATTGATGATATCCCGACTATTCTGGTTTATGGCTGTCGAATTGGCGGCCAGTTATTTAAAATATTAATGTATGCAGACGATATATTCATTATGGCAGACACCACAGCAGGCTTGTAGAGAAATATAAACCTTTTAGTGTCTGTGATCAGGGGGCGTTATCTGTTAATTTGAAGAAATTTAGAAAAGGGGGTAAGTGGAGGTCGTCCGAGCCTTGGTGGTTAAAAGGAGGATAGTGGTTGTGAATCACTACAAATATCTAGGTGTATCTCTAACTCTTACCCTTGTTTGATCCAGGCATTTGGCTACAAAAGCGTCCTCTGCGTGCTTACCTGCCGTTAAATAAATCGTCATCACCTAGTATCACATGAAAGCATATCACTGAAAGTTAAATTCAGTTTATTTAACGCAGTGTGTCGCGCCATATTATGTTACGGGTGCCAGGTTTAGGGTTACCAACAGTACGACGTAATTGAAAAGGTGTAACGGTATTTTATTCGGAAGATTTTTCGTTTACCAGCAGTCGCTCCCAAATATTTAATTTCTTTACAAATATCTTGTGATCTCCTTTTTATTTATACTTTGAAATACATTTTTCATTTATGTTCAAATCTCTTACGTCTTTTTTTTTTGCTTTTAAATGATATTTTATTTTAAGAAACAAATACAATTGTATGCACAGTGACCCCAGGACAATACCTTTTTTCACCACGCAATTTACTGGCAACTTTGTTGTCATTGGTTGTCATATATATATATACTGCTGGGGAAAAATTAAAAAAACCCTACGACTAATATTTATTATGATACGTGTCTAATCTATGTACAATATAATGTATGGGTCCCTAGTGTATTTAATTAATTAAATAAATAATAAATATAGGTACATATAAAGTAAATGTAAATACGTACATAATACATATGCACATATTCACATACATATATACACATACACACACATATAACTACCTATTTTTTATAACAAAATTTACAATAAATAGGTAGTAATAAATATACACATAATACACGAATAAATAAATTATATATAATCAAATAAAATTAATTAATTACAATAAGTAAGTTAATTAAACAACTAAGTTAGGCGTTAATAACTTTAAGCCTCGCCTTGAGGTCCCATAGGGTTTTGTGTTTGGCTCTGGGTTCACGTTTTTGTCCGATATCTCGAACTAATCTTATAGCGTTACCAGGACATCTATCAAAAAATCTATGACACTTTGTTTCTATGAACTCGCGCAGAAATTGCACTCCGGAGTTTATGTGGAGTTCATCTATCTTTGTTGCTAATGGGCTGTTAGTGCATAACCTTAGGAACTTATTTTGGGTTCTTTGCAGCTTTTTATAATTAGTGTTACAAGTTAAGCCCCAAGCAGCGCATGCATACGTCAACACTGGCCTTACTATGGTTTTGTAGATGAGTAACTTGTTTTGCACGCTCAACTGGGACTCTCGACACAAGAGTGGAAAAAGTATTTTTGCATGTGTTTTCCCTTTTTGTATTAGTTCATTGATATGAGCTGTAAACGTTAATTTAGCATCTAGCCGAACGCCGAGGTACCTTATTGAGGGATACCAGTTAATTTCTTCACCATTAAGGCGAACTTTAAGGTCTACAATTGGACGTCTTCTCGTGAAAAGTATGGCTTCAGACTTACTCCTGTTCACCCTTATTTTCCACCTCGTAATGTACCCGATAGTCCTCTCCACTGCCCTGCTCAATCGGTTCACTATGGCACTCACCCTCCATGATTATGTATAGAGCGCTGTGTCATCAGCGAACAGGGCCAGTTCTACGCCAGGGGTTTTGGGCATATCATTAATGTAAATGAGGAACAGATTAGGTCCCAGAACAGAGCCTTGTGGTACTCCAGCAGCCACATTACCAACCCGTGATTCAACGCCTTGAATTGTTATTACAAACTTTCGTCGGGTGAGGTATGAGTCTATGATCTTGACTACGTTTTGAGGAAAACCCATCTTGATAAGTTTGATTTTAGTCCACTGTGCCAGACCGTGTCAAATGCTTTGATAATGTCTAGGAACAAGGCGCCTATATGTTTTTTAAGGTTGAAGTTCCAAGATATGTGGTCAACGAGTCTGCATAGTTGCGCTTGCGTTGAAAGAGATGATCTAAAGCCAAACTGCTCAATCATGAATTGTCTTTGATTGTCTAAGAATTCTCTGATCCGCCAATCTATGGCCTTTTCAAAACATTTACTTAGAGTGCTAAGCAAACTGATGGGTCATTTGGGTTTTTACCAACTTTATGTAACATTATGACTCGAGCAGTTTTCCATCTTTCAGGGAAGCACCCATAAATCAGTAGCTTGTTAAAGATGTAGGTCAAGTATATAATGGCTCTAAGTGGCATGTTTTTGAGCATAGTATTATTTATTTTGTCTATTCCTGGTGAATTTTTTTACTGCCTTTTCTTTATTATTGCTTTTATTTCTCAAAGAGTTACTAGTTTGCAGTTGCTAGGTTGGTAAGAAATCATTTTTTTGTATTGCCGAACAGATACCTGAATTTTTCTTGGGTGTGAAACAGAGCCCAAGGACAGATTAGTGGAGTGAATAGTTTCCAGTGTGTCAGCAAACAAGTTAGTTTTATCCAGGGAGTTGGTAAAATGCCTCCCCCCGATTGACAGCTTTTCGACGGTTTTCTGGGTACCACTATTATTCAACCGTTTAATCACTTTCCTTAGTGATCTCGTTTGAGGGTTAGCTTTTTAAGGTAAGATGACCATTTGGAGTTACGCCAGTTAGTAAGCATAGTGCTGACTGTCCGCTGAAGCAGATAAAGTAAATTCTTATAGAAAACAAGGCGGGTTCTTTGGTACCGATTTTTAACTCTGTTTTTAAGTTTTATCATAAGTTGTAGTCCCATTGGAAGATTACAGTTTTTTTTCTTAAGCAATTGCTTAGGAGTAGAGATTTGAAATGATGTCTGTAGTACGCCTGTGAAATTATCTAATAGCGTTTCAGCGGTGGAACAGTTCGGAATTTTTGGTGGAAGTGTTATGTATGAGTTTATTTCATTTCTGAATTTATCCCAGTCCGTTTTGTTGGTTGATAGTAACGGTAAGGCATCTATGTGAGATGCTTTTGAATGTAATGAAAATAAGATAGGGTTATGGTCGGAGCTGAGTACACTAGGACTATCAGGGCCAGTTATGTTAAGCCTTCGATTACTAACTACTAGATCCAAAGTGCTGAGGTTTTTCGGCCTCGGTGGAAAGTAAGTGTGGTTATAAGGGAAGAGTATATGTGAACTTGAGTTTAGCGAAAAATCGTATAAGACTTCACCTGCTTTATTATTGGTTGTACAATTCCACGCAGTGTGCCTTGCATTTAAATCGCCACCAATTATCACCTTTGAGCCAAGTTTTATCAATTTTGACAGTTCTTTTTTAAAAAACAATTGTTTTCCCGTTCTATATGCTGATATAAAGATTATTTGGCATTTGGGAAACTCCAATTTGATACCAACTAACTCCATCGATGTACATCTTGGTAGCTCTAGTAGTCTATGTTTGATTGTGTTTTTTACGGCAATGGCTACTCCTCCACCCCTAGAATTGCGATCATTTCTGTATATAAGTATAGTTTTCTGTATATAATGTAATTTTTTAGGCAAATTTTATCATATTTGTCTAACTTGGTTTCATTTAATGAGCAAATATCTGTGCTTAAGGTTTCACGTGTAACTAGTAATTCTGATGTTTTCTTTTCAAGCGAGTTGCAATTCCAGTGGAGGAAGTTAGTAGCAAAGTTTTTATTAATTTTAGTCATGAGTACCAAATAGCGTGAATAGATATTCAACTATAATTAATATTTTTGAAATGGGGTCATCTGTGCTTCGCATTTTACAATCTACAGTTTTTAAAAATTCAATAATTTTTGTAAAATTTACAATGTTTTTTAGTTCGTAAACGAGATTTAGGATGTTGCTCACCAAGGATGTTGAACTACCTGGATGAGAAGAGGTCGCAGGAAGAGCGCTTCGTTGGGGCCATGATGAATTCGTCATGGAAGGTAGTTGGTGAAGTTTGGGAAAATCCGCTTTGTTCATGATGAATCCCGGCTTTGCAGCAGAAACTGTTGTAGACGTTTTTCTCGCTGCAACTGCAAGATAAGCTGGGCATTCTGGATCAAATGCACAGTGGTTTCCATTGCAATTTGCATATTTTCTTAATGCTTGAACATTCGATGTAGGGCACTGGCGAGAGTCATGTTCCAAAGCACAAGTTGCACATTTGATTTTTTTATGGCAGTTGGCTGCGGTGTGTCCAAATGATTGGCACCTATATCACCTAATGGCCAATCTTCTGGTTTTGTATTTCTCCCAGTTTATACGGCAATGTGCCACTGTTTTAACCTCACTTATTGATGATGAAAACAACAAGTACGGGTAGTTTTACTGTTCGTGAAGTCTCATTGGCTAATTTCCTTTCAAGTTTGTTTACTTTATCAACTTCCAAGCCCTTCAAGGTCAAATCAGCCTTGATTTCTGCTGGGGTGATCTGCGATGGCAACGTTATAATCATTTTGGGTCCAATATCTGATTTTGGAGTGAACGTATAGAACTCTACATGAGTATTTGCTAGAAATAATTTTAGCGCCGAGTAATCTTCTTTATTCTCAGTGTAGACATATACTTGATTTCCTTTCAATTTAAGCTATATATCTCCTTTGATTATGGATTTTATTTTCAAGATCATTGAGGTGTGATTTGAAAACTGGCTTAGCATTACAAGGGGGGGCATGCTGATTTTTTTTTCCTGATGGGAATATATTCTTCATTATCAGCAGCATCGCTATCGGAAAGTGAGTCGTATTTGTTTGAGGTTTCCACTGAGGCACCTTCAACAGGCTCAGTACGTCTACGTTTTGCAGCACGTTTACCCGAAATAGGAACGAAATCATCGCCTCCGTTGTCAACGCCGCTCGATGCTTCACTCATCGCAATTTCTTTAGAAATTCCAGAAGTTTTTCGCCTTTGGTTGTAGCACGTCGGCCTCTTATCCGGTTACCGCAAGCAAAGCCGATAACAACGATGTTTACGGGGCAACGTTTACGGCATTACGTCTTCTGTTGTGAAGTCATCCAGGCTAACGACCACCCCAAAAATTGTCTTGGTTTGCTCAATGGCACAACTTGTTTGAGAAATATGGAATACCTTTCTACCCTTCTTTTGAAAATTTCTCTGAATGGAAAATTAATTTCTTTTTGCTTTTAAATCAAATATCGAAGATACATAAAAACGATTGCCATTTTAAAGTAAATGCCTCCACTCACTTGTCCTCTTATAAGCATCTCGATCACTCATTATCTTTGTTCAATGCCTATAAAGTCAATTACAGGGGGTTTTCTACTAATGCTTTGAGTTGGCTGATCAAGATGAGATGCGAGTTAGTACATTTGAACTCTGGCTGGAGGGTGGGGAGTTGACTCTAAGACCTGCTCTCTCTGCAACACAGGTGTAATTGAAAATATTATTCTTAAGTAGTATGTCTTTAAAAATAACCTTTTTGCTGAATCAAACAATGAGTATCAAACAAGGCAAAATGTACTGACTAATATTTTTATATCCAAAGTAACCACTAATTTTTACTTTAATTTTTCATTAAATGTTGTTTTTAGGATTCTTTACAATTAATTTTAACAATTTAATTCTTATTATGATTTTAAAAAATTTAGATTTAAAAAGTTACTGTAAAAATTTTAAATTAATAATTTCAACTTTCTTTGTGGTATATTTAGCATCATATGGCAATTACGTTATTCTTTAATTTCTATTTTATGTTTATTTGAATTTATTGCATTTTATTTTAGTTTTGTTTTCTCTCTTCATTATTCTTGTATTTTCTTTCATTTATTTGGTCTTATACACCTTGTCAGTCCTTTTGATTTAATTTTTAGCAATTTTGTTCACTGACATAACTCTTGCCACCTGTTACAAGCACTGCTTTTAGGCAACAGGCGAAAATGTGCAGATTGGTTAAATGACTTACTTTTACTTATGGTGTTATTATTTTATCCTTAATTTTTTTTCTCTATTTATGTTTTATCTTACTGTAGTACTGTAGCCCGAATCTCATATGTTGTTGAACAAATCCAACAAGCGCCGATTCGAACCCTGGGGAAGGTGGCGAAGCATCTCATATTGGATACCGTCACACCCGGGGCTTGACCTCCGGGCGCGCCCCAACGCGGACTCGAACTCTCCCATCGTCAGAGGCATATTGTACGCTTCTCTGGTGCCGCCGCCGAAATCGATCTCAGTGCGTTCCGTCTCGGTTTTCCTTTGTCGGAAGGTATCGGAATATGCCTCGGAACTGGACACTGCGGCGAAATGCCGCGCCAGTTCTTCGGTAACTTCCGAGGCTTCCGTCACACTCCCGTGATCAGTAGTCAATATCGGTACCGACGGAGGTTTGGATCGGCCAGAGAGTGCTCTGACCTTGTCCCATACTTCCTTGGCGGAGGTCTGGCAAGTCATTTCAGAAACATACCTCGCCAGGCTATCTTTTTTGGCCTGGGACAAGGTACGCCTCTCTCTAGCCCTTTTTACTTTAAAATGTGCAAGGTTCTCCTCCGTCGGATGCCTTCTGAAGCGCCGGAATGCTCGCTTCTTCTCCGCGTGTGCACGGCCGCAGGCATCGCTCCACCAAGGAACCGGTGGCCTACAAGTAGACCCACCGCTCTGGGGATGGATCTGCCTGCAGCGCGGTTGATCTCCCTCTCAAAGAGGAGGAGATCAGTGTCGACGTCCCCTGTTAATTGAGATGCCGACACCGGCGCAGAGAAAAGCTCTCAATCCGCACGCTTCAGGCTCCACTTTGTAGGAGTGTGATATTCTCCTCTCGAGACGGAACTCCTCAACAATATCGGAAAGTAGTCACTCAGGTGTGGGTCCCCCAACGGAGCCCATTCTACCCGGGTGGCCAGGGATGGCGAGGCTAACCACAGGTCGATCGCGGTAAATCGGCCTGTACTAAATTCAATATGTGTAGCAGCGGCGGTGTTTAGGAGGACCAGGTCGGACTCGCCTATTAGTTCCCCCATCTCTCTACCCCAAGCGTCTGTTCGCATCGACCCCCACCATGTGTTGTGTGAGTTAAAATCACCCAACATCAGAACTGGTGAGGGGAGCTGCTCGACCAGGGCAGTGACCTCACTGCTGTGCCACGAACCATCTGGAGGGAGATAGACGGAACACAGAGTGAGGTTCATCGGCGCCGCTATCTTCGCTGCGATCGCCTGTATTTCAGTGTTTATCCTCACCGCATGTACCGGTACGTTTTCTCTTATTAAACTGGCCACTCCTCCATGGGCCCTACCACCCGGATCCGGCTGCACCTCTCTAGAGAGGGTTTTGTACCCCCTCAGTTCGAGGCGCGCCCCCGGGCGGATTCGGGTCTCTTGTAGGAGTATCGCCATCGGTACATGTTCCCTGACCGTTAGCTGCAGCATGTGTCTCTTATTATTTATACCGATCGAAATTCATCTAGTCACCCATAATATAATTAAGAATGAACAATTTGGCTTCCGCCCAGGCCTTAGCACCGTAGGTCAACTTGCTAGAATAGTTGATCAAGTAACTGAAGGTTTCAACATTAAAAAACACACGGGGCTGGTCCTTCTTGATTTAGAGAAAGCCTTTGATACTGTATGGCATGATGGTATAATTTACAGAATGATTAAATACAACTTCCCAAAATACATTATCAAGGTCGTACACAATTACCTTCACTTGAGGTCTTTTCGAGTATCCCTTCATAATACTCTCTCCTCTCGTTTTGCCACCAAAGCAGGCGTGCCTCAGGGTTCAATTCTAGGACCTACACTTTTTTGCATATTTTTAAATGCCTTGCCTACGCCCAAATCATGCCAACTCGCTTTGTACGCCGACGACATCGCGCTTTACAGTTCATCCTGGAGGATTAGTGTGATCGTAAAGAACAATAATAAGGAGCTGGAAAGAGTAAGACGGTTCTGCACTAGATGGAAGCTGAAAATTACCTCTTCCAAAACCAGTTGTATGTATTCACTAAGCGTAGGCCCCTGCTCTCCCACAACATATTACTCGAGGGGAAGTCGTTTGAGTGGTTAAGAAATATGAGATATCTAGGGATTACTCTTGATACCAAATTGAATTTTGGTGCTCACACAAGAAATCCTGTAGGCAACGGGAAGGCGTCTATACGATCACTTTTCCCATTGCTTAGCAAGGAGTCTGGCATGAGCCAACTCAATAAACTACTAATTTATAAAGTATTTATTAAACCAATGTTGCTATATGCCTGCCCAGCATGGAATTTTACCTGCAAAACAAACCTCAACAAATTACAGGTAATTCAAAATAAATTTCTGCGGCTAGCCACTGCCTCTCCTAGATATTATAGATTGACAGACCTACATGAGCGAACTAACATGAAATGGGTAGAGGAGGAAATTTACGATGAGGTCTGCAAATTCTTTAAGCGTATGAGTGTCTCCTCAAATCCTATTTGTAGATCCATAGGTGCATATCCAACAAATGCAAACTGGAAACATAAGAGGATCAAACACAATGTACCTGTCTTATAAACTTTACATAGTTAACAAATTTATAGTAATAAGAATATTTATAAACCTATTTATGGATTTAATAATTTATTTAATTTATTTATTCACTTCTCATCTACACGTTGTATGTGCATTTATTTAATTTATATATAGATTTCATCCCTTTGCTTGTGGTTTTTTGTTAACATAAATTTTTTTCCCCACAAACTGATATGGAATTACTCGTACCGATTTGTATTTAAAAAAAAGACCTGTAAATAGTAGGAAGTCATAGTGAAATGTCACTTTCCCTAAATTCAAAAATTAATGTATATATTATTGTGCACATGTACAAATAAAAATTTATTCTATTCTATTCCATTTATACCCGTGCAGTTCCATTGTAGAATAGACTCCATTAGTCGCTTTCTGTCGGTTTCTTTTTTCTCACATTCGATCTGGGTCGACCTTTCTGCCACCCTTTCTTCCTCCGGGCAGGAGGATCAGGGCCAGCCGATGATGTTTCCGACCCAGACGTCATTTCTATATCCGTCACCCAATTAAAGCGTGACGGACTTGCTGATGTTGATGCTACCGCCGAAGGTGGCGGCAGCTTTGGTGGGGCCATGTTCGTCCCCGGCTTGTCGGGCTGCTTCTCACGGCTAGCCGCGACTCCCCGTGCCGGGGACGTTTGGGAAGAGGATGTTACCATCCACTTCTGGCGGAGGATGGCATCAGCCACCCTTTCTATTGCCCCCGCCATCATTGGAGGGGGGCCTTTGGCGGCTTCTCCTTTTGGAGGAGCAGCCCCCAGGGTTTGCTCCGGGACCCTCAGCCCAGGAGCGGGACGAGCTGCAACTTGGGCGTATATCCCCGCAGTGCCTTTACTTTCAACCACTGCCCTGGCCTCTCGGAAGCTCATTTTGTCTAATACTTTGAGTTTTTGAATTTCTCGTTCTTTGGAGAGAACAGGGCAGCTGACGGATCGGGCCGTATGGCATCCCGCGCAGTTCACTCAAGTGGGAGGGTCGGCGCACCTAGATTCTTTCGGATGGGCTTCCCTCCCACACTCGCAAACTTCATGCGGGGACCTACACCGCAGGGAGATATGGTCAAACTTCTGGCAACGGTAGCATCTTTGCGGAGGTGGGATGTAAGGGCGGACTTTCAATTTGTAGAAAGCTGCTCATATTTTATCTGGGCACCTCGGCGCGTCAAAGGTGAGGATTAGACTCGCCGACGGGACAATTTGTCCGTTCCGGCGAGTGTTCATTCTCCTTACCTCCAACACACCATGGTCCCCAAGGCCTTCTTGAATATCATTGACGCTGCTGTTCATGAGGTCACGGCATACTACCACCCCTCTGGAGGTATTCAACCTTTAGTGAGGGGCAACCTAGAATAATGGTCGAGCACCTTTTCAAATGTAGAAGGCTTGACGTATATAGACAGTATTTTGGCATGTCATCGGACCTGTGCGTAGACTTGGGGCACACATCGCTGTTCCGGTACCTCAGGGCTGGGGATTTTTAAATGTACATAGTGTTTTTTATTTGTCTTTTGTTGTGTCTGTGTTGTCTTTATGTTAATTTATTGTAATGAATGTAATTTATTAGCGTGAAAGGAAGGGGTTGCTTATAACCCCGCCCCGAGGAATATCGAGTACTCTGAGATGAGAGTGTGACGTCTGGAGAGTAAAAGTAAATTATTAGCGAAAATGGAGTGGTTTCCCGCCCCGAGGAATATGGAGTACACTGTGGTAGTGAATGTTATCAGACATCTATGTACAGTAAGTTTTGTTTCTATTCTGTATTTGACAACGAGAGGTACAAACGAGAAGCCTAGCATTTTAGGATATCGATATGGTACACATTTAAAGCAGAGAGTCAGAAACCAGATCGAGACGCTCAAATAGCTACAGTTTAAAACAAAATATGCGAGAAAGAAGAGAAAAAGAAGGAAAACATGTAGAGAGCCGGCGACGACCTCAGATGTTCGATGTTGGCCCATAAACTTCCCAATTTATATATGCAGAATCCCTTGAACCAGGTACTTACAGTTTTCACAAATAATAACTATATCGCTTCTCAACAAGTCTTTACTACACTCAGAAGTACGTAATACTAGCATGATTTATTTAAAGAAAGTACGCGGAATACTGCTTTTAAAATCAAAATATAATATACTATTTTATCTGGCTATATTGATAAAATTAAAATCATTTTATTTTATTTATTGCTTATTGATATATTTTAGAACCCTCCAGTGCTGTATGAAGGTCAACCTTGAAATGTGCCTAAATTATTTAAGCCTTTTGTTTATTTACCAGTGAGCGGATCTTGCCCAGTCTCACACTTGAATTTTCAACTAATTTCAAAATTGAAATTTCAATATTTAAACAACTCAAAAAAGTTTAAAAGAAAATATTTCATCTTTCTACAATAAGGTTTAATAACGAAAGGACAATTTTTAAAATAATGTAACTAAAAAAATAATAAATTGTAGCTTCCTATTTTGAATTTTTAAGATTACGTTTATTAAAATTATGTACATATACACTTTGGATTCAACCATATGAAAACGGGAATATCAAAAATGAAATACTATAAATGTAAAAACAAAGATAGCACAAATGACCAAAATCTTACATAAAAAAATTAAATCAACTAAAGAGAAGTAATGGCAAAAATAATAATCGAGCGAAGCGGTCCTTTCAATGTTCTCCTCGAAGGGCTGAGTTCCTTATTTTTAAAGGTGGCCAGAAAAAAACTCTAAAAAGCCTCTTCTCTTTATTCGAGAAACACAAAATAGCTCCTCTCTCACAGAGTCGAGTAATCCCGTTCACGCTCCTCACTCAGTCCTCGAAAGGGCCGAGGCTTAAGCTTGTTATGGCCACGAATACTCAGATCATGGTATCGTCTTTATGAAAAAGCAAATTCAGTTGTTACTGCCAAGCTTTCGACCCATTTTAAGGTCAACTCAGGTATAACCTTCAGTTTTTCGTATGTATCCTCCAAGTTCCTTTTTGATTTGGTGCCCGATGTTCCTGATTTTTTGTATCTTCCTATGTAAGGATTTCTGCCTTTCTTATTCGCTCCAATTCCAATTGAACTTCAGAAAATCATTTAAATGGTTGGATTCTGGGGAAATCGAGAAAATAGGATGCTACGTCATTGAATTTAGCTATTGCATGAACCACGGCAAACAAATAAGCTCGAAACTTTTCTAGTGAGGGTCTACTGTGGTAATCCCACGTGATGTAACTAATATAACGATAAAATACATATAGTTTGAAATAAACACCAAAATATGAGTGACCTGTTTTTTGTCTTTGTGTGTATAATTGTTGCGTTATTGAAAGAGTAGACGTGAAATACAATAATCATTTTTGTTTGCAAAAGTGAATGCTATTTTAAGGAATGCTGGGTTGAAAACATTTCACAACTGTAAATTTGCCTTGAGTGGTAGAGCCTTAATCATAATCTAACCCAAGCCGATTCGTTGGAAATATCAGTTTAAATTCCTTATAGTTAATGATAGGAGTCACGAACTCAAACATGAAAATTGTGGCAGTATAATTTACAGAGAACAAAACTGTTAACAAACACTTGACGAAACAAAAGGGGTAACGACCATGGGGTGGATAACAAAGGGTCGGGAAGTCCCGCCCGGTTGGAAGCAAAATAGTTTGTAAGAGAAGTACTTCTCGTTCTGTCGGATGCCGCAGCGCGCATAAATTACACAGATTCTACAACTGAGCCAGCGCACATGTCACAACACATAATACGTGACCGAAGGTAAAGACACGATGAGACACTTTTATATATTTTACCCTTTTTTTCGGTTCTATTAAAACCGACTAATTTTTTATTTTTGGACAGATTTTTTACAGAAGCCAGGTGGAATGGTTTGCCTTTCTCCCTTTCTCTCCTTTATCACTGATGAGCGTTGGTGGATGCATTATGAAGATAATTCAACAATTGAAAATTTTTTTTTGTAATTTTGATGTAAATATGTATATTTGAAAAACTATTGCACTACATAAAGTCAACCATTTATATACTGATTCTGTTGATACCTAGCCCTTGTTAAAACTTAAAGGTTCATGTTTCCTACTAACAAGAAATATCTTAGAGGAGGTATGGAATAACTAAAACCTGTAGGCTGGCAGTTAAATTTATATTTTAAAAAATTAAGTAGAAAAATAAACATTAGTTTTGTTCATTTCAATGCTTATTCCTTTTGATACTCATTTCTTTTGTTATTAACTGTTTATTAAGCCTAGTATAAACAAAAATCACTTATAAAATATTAGTGACAATGGAAAATAGCAAATTGGATTAAATTGCCCAGTTGTGCCATTATAATGTCTGCAGATGTCTATGCTTACTTTGCGTAGCTTTATCGCGAAAGATAAAACCAATAAAAAAACTATCCAGAATGAACCAGAAGTATTACGACTTTGTTTCCCAACAGGATACAAATGGAGGGTTATATCTTTTTCTTACATCGAATGATCGTTGTATCGAAGGCAGTGCATATTTAGAATTATACAAATGATGACACAGATAGACACTTCAACATCAGAAGAAATAAATATATAACGTCACGGTATCACATATTTTTATTGACCTTAGGATAGCAAAGTGTTTTAAATTACGGATGTAAAGGTGAGATGATGTATCGACCTGCTTGTTGAAAAACTTGAATAGAAGGATCTTCGGTGAGGTCAGAAGGAACAACTGAAAGGACAATTCTTTATGGGTGGGATTTGTGGGCTCTTTCCGTTTCATGGCTTCCAGTCTGGATAAGTTGTCCAAGAATTTGCCCCGTTCCCACTTTAAGGAGACGGGTAAATTCTTCCCCGCCGCTCATTTGGATCTTGTCGTTAGAAAAGGAGTGTACCCCTACGATTACATAGATTCGTTCGAGAGACTTCGGGAGACGGTTCAGCCTCCAAAGGAGGCTTTCTATAGCGAATTGAACGAAAAGCCCATCTCGAACGAAGACTACCAGCACGCCCACGCGGTATGGGACGCGTTTAATATCGGAACCCTGGCCGAATACAGCGAACTCGACCTCAAGGTAGACGTCACGCTCCTTTGCGACGTCTTTGAAAATTTCAGAGACGTCTGCATTGGAGCTTACGCGCTGGACCCGGCCTGGCATTATACGGCACCCGGACTCGCTCTGCACGCGATGCTGAAGCTGACAGGGGTACGGTTGGATCTGCCGATCGACTACGACCTGATCCGAATGATCGAGCGGGGCATAAGGGGTGGCTTGTGCCAATGCAGTCTCCGATATGGAAAAGCTGACAACAAATATCTCAACCCAAGTCGAGATCCCCTCGAGGAATTGTCATACATCGCCTACCTCGACGCGAACAACTTGTACGGTTGGGCGATGTCCAATGCGCTTCCTTCTGGGGGTTTCGAATGGGTCGAGAATCCGGAATCTCTCGACTGGCTCAACGTGCCCAGAGATGGACCACACGGCTATATCGTTGAAGCCGACATAGAGTATCCGGAAGAGTTGCACGATTTGCATAATGATTTTCCCCTGTTGCCCGAGAACACAGTTCCTCCCGGCGGGGACTTTAAGAAATTGTTGGCTCCGCTGAGCAACAGGGAAAAATACGTTGTGCATTTCGTCAATTTGCAGCAGGCCATGGGCTTAGGACTAAAGTTAGTACGTGTACATCGGGCGCTCANCGTCGGATATCGAATTTCCATTAAAAGTAATTTCAGTCGGAACATTTTTGGATTTCCGTTTAGAGTTTACAAAAGACCAGAAACGTTTTACATCGACAATGCACCCCAATTCAATACCCTCCATATAATTTGCATAACAAGCAGAAATTTTATCCTTTACAACTTTCCTTAATTGAAAGAAATAAGAGTAGTCATCAGTGTCACCTGTACGTTGAAATTTCTTATGCGCTCTATTCTTCTTCTTGATCAAACAAATTAATTCGTAGGAATACCAAAAAGGAAATTTGCTTTTCTTCAATGATTTATCTGGGATGAAAATATTGAAAGCGTAATTCAATATCTCATACAGGTAATCAACCGCATTATCAATGGAACCTTCCAGAAGACAATCCCAATTCACATTGAGTAAAAACTCATTCATCTGTGTAAAGTCGGCACGCCTGAAATTTTTGGAGAAATTATTGTACACATTTTTAACACTCGACAAAATGGAGATATGCATAATTAAATGAGGGTGGAAGCGATCAGGGTGAACTAGATCACAAAGATCCAACTTAAAATCCTTCTCCGAGGATAAAACCAAGTCAAGGATACTGCCAAAATTATTGACTACTGTGTTACATTGAAACAGATCATGGAAGAACAAGTTATCTGACAAAAGATCAAGTGCAGTAGAACCCCCAGAATTACCATTGTAGTCACCGATAATCAGACACTGATCAAGATTATGATTTGAGCGAATCCAAGAAAGATAAGAGAAAAAATTCTTCATAAGTAACGCGCGACGAGTTAGGCGGAATGTAAAAACATCCTCCTAAAATCTTACTTTTATTGCCTTGAGAAATCATGACCCAGCAATGCTCGAAAAGAGATGATTGCCCACCAACATACTTCACAGATAGGGTTTTTTTGTCAGCAATAAGGACCCCCCCCCCTAACTAAACCTGTAGATGTACTACATCTATCATGCCTAAAAACATTATACTTTTCATTAAATAACTCCGCATCATTAACTGAATCATTAAGCCAAGTTTCAGTAAAAAAAATGAGATCTATGTCATATGACAAAACATTATTATAAAATTCTTGAGTCTTTGATCTAAGACCCCGCACATTCTGGTAGAATACTGATAAAGACTTGTAATTAAGACGATTAACATTGATAATACTAAAGTTATCACTAAGACTATGCGGACGAAGTTCAGGCATATTACTGACATCATTTGATGTACAGGCAGGAACATCCGGCACGTTGATCACACTGCATTCTCGAGTTTCCGATGGCGACGAAATAAAAAACGTCGAAAGCTGACATTAGGAGGGCAAAAAGACGGATCCATGATCTTATCGATATGATTGTAACTTACACTAACTTTAAAGCTGGCATTCAGTCCATGGATCGCTAGTTTATCAACTGTTACGTCTTTGGAACCAAGTTTGGTCGAGATGTAATCAAGAATCTTGCCCGGAGAGATATCGGCGGCTAGCTTACCAAGGTGAATCCATGCACGTTTAACTCCTGCTAAGCCATCAACCAGCTCTCCGGACCCCAACTGTGACAGGAGGGGTTTCCCGTGTCCTAATGCACTGAATCTTGAATGAGGACGATCTCGGTCGACAGGGGACTTCTTGGTTTTCTTCACCACTGTAGCCCAGCTGTTTAAAGTCACTTGTTTATCATCAGTTCCGAGTTCCGTTTACTTCCGAACACAGGTTAGAACAGCCGGAAGAGGTTAACAGGTTCGTTGGAGAGAGAGGGACAGATGAACTGTGAAGGGCCTCTTTCGTCAGAAGATTCTCACTCCTCTCGTTTGTCTCGTCCTGAATTATAGCTCTATGACGTGCTATCACTTTTTCCCCACTCTCCTTATCAGGAAACTGAGTTATTTTTTCCAAAACAGCAATTCGCTCCTCCAAAAGGCGAATTTTATCTTTCAAATAAGAGTTTTCCAAGAATAAATCATTCGATTTACCTTTCTCAAAGAGATCAAACAAATAGCCGTCAACGCCACTAGAGATTTTTGAGTCACCCGCTAGCTCTCAATTAAGCCCACAAGCGAGTAATCCACGCCTGCATCAATAGAAGGAGCGTTGATATCATTAGAAAGGGCCCTGAAGGACTCTTTAAGTGCCGCAACCACATCAAATTGGTCAAACGAAGAAGTCCCAAGGGGCTCAGTCGACGTTCGCAGGTTAGTCGTGCTATTGCAGCAGTTGATCGAACCGTCAACGTTGGCAAGGAATCCTTTAGACTTCGCACAGCCGACGTGATATTTCTTTTGACAGGCGATACATGTGACACAATTAATCACATTTTTTTTACATTTTGAACACGTAAAAGCGGCCCGAAATTTCGGATCATCCGGGCGCACTTCACCATCGTCCGCCATGTTTTACGGTTGTTGGCTCCGCTGAGCAACAGGGAAAAATACGTTGTGCATTTCGTCAATTTGCAGCAGGCCATGGGCTTAGGACTAAAGTTAGTACGTGTACATCGGGCGCTCAAATTCCGCCAATCCTCTTGGCTTCGTTCTTACATCGACCTCAACACCCGACACCGACAACAGTCGACCAACGACTTTGACAAAAACTTTTACAAGCTCATGAACAATGCCGTTTTCGGAAAGTTCATGGAAGACGTCCGAAAACGCATTAGGATTGAGCTTGTAGCATGGCCACAACAACTCAACCGACTTATAGCTAAACCGACTTTTAAGGACAGAACGATATACACCGAATCGTTAGTTGCAGTACATCTGGACTTTGAACAGATCCAGATGAACAAACCTATTTACGTAGGAATGGCCATCTTGGATCTCTCCAAAGTCCGGATGTATGAATTTCACTACGGTTCGGTGTTACCGTTCTACGGACCCGACAGACTAAAGCTCATGTACACCGACACGGACAGTTTACTTTATTATATTAAGACCGACGACTTTTACTCCGACATGACTAACTTTATGGACGAACTCGACACTTCCGACTACCCTACTGNCTATCGTGCGATAAAAGCATCGAGACACGGTCCACTATTGCCCGACTCCATCAGATGTCTAATCTGCGGACCATCCAATTGCGGAAAAACTAATCTTATGTTGAGTTTGATCTATGATCCCAAAGGTTTGAGATTCTTGAATATCTATTTATTTGCTAAATCGTTGCACCAACCAAAGTATAGACAATTGGCTCAAGTAGTGGAACCCATCGAGGATATTACGTTTTTCCAATTTGATGACAACGCAAACGTGCCGCCGCCCAAAGACGCTCGACCCGATTCAATTTTCATTTTCGATGACATTGCCTGTGACAAACAGGACAATGTGCGAGCGTACTTTTGTATGGGGCGTCATAACGGCGTCGACATTTTCTATCTGAGCCAGAGTTATACAAGAATTCCCAAACATCTAGTCAGAGAAAATGCCAATCTCCTCATTCTTTTCCGACAAGACGAGCTGAATTTGAGGCGGGTCTACGACGATCATGTCAACTCGGATATGGATTTGAAGACTTTCAAAAAGATATGCACGTGTTGCTGGAAAGACGACAAGTACTCCTTCATCGTGATCGACAAAGACAAAGAAATCGAAAATGGAAGGTATAGAAGAGGATTCGACACCATTATAATACCATGAACGTTCCATTTGAGCTCAGTCAGCCTCCAGACATGGAGTCGTCAACATCTTCTGAAGCTCTCAATCGAGAGATTATTGAAACGAGAAAAGCAATTAGACAAAAATGCAATTTGTTGAAGAGAAGCAGAGAAGAGATGGACGAGTATTTCAAACAAAAGTATAAACCTGTGGTCAACGCACTGAAGAAGAATGTTCCTTGTTTTGATCAAATTTCGGCGGAGCAACGTCCTGAGACGACCCTAATCAACTCAAAACCTCTCTTCCCTGAACGAAAACAATTCAAATATACACCGTACACAGATTCTTCCAACAGCTGTTTGAACGTTTTTCCTAGCTGTAGCACAACACCCGGAGGCGATCCTTTGCAATCTTCCATGAGACCACAAAGTCATTCTACCCCACACATTCCACAAGTTCACTTTTCTCCTGCTGAAAAGTACGTCTATTCGCCCAAGAAACCCTTATTGGAACGATTGGTGGAAGAAGCAAATACCCCTGAAGGGTCTAGAATGGTCGAGAGTTTTTCAGAGAAAATCGGACAAACCCCTGCCAGCTACGTAATGAAATTTATTGGTGACGAAAAGAAACGTCTAGATTCGACATACAAAATACGTTATGAAAACAATAGATTCGTCTTGGGTGATAGTATAGTGACAATCGAAAACGACGAAATCGATATTGGTGACAACAGATACATGGCAACAAAGGGATTATTAGAATTGTTATTTATGCAATGCCCGGATATGGACACGGTCACAGAGGAAGACTTGCAAAATTTCAAATCCATTCTCAGACTGACAAAAGCACATCGAAAACGATACAGCTCTGGAGGGAGTATTGTCGCCAAACGAAGGCATCCCAAGTGGCCTATCATTTCTTCTCTATTTCCTGTTCCGAAACCGAAAGAGGGCAAAGAAAGGATCGGGTCTATCGTTAAATCAGAATATAGAACGATTGAAATGTTTATTGGCTTCGGATAATTATGAAAACAATAGAGAAGAAATTGGTTTAATAGAGCAAAGGCTCCGGGACGCCTATATAATACAGTGACATTGATACGCAGACGTCATTATTCGATTGCAGTTGAAAGTATAAACATGTCGGAAATTAAAAAACAAATTGTCAACGAGCTGCACCGCCCTGCTAGACGAAATTTCCAAAGGCGCAAAATAATATTGAAGGGGATAGACGATTTGTGGCAAGCGGACCTCATAGAGATGATACCCTATTCCAATAAAGGTTTCAAATACATTTTGGTCGTAATCGACTGTTTTTCGAAATTTATATGGGCAACGGAGGTGAAGAGGAAATCCGGTAAAGAAATTGCAGANAGTATTGTCGCCAAACGAAGGCATCCCAAGTGGCCTATCATTTCTTCTCTATTTCGTGTTCCGAAACCAAAAGGGGCAAAGAAAGGATCGGGTCTATCGTTAAATCAGAATATAGAACGATTGAAATGTTTATTGGCTTCGGATAATTGTGAAAACAATAGAGAAGAAATTGGTTTAATAGAGCAAAGGCTCCGGGACGCCTATATAATACAGTGACATTGATACGCAGACGTCATTATTCGATTGCAGTTGAAAGTGTAAACATGTCGGAAATTAAAAAACAAATTGTCAACGAACTGCACCGCCCTGCTAGACGAAATTTCCAAAGGCGCAAAGTAATATTGAAGGGGATAGACGATTTGTGGCAAGCGGACCTCATAGAGATGATACCCTATTCCAAAGAAAATAAAGGTTTCAAATACATTTTGGTCGTAATCGACTGTTTTTCGAAATTTATATGGGCAACGGAGGTGAAGAGGAAATCCGGTAAAGAAATTGCAGAGGCGTTCCGAAAAATCTTGCGTTCTTCCAACGGACGGGTGCCGGGAAATTTGCAAACAGACCAAGGCAAAGAGTTTTACAATAAAGAAGCTAAATCCCTTTTTAAAAAATTCGCTATAAATCATTATTCAACGTTCAGCAACGTAAAAGCTTCTATCGTGGAAAGAGGCATTAGAACATTGAAAACAATGTTTTGGAAACGATTCAGCCTCCAAGGTTCGTACCGTTGGCTAGCGCTGTTACAACCACTGCTAAATGAATACAACAATGAAATACATCGCACTATCGGGATGACACCGACACCGGCAGCAGTGAAAACCGCGAAAATTGAAATTCATCTCTTGGAAAACGTCTTCAACTCGAAAAGTGTCGTCAAAAAGATACCCAAATTCAAGACTGGTCATTATGTGAGGATCTCAAAGTACAAAGCACAATTCAGTAAAGGTTACACCCCGTCATGGTCTTCAGAAATTTTCAAAGTTTGTAAAGTGAAAAGAACAAATCCTGTGACGTATATTTTGGTGGATTCGACAGGCCAAGACATTGCTGGTGGATTCTATCAAGAGGAATTGCAGTTGGCAAAATACCCGGACTCGTACCTGGTCGAAAAAATTATCAAGAAAAATAAAGGGAAAGCTCTAGTAAAGTGGCTAGGTTTCGATTCGTCTCACAACAGTTGGGTCGATGAGAAAAATTTAAACATATAAAAAAGAAGTGCCTACGACTAGGTTGACCAGTCGTCATCCGCCCTTCATCCGTTGAAGATGGGACCGAAGAAGGATAAAAAGACAAAACGAATAATACGTCCTCGGAAGAAAATTGGCGGCTCCCGATTAAGCGATTTGCCGAAAAAAGGACAAGAGCTGATTCATACTTTTCCTAGACGGAGCCTTACGAATTTTGACATTTCTCGAATAGCTCGAGAAAATAGAATTTCCGGCTTCAGAGGTGTTTTTATGAGAGATACACTACCCAAAAAACCGCGTGAAAACGAGTGTGCAGTAATGAATTTGGATCATAGTTCCGGCCGAGGGACGCATTGGGTGTGCTATAAGAAAACTGGCAATCGTGTAAAATATTTTGATCCTACTGGTTTAACGACACCTCCAAGCGAAGTGATCAGGTATTTAAATAAATCAAAAATTACGACAAATAAAAAAAATTATCAATCACCAGGAACGCATATATGCGGTCATCTTTGTTTACTGTTCCTGTTAAACTATATAAATTAGACGATTTCCATTAAGAAGGGCTCAGTATCCATCTTGATCGTGATGGGGTTAGACTTTAGAAAGATATATAAAAGGAACCGTGACAAACCAAGGTTCAGTCTTCCTCGAGAAGTCAGCGAGAAAGCACCTCTCGTCTCCAAGGAAAATATCGAGTTTTTGAAAACCGCTGGATACAAACTATTACCAAAATGGACATGTTAAACGTAGAAGAGCGCCCCAGTTTCGACGAGGCTATAGAAGGGATCGAACTTCATTCTCATTATCCGTACGCATCGACGAAATTACAACAAGGCGACGAGAACAGGTGTTTACGCCAGTAAGTAATTTAATTTGAATCACAGTTAAAAGGTGACCGTTGATCTTAAAGAGAGGGGTCTCGGTTAATCCAGTTGTTGTTCTCAAGGCATGAGAGAAGGCTGTACATCTTCCGTTCCCTCGACTCTTACGTTTGTCTCCGTTATTCTTAAGTTTTATTTTTATTTTATTTCTTCATTAAACGAGTCCGTGCAAGTAGCCAATATTGGTCACAAAAAGGGGGCCGAGAAGACTGGTTGGATTTGCCAAACACGTTGCTTCTGGCTGAGGCCCGCTCGAGCTCGACGCGGAGGCCGATTCTTCTGACGAGGGCGACTCGTGACTGGTGGTAAGTACACGTTTACCTTTGCTCTTCATTGTGACTAATTGGTTCCTTGCGAAGATTCCAAATTATTGCTTCATTTCAACTTTTTTATTTTATTTTAATTTTAGTTAAATTAATTTATTTTCATTTCATTATCAATTTTATTTGCTTTATTTTTTTTCTTCGGCAAAATTTTAACCTTTCTATCAAGTAATTGATATTTACCGCTCCGAAACCCCGCTTAGTCTGCGATTGCGGATACTTATGAGTCCATGATCAGAGGCCATTTCGGATGTGATTTAATGGTATTTATGTCCCCGCTGTTACTGTATCTTTTTCTATGAGCATTCGTATGCTGTAATATTTGTTTGTAGTGAGTTTTGTCGCTTTCGTCGACGATTTGCAAATTCGGATTTTTCATGAATATCAATTCCATGAGACCTGGTGTCGCAATATACCTTTCTTCACCAATCTCTAGTTCGTTATCTCCCATTGTGACTATACCAATGGTGAATTGTTTCCCATCATAACGTACTCCGTAGGTTAGATCCAGCCCTGTCATATCGTTATTCAAAAATTTCATAACGTACTTTGATGGTGTCTCACCAATTTTTTCCATAAAGTTCCAAGCCATTTTTATTCCTTCGGGGGTGTTCATTTCTTTGCTCGCTTGTTCGAGGAAGGGTTTTGTCGGAGTATACTCGAACACTTCTGTTCCGGAAAAGGATGCGGTTGAACTTCGCGCCTCGATGTCTTCGCCAACATTTGTAATGTTTCCGGGTGACTTCTTACCATCCTCTTCCTCTTGATTTTCGTCTTTGAACGATGGGGTCACAATCATGTCCTCATATTGAGATTGAAATACGTTTAAAACACCTGACAGAGATGTCTGTTGGTGCGAAGACGGAATATATAAACGTTTTGGTTTCATCATTTGGTGATTAACTTTTTCTGTTTCTCGTTTTAGTTGCGGTAAATCGACGCCTACTTCTTTAATTGCAGAGACAATAGGCTTATATTTCACTTTGAGGGATTCCTCATTTTCTTCTTTCATTCGCTTTAGAGCGTTATATTTTTGCTGAATGTTCTCTCTTATAACTGCTATTTCGCGTGTCAAACAAGGAGATGTTGCTTCTTCCATTGTTGACAATCGTCTAACTTATTTTTCCATCTCACAGTATTATACAGGTATCAAAACCTTTGCGGTAACGGCCGTTTTTTAACGGGGAATCTTTATTGATAACAAGAAAGCCATAACGGTCTTCGTCCCAACACTTCCGACAAATAGTCGAAAAGTCCTTAAATGCCATGTCTGAGTTGACATGGCCTTTGTATATCCTCCTCATATTTAATAAATCTTGCTTGAAAATAACGAGGAAATTGGCGTTGTCCCTTATTAAATGCTTGGGAACCCTCGTATAGCTTTGACACAGGTAAAAAGAATCTATGCCACTATGACGTCCCACGCAAAAGTACGATCTGACTCGATCTTGTCTATCACAAGCTATATCATCGAATATAATGATTGAATCCGGCCGTGCTTCGTTAGGATGTGGCACTGTTCATTATTTTCAAATAAAAATAGCCCAATTTCTTTAATTGAGGACAAAATGTTTTTCATTTGCATATATTTCGGTTGAGAGATAGATTTAGTAAAGAGGTAAATATTTTGAAACTTTAAACCGTCAGGATTATATAACAAATTCAACAATAGATTTGTTTTTCCGCAGTTGGATGGGCTATAGATTAAGCATCGAATGCTATTCGGTAATAATGGGTTATGCTTAATAAATTTCCCCCCATCTGTCTCAACCTCCACATTCCTAATCAAAAACGATACGTCTTCCTTCTTCAGCCTCATCGTATGAACTGAAAGATTAACATTTGCAATCGTCTTTATATATATATCGTTCAATGAGAATAAAATGTTTTTTATTTTATGATCTGACCCGATCATGTTTATCTGTTTATCACAACATATGTCACTGAATATAATGATAGAATCCGGCCGTGCTTCGCTAGCATGCGGCACTTGATCATTATTTTCAAATAAAAATATCCCAATTTCTTTAATTGTGGAAAAAATGTTTTTCATTTGCACTTATTTCGGTTGAAAGATATAATTAGTAAACAGGTAAATATTTTGAAATTTCAATCCGTCAGTGAGAAAATGTTTATCATTTGTACATATTTCGGCTTAAAGATATATTTACTAAATAGGTAAATATTTACAAATTACAAACAGTCTGGATTATATAACGAATCTAATAATAAAATTGTTTTCCAATATTGTTGATGTTTAGAGTCAGATTTTGTCACATTGTCCAATCTCGTCTGGGTATATAAAGAAAGTCGCAACCGTTTGAGCCTTAGATTCACTTTGAGCGACCACTATGATGGACTCAGAATCTGACCATTTATTTGGCTATGTTTGCGCCCATTGTGGCAAAAGTTTTGATTTTACTTTGAATGCACGGGCTCACGAAGAACTGTGTGGGTTGGATTTTTCTGAACAATTATCGTTTGATGAATCGAACTACGAAATTTTATACGAAGTAACTACTTCTACAAAACAAATTTAGTCTTCGTAAAAAAACTTTATGTTTTAAAATAAAAAAACCCTCCATCTCGCCTACCGTTGACCATGTAATGTGGTTAAAAATGCTATTGAAGACGTGATCAGATATTTGATAGCAAATTCTTCAGCGTCAGATAAAATAGGTTTAACATTTGGCAGCCATAATATTTCGAAAAACGGGTGGATTCCTTACACCAATGCCAATGAGATAACGGTGGACGTGTGTGGGAGATGATAGAATCTATTTATCAGAGCAATGGTGCTGCTCCCCACACGGATGAATTTACAATTTCAGTCTCAGTTGTGGAGTTACCAAGGGGGACAGGAAGAGTAAACATGAAAAAATTTTCATATAATGATACGTTCCTTAGGAAAAAAGGTATAATTAGTATTACTAATTCTTTTTTTGCCTACCCCGTGCCTTGTGGTAGTCGCCCGAATATTGGCGAAAACTGGTGGAAAAATGGATCCCAAATTTATGAAAGTCAGGAGAGTCAATTCCAGATATCAAACGATCAAAGCAAAAAAATTGAGGTTGAGGTAGAGGGAAGCAAATCCTTCGGCGGGGTTGTGGTGTTGTGATGGGAGGGAGTGTTGTCGAGCTGGTCGGGCCCGGGTTAGGCGGAGTAGGCACTTTTACTCCTAGATTATTTTCTTTCTTTTTCATTTTCATCAACTATTGTGTTTTGTCTGTGAGGATGTATTGTGACATGTGTGTACATTTCTCAGACTTTGGGCCTGCTTGTCCCCCGGCCTGCTCGAGCGATACCCCAAGCGCCCCACAACCTGTGTGGCCTCGAGAGGGTCCGCCCCGATGCCCTGCACTGTAACCATTCAGTCGCCAGCTGGCAGTACTAGGCATCACATCATTACACACGAGGTGATAGGACAGCCTCCCCGGTGGCTATTCCGGGGTTCGGGACCCTGTACTAACTCGCGGCCCGGGAGAGCCGTAACCCAGTTTTCCTCCTGTACCCTCACAGGTGAAGGGCTCATGGTCCACTCAAGCAGACCGGGGTATCGCTACCTCCAGATGAGAACTGTGTGTTGTTGGTGTGGTGTGATGTGCTCAGTGATTTGCGTTTGTTATCTTCGGGTTCCGAGGCCCTTGGCCGCGTGCATCAGCCTGTGTGTTGGTGGTGGCATGCTGACGGAAGACAGAACACCGTCCAAGTCTCCTGCCCTCACTCCACTGAGTTACGTCCGTACTGGGTCGCCAATCCCAGGTCGTGAGACTTTGAGTTCGTCTCAAGAACCTTCCTAGGGACGGTAGCCGTAAGGTGTATATAATGTTAATGTACTTGTGTCAGTGTAGGTGTATGGGTGTGTTATGTATGTGGACGCAGTTTACCCTCATGTTCGGGAGCGGTTCTTTTTTGTTATAAATTAAACGGTGTTTTCATATATAGTATTTTTTTCTGGAAAAGTTTTTCAATTTTTTTAAAGTAGAAAATATATTATGTTTTTGTATGTTTGAAGTAATTTTAAATATAACGGTATGAAAGTCTGAATGTATGGTCACTGGCGTGGTGGTTAAACACTCGTAAACTTGAGCGATTGGACGTTCCCTTTCGAGGTCGTAAAAAAACCTGCAAACCAAAATTGATGTATGAAAATTATTTCAAATCTCCTCCTCGTCGTATCTCCACTTCGCCGTAGTAAGGAGGCTTTATAAACAAAGAGAGATACATAGTTTAATATCTTCGTTTTATTTTATTTGATGAATAATAACAAAAAATAATTCACAACCTGGAGAATGTAGACATGGAAGTTATGGAATAATCAAACGCCCCTCAGACCAACATGTCAGCAATGTCTGGCGGGTCCAGACGGCCATTCATCATTTGAAGGAGCACCTCTTAAAACTAGTATAAAAACCCTAATTCCCAAATATCCTTGCCTTACTTTTACAAGGCCTTCTGCCCGTCACTCTGTCGGTTGAAAATAAAACATTGTACAGTTTTAATAATAAAGTTTCTTCTTTTTAAAAAAGAGTCTTCTTCGAGCGATTACTTAACTGGCGCCCGGAACAGGGACCGCGAATAGGTAAAGTTTTAAAATCGTGACCATTTGACCCAACAGAACTTTTACCGTGCACACCGGTGCTTTGATCGCGGTTCAAAGAAACTTCTCGTTAAGTCAAGACAGAAGAAATTCCTGCAGCGACCATTCGTCCCATCCAGGAGGATACGTCTTGAAAATCGCCAAAGACAGAAGGAAAGAAGAAAGAAGAACCAGCAACCTGGAGAAGAAGAAAACTACCGTAGGAGTAAGTAGCCATCTTTCGCTCATTAAACCTTCCAAATTAATCCTTTCTTTCAGCATTTCTACACAAATTAATTATAAAATCACAAAAGAAGACTACGGTCATATTCCTTTTATCGATGGAAACCCTTCAGAACCAGCTTTCTTTTGTGAAATTTTGGAAACTGCATACAGCGTATTGTGTGCAGAAAATATTATTGAAAGAGATTACAACCATAAAATTTTGTTCATAAAAACAAAAAGCAAACTAATTGGCCCTGCCAGAAATGTACTTATTTCGCATGATATAAACCATTTACTAATTTTAATTAAACATTTAAAACAAAATGTCGCTGATTCAAGGTCAAATGAAATCCTTAAAGAAGAAATAATGCAAACTAGACTTAATCCTAAAGAATCCCCCATAGAATTTGTTAACAGAATTCAAGAATTAAGAAACTTAGTTTATATTCGACTAAAGCTAGACGGACTAAATTCAGACACATTGAAAGAATTAATGACTAGAATAGATAAGGAAATTATATTTCATATTTTTAATGTTTAACTTCCGCTTTAAGTAACCACATTATGATATTTAATCCTGAAACTATAGATGAAATTAGAAGCATAATTGATAACAAATGTTCTTTTATATTATCTAATATCAACTACAAGAAGTCCATTGAATCCAACAGAATTCCAAACCATTATAATAACCCTTCGTATTTTAATAAACTATCTTCTCATGTACAACATACACCATTTAACAAATTTCAAAATTATAAACAACGACAAAAACACTTTAATAGTAACAGAACATTTGAAAATAACCCAACTACCAATACAATAACAGACAATACTTTAAGAGGACCAAGGGACCCGAACGACCCAAATCATCCGTTTAATAAAAACCGACCTGTATATAAACATGATTCGTAAAGTTCCATGCGCTCCATAGGTAGACCGCGAATATCCGACTTACGATCTCCCTAAGAAGTGACTTACTGTGAAAAAACAATGGCGAATCATGCTGTTAAAGACAGACTGACGAAATTAGAAAACACCATTGAGACACTAACAGAAAAACTCGATCATTTTTTAGGACAGAAAGCCCCCCGAATAGCAACTAACTTTATCATTACCGCATTTCATTGACAGACATGGACTGAAATGGTTAATAGATACTGGATCTTCTGAAAATTACATTACACCTATAGCAATCCCCAAAGACACAATTTTATCGAATGACCCCTTCATAATTTCAACCCCTGCTGGCGAAAAGAACGGAGAAAAATCTTGCTGTCTAAGTTTGTACGAAATATTCCAAAAACAAGTGAATGCCAAATTTCATCTTTTTCCTTTTTCCGAAAAATAAGGTGTTTTGCAGGGTATAAAACGATGCAAGACTTAAATATAAAAATCGATTTAAGTAATAAAACTCTTTTTTTCCCTGGTGGCTCGATACCACAAATCTAACATTCGAGCTACAAGGATTAAACAACGAACCCCTTTTAAATTTAAACAAAAAATNTTTTTTTTTTTTTTTAATCGATCTTTACTTGAAGATAGTCTAATGTAATCTGAACCTTATGATAATTTTCGCCTAAATATGTTCACCCTCCCATTCAATCACTTTTACCTTTGAAGGGAGTGACTTCTTGTCGGAAGAACAAACGATTTTTATCAATTATTTTAACTCCACTTTCAGTCAGTAAAGTTTGATTTTGATAGGCACTAACTTTTGAAAAGAGTGTGCAATTTCTGTTTTTTATTCTGTTGTGCAAAACTCAGTTTTGGCCTAAATATGTTCATCAACCAATTAAAATAATGTTTACTTTTCAAGTGTAATATAGTTTTTTAAGGGACTAGCGATCTCTTTTTGGAAGAATAGCCGGTTGTTTTACAATTGTTGTTTTTTTCACTCCATATATACTAGAAGGATTTTAAATTTTGAAACGTATTTTATTTTCAGGAGAGTCTAAACTTTTTGTTGAAAATTATCATAAGGTTCAGATTACATTAAACTATCTTCAAGTAAAGATCGATAAAAAAAAAAAACAAAAAAGGAAGCTATTCCCCCAAAAAAGATACCCATTTGGGCTGGTGACATTAGATGATACATAATGAGCAATTGGGCAATATACTTGGTTTTCATAGAACGGGTATCGCATAGAAATACTATGGATTTCCATATGGTGTTTTCCCAGCTGAATGTGTTGGCGAGAGTACCAGTGTGCTTGGTGAAGAGGAGCAAACGAGGACTAAAATCTGTTTACATAGAAATACAGGAAGGTGCTTACCCGGCCGGCTCGCCGGCAAACACAGTTAAGCCTAATTAAATCTAGGATGTAGTTAACACCTTGTTTTTATTTCTCCTGGCAATCTTATATTTAATTACGCAATCAGTTACAATACTAAATAATTGGCCTGCTCATTTGCAATGTAAAATATCCCTTCTGAATATTACATTAGTTTATAAGCAATTCATTATATTTTGGTATTTAATAATCACTGTAATATAGATATTGAATTGTGGAATAAATGAAAGCATAATGAAAATTCAAATTGGCTTTATACCAATGCCTTTATTTGAATATTCCTTCTCCATCTTTGCGAGCCTTTTCTAGAATATCGGGAGGACCTAGGGGAATGATTTTTATAATTTTTACCCCATACGTCAACTCAAATTCAAGTAATATTAATTTTCTCCAAATGGCTTTGTGTACCCCAACAATGTGAACGATAGTTAGGTGTCAATAATTCTCGATTAGTAATGAGAACAACATGGAACTCATTTCCTAGTTGAATATGCTTTGATTGATCAGATTATTTTCTTATATAAACCAATGACATCTCAATATATAAACATAACAACAGCTAAAGAAGAGAGAGCTTGCGATGCCCAATGTAGTTCGCCGGCCTTAAAACCAGTAGTGGGGCTATGAAGAAAGTACAATAGCTGGTTATATACTGCAGCTATGGTGCTCAAGGGAACTCCTCCAGTTCCTAGTATCCATTAAAAAAAAATGATAGGGGTGTGATACAAGTATTCAGAAATAAGAACGGAACAGAACCTCTCTATGTTTATTGTACAAAGACAAAAAAAATCTTTAAACAAACAATTATCAAAATTTATATGTTTAAACGTTTTAACAAAAAGAATGTAACCATATAAAAGTAAAAAAAATAGACAAAGTAAATAAGGATAGGAAATTTAAAAGGAAATATTGACTCACGGCAAAAGGTCCAGTAACACCCTCACTCGGTTTTCTCCAACTTAACCTTCCGCCGTTTTGTCTGATAAGCGATAAGCGTCCCCCCACTATTTACAAACATACGATCCTCAAAAATTACTACCAAATGGTTTCTCTTCCTTGGGTGTTCTAACTTATATCCAATTTCTATTAACCCTCTTGATTTTTCAATCCTTTCCAAATCTTCCTTACTATCCGTCCATACCAAAACTCCTTTTTCTCTTGTTTTCCTAACCTTCCTTACTTTCAGCCACTCTCCCTCTTCCTCTATCCTTTGTAACAAACTGGACGAGACCTGAGAGTCATCTGGTCCTTTAACAATTATACATTCTGTTTGGGCTGAGGTCTAAATCTGTATTTGCCTTGTCTCACTACCGTCCCGTAATTACTTCCCATATCCTTATCCATTCCTATTTCCCTCTTATCCCTCTCTTCCATCCTCACCTTTTCCAACTCATGAGCAATCTCTTTACAATCAATATTTTGTTGTAATTTTATATTTTCCAATCTAGTTTTAGGCATATCCATATTTCTACAAAGATTGTTCATATTGTTACAATTTCCTCCAACATTTTTCCGTATAAATTGCATGTTCCATTAATTTCCTCTATTCGTTTTTCCAGATCTTTCTTTTCTTTTTCTTGTCTCCTCCTCTCCTCTTCACTTTCTTCTCATATCTTTTTCATCATTTTCCTATCATCACATTAAAATTTTAACTCATTTCCTTTTCTATCATTATTTTTATATCTTCGGACGTAACCACTTGGTGTCCTAATTTCCTTTCTATTCTTTCTATTCCTCGCATGCCTCCTTCCATTCTGTCCGCACTTAGTACCACAATTTCTTTTAATTTATTTATTTCTTTCAGCATGTAATTATTTTCCCTTCATAATTCTTCAAACTCCTCATCCAAACCAGCATTTCATGCTTTTTTTGAGGAACAAATTTCCATGTGTTCTTCATACAACTTTTTAAATGCGATTGTCAATCTTCCAATTCTTATTGTCATTCGTTTCGCTGCCTTGTCACTGACGTTTCTTTTTGCAGGTTCTAACCATTTTAAAATTTCTTTTTCTGTTGACATAGCTTCAGCAAAACAATAAATTGCTTCCTCACTGCGAATATCTTATCTTTCCAATTTTTTCCGCAAAACAAACGGAATTGATGGAGAACTTCTCGTTCGTTTCCTTTTCCATCTTTCTGGAGTTTCCCATATTGGGGCTTCTCCTTCACCACTAAATGTTTCCATTCCAGGCGTAAGCCTGCCACCAGTCATTCCCCATTCCTCAGAAGATTCTCCTTTTTGTGAGCCGGGAGACCCTATTCCCATCGGCGTCTATGGGCTTTTTTCTTTAGTTGTATCTGACATGTTAATCATCATTATAATTTATTCTTGCATGTGTTAATTTGTATGCCCATTGCACGTTGTATTGAGTGTGTGTGTGTGTGCGGGTGTATGTGTGTTCAACCAGAGCAGATAAACCGTAGTGGCTTCACTCTATCCCCCCCACCGGTATCCCGATCCACCAGTGACTGGTGGCCTCGGATCTGCTACCCCTTTTTCCTCCGGCATTCGGTTCACGAGAACTCATCGTCAACAAGACAAGAGGATCTTTAGCGTCCGCACCTGGCCTTTTCGGCCTTATCGGACGTTTTGATTCTCAAGATGAGAGCTGACGCACCTCCACATACGACTGAACAGTGTTACCGCCGCAGCATTGGTGTAGAGGCGCCCCCGCCCCTAAGGGCCAAGACAACTTCGTTCTCCGCTTGTCCACTCCGAATGGTCGGGCCCGCATTGTGCATCAGCTAACTGGCCGAAATACATCAGCCTATTCTCCCGCGTACTCACAGCGTAGGGGCATCCCATGGCGTAGAAACTACCGGATCGGAGTTTTGTATACTGCATACTGCAGCTATGGTGCTCAAGGGAACTCCTCCTGTTCCTAGTATCCATAAAAAAATTTAAAAAAAATGATAGGGGTGTATTTTTTTCTAGATGATTACACTGATTACACTTATTTGATAATTGAATTGGAATAAATATGAGCGATAGATCTTGATTTTTATCATATTGTTCACATTGTAATAAACATTTTTCACAACATATTCCATAGAAGGAAAAACCAGGAAAAGAGGAGAATCGTCTTGTGAGGGGGTGTAGCAAAGCCAGAGATTATCCGGGTTTAGCCGGTAATCCACAAGATGACTGATATAAAAATGAAGAATTCATAAGTCGTGTTTGTAATCAAGAAAATATGTGCTCCTGCATTGCCAAATCTACCCCCCCCCCCCTAGAGGAGTAATTGAATGTCATAATTAACGTCAACTTTTCTTTACAACAGGGGGGAAAATTGGCTATAATTTTTTTTAACTTACAAGAACATAGTTTTCAATGAATGTTTTTCGAATTCGTTCTATTTATGTATTTGTTATGTACGTACAAACTACAGAAAAATATATTTTATAAGGTGAATAAATTTAATAGATAATTTGTCACGTATTCGGGGCCATCGATCACACATCAAGATATCATCTTTCTCTTGGGCTTTAACTCACATTACCATTTGTATTTCAATTAGGGTTAGTTGACTTATACGGCTTTATAGGCTAATTTACGTTGTTCTAACTGGGGCAAGTGTCGTAATAGTGGCTGGAATATGCCGTTTTATGTTTATCTAGTGTCAATTTATACTGTCGTTAAGCATGATAGACTATGTTGCAACCCGTTTATAGCTTAGATTAATTATTATTTATAAATATATAAGAAGATGTTTGTGCGATCAAACAGTCCAGGAAAAGCATTCAGGTTTGTAAATTTTTACACAATATCTTAACATAAAAAAGAAAATTATACAACTTATATAACATAATTGTATTTAACTTTAGTTGGTTTTCATTTTAACTATATGAATATCCATTTCCCTGCCAGTAAAAGAGTTTTATTATGGAGAAAGCATAGTAAAGGAATCCCACAAAATACATAGCATGATTTTCTTTGAGTGAACTCGGCCATTAGATCTGGTTGATGAAGGTTTGTTTGGCCGCCGACGCACTGTATGTTGTACAAAATCCAATTTTCATCTCTTTTCCCAACATTGTAAGGAATTGTCATCGTTGCACTTTGAAAGGGATAGAAAGTAAAATGCAATTTATTCAATTTCCGTTGCTTAAATGGTGAGATTGCATAATCAAGTCTCTTTCCCAAACAAGTTTTTACCTCCTTACTAGCAGAGTTTATTAATGGAAAATCAACATGTAAGCCATAGTTCCTTTTTTGACTCTTTTTGGAGGCTAACCTACTAAAATTTGAAAATCAACGAAATACATGTACTGTTCACTGACTAAGGAATTTTTCTTTTCATTTTCCCCTAATGTATTTGTCTGTGGAAAACAACTAAAATACCATAGACGAAAGATTATTTACAACCGCCTTTTATATTTTTATGGTCTAAATAAAACTTTATCTGAAAAATGAGCTTATGAAAAGGGAATACAAATGTTTTAATTGGTTTAATTACCTAGTATACAAGACTACCTAAACGAAAATATTGTCTTGTTTTTATTGATTTCCGGAAAGCATTTTAGCCAATAAATCTACTCTGCAATAAAGCTGGGCGATAGTGGAGCAAGAGTTGTACATATTTAATCACAGGCATTTAAAATTACCACTATTCGAAAACAAATCACTTTTAAGCTGAAAAATGGTATTTTGTATGGGAAAGTACTCTCATCCTTTCTATTTTCAATGTTTGTGGCAAATTTTGACGACTTTTCAGACTTTTGTGTTAAGAAGCTTATAGTATTATGTTGATTATTCGGGTAAATGTAGTCACTCCAGAAAAGATATAGCCACAGATTCAAATTCACTTCACGAATATTGCATGAATTTATTAAATGTACATACTATCAGGAAGAAAGAAAGGCTGCCTAAGAATTGGAAATTCGAGTATAACGGCTTATCTTGTGCTTCCAAACTCATTTAATTATTGAGGCTTAGTTTTTTTCCAGTTCGGGTTTAGTATATTAACAGAGAAAAGAGGCATTAAAAAGAGTTTAACTGTTGTTCTCTGCACGAATAAATGCCATTCAAAGGGAAGTTGAAGTCCTTTACTCTGTCTTCTCTGCCACTGCAGTCTATGGTTCTAGCGGACAATTATCCTGAACTCGTGGATAAACTGGAAGTTCAATTCTTCAAGTACTTACACTTTCTCCCATTTCATTTCTTATTAAATGGTAAAATGTTAGGATTTACCTAAATTCTACGAAGGATTTACCATAGCTAATTGGGAGAATAACAGCAATTGTACCTTAGACATAATCTAGAGCTCTTTTTGAGCTATTGAAATCATACAACCTATTAATCCATTTAAAGTGGACCCAAAAAGAAACATCCAACAGAGATCGATCGCTGGTTTCAAACAATATTGCAATCAATACATTTAAGAGGAGTTAAGAAAGAAAATGAAATGTGCAAATATAACCTTTTATACAAAGAAAAAAAAAAAAAAAAAAAAAAAAAAAAAAAAAAAAAAAAAAAAAAAAAAAAAAAACGAGAGAGGAGAACATAAACGAGGAAACAACTTCTCCAAGACTGATGGTGGCCATTCACGATCATTCCAAATGGAACCGCGCCAGGCCGTACAGCTCCATTTGGAGTGCCTGAAATTTGAGGGGCATTCACGACCGCTCCACGGCCAGTCGCTCCGAACGTCAACCAGTGAATTACCTTCTCAAAATGGATGACGATCTCTTCTGCTACTCTTCTGTTTATTTACATATTAAAAGCAAAAAATCGAAGAGAAAATGGTGTAAGAAGTGGCTCCTGAACAGAAGCNCGCCAATTCAGTTTTGCCATTGACGTGGTTTTTGGAACGGCGTCGCTCCGTTTGGCCTGCTTGGAGCGATCGTGAATGACCACCTTAAGGTTTTCCGAGCTCCCCCAATTTTTTACGAGAGCCCGAGCCTGCTGAACTCTGTCCTTCAAAATCCGAAACTCAAATCCACTGTAACAAAGCTCAAAGCCATTGTAATAAACCATTGAGCTGCTTATGTTTAAAAGAACTTTTTGATCTTGGTTTGCCACATATTTTGGAAAAACAGTTTAAAATAAGGTATAATTCGAAAATATAATAAGTTTTAATAATTTAGGTAATTTTACAGATATATATGTTTACTACTGCTATAATTCCTTCAGCGTATGTTTTGTTTCGTTTGGAACGACCGTATGCGAAAAAGATAAATTTTACCGACAGCCAAAAACCGCCTGGTTTATTGGCAATGCCTGAAACAGTCCATCTTTTGCATTTATTTGCATAGCGGAAAAAAACAGGAAATATATTTAATAGATTTTTTTATTAGGGACTTTTTCCCGCACAGACTTTCGATATTCTTATCGTTGCGGTATTGTAGTATTATTAATTTATATACATTTTCGTAAATATAGTACAATATATTTATTTGTTTGAACTCAGATCCAGACTACTTCTTAAATTAAATCGTGAATAATACATGATCACAAGAGATGAGACCAGTAACTCGCTATAACTAACTATTTATACTACCATAACTAGAACTAGAACTATTTATAAATTATCGCTGTTTATTTTATATGCATGTACCTCCGGAATAATTAAAATAATAAAGGTAAAAGACTATTAGGTCCGATATTTAACTAACGGTTTTATTAATTACTGATGTATATACATTCAAATCTGCATATGCATGTACATATATATCCACATACATCAACATAGTTGATCCTATCACCGGCAATTCTAGCATCCGTACTTTACATAATAAAGCAGGGGTCAGACCTCGATCTTACCCGTCCAGACACCGAGGTTGGTCTACAGGTGTTGTCTACAGCCAGGGCATTTCAGCTTCAAACTCAATCAGTTTCTAAATCCATTCACACTCTCACACGCTTAAATAAATTCGTACTTACCTGCATACCTCAATTAGGGTAGTTAAGTAGTCGACATTCTTCCATCACCCTTTACACCTATTATATAACTAACCTAATTGAGGGTCGATTCAATATTCCGCCTTCGACCCTCTCACACTACACATTAACGTCAGAAGTGCATTCACTCTCAACACTCACTAGGAATCACAAAAATATCAGAAATATATTATAATAAAACAACCCTGTTTCTTCCAAAAATGGGACCAGGGGACCCGGATACGTGCTGCGGTGCTGAAGGACAATTCTCATATTGGGTGGCATTCCTTCGTGCTCTCTATAAGCAGCCAAAGACTAGCACTCTTCAATTAGATGAAGCGCATGGAGTTATCCCTTCACTTGGCCCGAAAATAAGTATCAGTGTGTCAACCTCGGCTGGCCTTTTCTTAATCTAGTGAGGATGACCCTTCTGCGATTAAGATCCTCCACCTATCGACAGTGCTCTTGAAATGCGAAAAATCTCTGCCTGTCCGACCCACCAGTGCTGCCACTTTATTTCAATCATGTTTTTTATTCCATTTTTAGAGTCAGAGGGCAGGATCGCTTCTCGACCGTAGACGCCTCGTCCGCCTTTTCATTTCCTTCAGGTACCCAGATGTTTTTATTGGAAGATTTTGCGATACTTGGATGACCTTATTAAAAATTCTAATTTCGTGACTGATAACCCGTGGTCGATCTTAACGTTCGTAGAGAAATTATACAACTTAAATTTATCAAGCCCGCGATGGTTTGACGAAATTTTTCGTCGAGCCGCAATCATCAAATCCAGTGATATACTAATTCAAATTTCCAATTTAAAATCAATCGGAAAATTAACATTCGAAAGAGTAAGCACCTATGTCATGAATCAGTTGATAGATATCAGAACAAAGACCTTTTTAATTTCGCGTAAAGTGCTCAGGGGGCAAAAAATGAATCCTTTCGCGCATACGTGTCAGAGGTTCGGAAATTCGCGAGAATTTTAACAGCTTATCCGGAAACAGAATTGTTACAAATTTTATTGTCCGGAGTAAACTTAGACACGAGAGCAAGATTTCAATTCATTGAACGGCCCCGAACTATGCATGGTTTAGAACTTGTCATACTCGAAGTGGAAAAACTAGAAGTTTCCCATAAGACTAGTAACTGTCCAAACCAAAACAAACAATACTACCCCAGAAATTTTAATAAAATCCCATCTAACAATACCAATAAACTTATGTATAGCCCACCTTCAAACAGTACCGAAATTACGTCAGAGAAAAAGCCCCATTTTAACAAAGAATTTACCGTATCACGGAACCACAAACATCCTCAGCGGAAAAATAAATTTAAACAATGTTATATTGATTACAAGACTAAGCAAACGTCTCCTGATAAAGCCGAAAAAAGCACACCTCATTTCTCTTCTAGCGATTCCTCCCCTGGTCCACCAAGTACAACAAAAAATGGGCAAAATTTTGGGAACAATCATCAGAAAATTAAATTCCAAGGAAAACATAACCCAAAGTAAATCAACCCTAATAAGAACTCAAAAAACTAATACCGAGGATCTATTGTACACCAAGTCACAAGACACCACAAGCTTGTAACAACCATATACACATTCTAGCTAATAATTATAAAACTTCGGCACTTCTAGATACAGGTGCAGCCGTCTCCTTATTCAAAACGACTTATTCAAAATTCTGGCATCAACAGGTCCTATAAAAAAATACCAACTTACAAAATAATAATCGTTGGGAATTCTCAAACCATAACAATCAAGCACAGAACCCACTTAAAAATAAAAATAGATTCATATACTTGGAACCATAGTTTTTTAATTGTTCCAAATTTACCCGCTTCCCTACTTCTCGGCTTAGATTTTATTTATAAAACCGTCATGGACCCGGCGCATAATGTAATATCATTCAATTTTAGACCCGGTTCAAAGATTAAATTACAACCGCCACCCGAAAACGAAATAATAAATGTGACCTATGTACAACCATGCAACTTGCTTAATTATCTGCAATCGATCTACCCTGACGTTTTGACTACGAAATTAGGGTGCACAAACGAAATCTTGTACGACATCACACTCAAGGAGGGGGCTGTTTTGGATTCTAGGAAATCGAGGGTTTGTTATCGCTCAGGGCCCGAGCGGTACCGGATTCTCAAATCCAAGGTAAACAGTCTCCTTGAGGACGGGGTAGTCGAACCAGTCACATCATACTACACGTCACCCTGCTTCGTAATTCCAAAAAAGACGCAAGAAGGGAAGGCTCGAGACTTCCGTCTTGTCGTCGACTACAGGGACCTAAACTCAAAAATCCAGTACATTCCACACCAGACCCCAACAATAGAAGAAGCCATGATCCACTTACAAAAGGGTGTATACTTTTCTGTCTTCGATTTAAACGCAGCATACCGTCAGATCGCTTTATACTCACAATCCAAAAAACTCACAGCATTCCAAGTCCCCTGGGGAACATATACGTACAAGAGGGTACCGTTTGGATTGGCGACAGGTGGACAAATCCTGCAAATCCTAATGGAGAAAGTTTTCGGAGAACTTGTTTTTAAATTTGCGTTCTTCTTTTTTGATGATCTTGATGTCTACTCCGAAACTTTTTCAGAGCATGTAGAACACTTTGAATATTTGATCGTTTACGGCGTGCCGGGTTAACAATAAATGTAAATAAATTACAACTAGTGCAACAAAAAATTAATTTTCTTGGACGAGATTGAACACGGAAAAGTTATAATCCAGATAGGATTCGTGCAATATTGGAAATCCCGAGACCCCGAAACCCCCCGCCAGTTTGCTAAGTTTTTAGGAACTATCAACTTTTTTAGATGTTTTATCCCAGATATGTCCAGAATTGCTAGTCCATTAAACGCGATTTATGTCTAAAAAATTCGTCAATGACATGGACAGCAAAATGTCAAAAAGCGTGGCACTTGTTACGCCAAAAAATAACCAAACCACCAATTTTGAAAATGCCCGACTTCACAAAGCGGTTTGCTCGTTTTACAGACGGATGCTCGACAGGCATATCCGCATGCTTAACACAGGAGGACGAAGGGGCATATTGGCCAGTAGCTTTCGTCTCTCGCAAACTTAAGGGTAGCGAAAAAAATTATGCCGCTTATGAGCTCAAAGTTAGCTATATCTTTGGGCTAGAGAAGTTTCATATTTACTTAGAAAATGACGAATTCGAATTACATACTGACCATAAAGCCTTAACAAGTGTCATCAACATGCAAAATAAAAACATGCTCGATTCGCGATTCGCCTTATGTCATATCGATATAAGGTGAAACACATTAAAGGGAAAAATAATTCCATAGCGGATTATCTGTCAAGGAACCCGACACTCCGACCGAGAGAAATAAGATAGGCGTTAATGTTCTTAAATTCATGCCGGAAGTTTTTAAGAACATTATTGTCGAACAAGGCGAAGACCCGGAATTAAGTCCGATAATAGCGAATCTTAAGTCAGGACAGCAGGTTGAAAATTACATTTTAAAAGGGGGAATTTTATATTACAAAATAAAACCAAATAAATATAGAGCAGTAGTTCCCGAATCTCTAAACCTCTCGTTTTTAAATATTTTCACACATCCATTTTAGGGGGCTATTTAGGAATTTCTAGGACCATAAACAAGATAAGATATTTATTTTACTTTAAAGCCCTAAAAACCTATGTTACAAAAAACATTAATAGTTGCGTTGGACGAAGTAAAATACAACAGAAATTTCCTCACGGAAATATGTCTAGCTTCACGTCAAATCGCCCGGGAGAACGTCTTTTTATAGATTTAGCGGGTCCGTTACCAGTATCGAATAGATATCGATTTATATTTGTGGCAATCGATGATTTTACGAGGTTCACATTTCTTATGCCGATCCGAAGTCCAACAGCTGAAACGATTATTACGCAACTACGGGACAAAATTTTCGCCCATTTCGGATTTTGGTTTAAAATAGTGTCCGATAACGCGTCTATTTTCCACTCCAAAAAACATTTACACTTTTTAAAGGAACATGGAATGACGCCGCAATTCCTCGTGCGTTTTTATCCCAATCCTAGTAAGGCTGAAAGGTTACTGCGAGACGTGAAGACTTCACTGTTGTATTTTTCGGAGAAAACCAATCAAAATGGTCTCAAGAATTAAATTACCTACAGTTGGCCCTCAACACAGCTAAAAATACGTCAACAGGTTTTACCCCTTCAATGCTATTTCTCGGTCGACATGTGAATACACCGCTAAACTTGGAATGGGAAATTCAGTCTGACGCGAGCGACTTATCTACAAAAAACATGTGGAAGATAGCCTTATCTAACATACAGAAAGCCAACGCAATCTCAAAAAATATTACGATCGTAAATACACCAAAGTTGTCTTTGAAATTGGTCAAAGGGTTTTCCTCCGAGCTTACAACCTATCTGACGCCAGTAAGAACTTCCAGGCTAAGCTAGATTTAACGGACCCTATAAGGTGATCAAAATGCTCTCGGATGTGACCTACCTTTTAGAAAACATTGACGACCAAGATGATATAAAGAAGGCTCACGTTTCGCAAATGAAAGCATACAAAATAGATTCTAGAATAACAAAAAACAAAACGGCGTTTTGAGACATTCTCCATGACGGTAAACATGACTAGAATTTTTATTTAGAAGTAGTATTAAAAAATTGTTTTATTAAAAGAAAATATTTTTTTTTTAAATTATTGTACTATTTAATGTCTAGTATTTATTTCACGAATAATCCAAATAATAAGGTGAAAACGAAGGGTAATTTTTTTTATAAATACTTTTTTTTATAAATATTTAAAAGAAGTAAATATGTTTTCCTTTCTCACTGCGTCTCACATGTCCCCCCCATTATAAGAAAGTAAAACAGTCCACACTAATTCATATAACAAAATTACAGAAAACAACATGAAATGACAAGCGTCTCACTGTCAAGGTCAAGGGCGGAGACCGATAACACTGTCCGGCATCGCCCAGCATGAAATCTTAAGGGGGCGACCAATCTGTGAAAGGACACCTTCATGACAACACAAAAAATATTAAAATAATAACAATAACAATGACATAATTGTAAGAGATCACTTTTATTGTATTAGGATTTAAGTCTTTATAAAGATGTATACATTTAATTTTTTTTAAATATCATTCATGTCTAAAGATGTAACAATGTTAATCAAGATTCATGTCCTTTATTTTCGATTTAACTTTGGTGTTATAATTGAGATGTAATTACTCTGTCAAATTTACACTGTTCACTCATGATCTCTCCTTTTCGAAACACCCGTCTCTAAACTTTCACCAACAATTACTAATAATCCTTTTTCAGTTCAGTGTGACAGCACCGGAACTTTGTGTTCTTCATTCAAAATAGTAGCCGCATTAACACAAGGTATTTCAAACGATGAGACTCAAATTGTCCCTCAGAACTGGCAATGGACAAAGAGTTCATTTTCACACATCTTTCTTAGCCTCTCCGACATGGAGTCCCCTGATGAAGCCCCAAAAAAACTCGGGAGTGTTGGGTTTCGGGAGGGGGGTAGTGTCACCTCTTGGACGACACGCATTGGCGAGTGACAATAATAAATGCTAATCATAGATTGAAATGTCGTCGGAGGTTATCCGCGCTTGAGGCTCCTCCCCCCCGACGTCACCAGGACCGGACTGGAGAAGATTGCTGGATTAATAAGATAGGCAGGTGTGTGCTAGACGTTGGTGCGAAAGGATAGATCAGGAGAACGCTCAAACATATATCATTATGTTTTATTTCTTTTTTTAAAATATATGTCCTTATTACTTGGTGAAATTCATTTCTTGTGATTTAATTTAAGTACTCCTTTCTCCCTTTTTAGAGAGAAAAGGGACCTCTGGTGTTGGGTCATAACAATATACAATAAAACAAACGTGGTAAAGTTTTAAAAAAATCTTTCTAATAAATTTATGATGTGATCAATATTTATAGCGTATATTCTATCTAATAGCTGTTAAAACAGTCACTTTAATAAAGGTGAAATGGGATCGGTTCGAATAGGATTCTATTTCCTGAGGTTTTTAACTATAGCCGCAACGGGTTTAGTTTAGACCTTGAATGGCTAGGTTCTGTGCACCTTTTAATTGCCTCTCCGACGTAAATGCTCACACCCGAAGAATTAACTTCACATTTTCTTTTAGCTTATTGTAAATTTCGGGTTTGTTTGTATTTAATGGGAAGGACGGGATAATTAATTATCACCTTTATTACAACTAGCTTTTTCTAGAAATATAGAACAGAAATTTTATTTACAAATATATATTATACATTACAAACAATGGTTTAATAGAGTTTGTGTCTAGCAACACTAACTTCCAGCTGGTAGGATATAACGAAATTTTTATTATTTACATTATTTTCTATAGATGATAAATGTTAGATTAAAACCTTGGAGCCCACTGTGAGAATCGGTAGTGAACAGACTAAAATTTTCACCTAAAAATTTATTGTTTTTAAGTGGTAAAAAGACCGAATTGCCTAGGGAAAATTGACACAGCAGTGAATTAGTGAGTTTAGATCCTATTTTCGGAATACAATTTACGATACAAGGATTGTTTTGTGAGTTATTTTTAGGCTTAAAGTCAGGTGTGCAAGTGCGCAAGCGCATAGTGTGTAGTGTTAATTTTTTTACTGTTTTTATTTCATTTATTTATTTTATATTATTCAGAAATCGTGAGATGCGGTCTGGACCGATTTCTGAATAATCATGGACTAAATGTCACTAATCACCACACATTTATTTTATATATTAAATTAAATGAAAAACAGAAAAATGGTAATATTCAAGTACCCTTATGTGTATACTTGTAACAATAAACGGACAAACATTTCCAATTCTAAGAGATCTTTGTCAAGTGGAAGTGTGTCTCCAAAACGTAAGGGGCTAATAAATACGATAGATATAGAAAACGAAAAGAATTTCACACACAATGTGACACGATCACAAACTACTCGACAGACAGTAGAGATGAATAGCAAGGTTCCACACACCACAAATATACAAATACCCCAGGAGCCGACCAGTCCTCCAACTCCAATCATTGTAGAAAGCCCTACCATCTCGGACTTCACCTCATCAGGTTGTTTCGCAACGCTAACTACACAAGAAGACGAAGAAATGAAACCAATAACGGAAACAGAAAATAAACCTGCCCCAATATTTTTAAAAGGCTGTGAGGATAGTTTGTTTGTAAAAAGTGGGGGGATGCTATCGCTTATCAGACAAAACGGCGGAAGGTTAAGTTGAAAAAAAACCGATGGAAGGTGCTACTGGACCTTTTGCCGTGAGTCAATATTTCTTTTTTTTTAAGTCAAATTACGGGCTGGGCATAAACGGAATGCTCATATACCAAACAGCAAGCATGCGAGGTCCCAAAATTGTATTACCAACCTCGTGCCAGGAGATGGTATTTCAGCATTTTCATTCTTCTCCTATGGGAGCTCATTTGGGATATAAGAAGATTGAAACATATAAAGAAATATTTTATTTACCCAAAAATGCGATCAGATATCCGAATACGCGTGGCCAGTTGCCTTTGCTGCGCCAAATTTAAACCGGACCGCACTGGACAGAAAGGGGAATTGGCGTCAACAGGCGTCAAGCTCTACGTTGATTTCCTTGGCCCATTGCCCACATCATCGGGGGAAACAAATACATATTCCTGGTTTAGGACGCATTTTCTAAGTTTCTTTGTACAATCCCAACAAGGAATGCTACAGCCAAAGCGGTGATTCAAGCGCTGAATAAACACATCTTTGCGCAACATGGATTGTGCAAACTAATAGTATCAGACAATGGACCGGCCTTTAAATCGAGGGAATACAAGTCTTATTATACTTGGGGAATACAAGTCCAGTTAGGAATAACATAATACCTTAACATTCCTTACTATCCCCAATGTAATAATGTGGAACGCTCCATAGCGTCCCTAAAGACTGCTATTGCCATATACCATCCCACGGAACAAAAGAAGTGAGAATTTTCCCTGCCTTTCATCGTACAGACATTAAATAATGCGGAGCATGAGGCGACGAAATTTACCCCGGCGCGAATATTTTCGGAACGGGACCTGTTTCATCCATTCTTCGAGAAAATAAATTTCTGGATATCGTTCCACCCGCATAGTGAAGCCATGTCTTCGAAGTTGGATACCCATATTTGTAAATTGTCTTCTTCGTCTCCCGAAAAAGCGGGAATAGCGTCTTCAACGTCACGAAATAACACGCTAAAACCACCTGCCTCCTTAGGCTCAGCCGGTGACGGACATTTTCGCCTTTCTTCTCCTTCCTCCTGCGCTCCAGGAGTCGCCATTGGGTGGAAACTGGTGTTTTTNTATATATAGTTTTGTTTTTCTTATTACTTTCAACCAGCTATTTGATGTCCTAATCTATTTGACCGACTAAATAATATGCGACAAGTACACAACCCATTGTTTCAATTTGCGTGGGAATACGTCACAACGGCAAACCATCAGACCTCATTATTTGAATTTCCGCGGGGGGAACCATGATGAGGGGGGCATTCTATGGAGACACCACAGACCCGATGATTTAAATTCCGGCGGTAAAACAGAACCAATCAGATCCCATGTTTTAAAATTTACGCGGAAAAACACCGTGGGACACCTAAGGAAGGAATGTGGTGGGGGTGCTGGTGGTAACCCTTATACTACTACACTGTTTGTTTGTAAACAAACTCCAAGGAAAAGGGAAATAAATTCAACACACTTCTTCGTACATATGCAAAACTAATATGTGACATTATTTTTAAAACAGAACCTTAATCTTCTTAGCTGGACAATAAAACATCATTATAAAATAAAAAACTTAGATTGCCCGAAAATAATTACTCAATTTAAACCACAAATGCATCTTGTTATCCTTCGAAGCTGCAGAAAACATAGTTATTAATAAGCGCTAAACATACGAGACGGTAGAGGTTAACCTACATTTTACTAGATTTAGAATTACTATATGCGCTTATAACATTCACACTGACACATGAGAACATAACTAACGCCAAATTTAATGGAATAATTAAACCTCTGTAGGAATAGATATCTTTAGACACTGTCAGCTTATTGGATGACAGCCTTCACTCACAAAAGACGGGAGCGATGCATGTCGCTCTTCCTACCTGAATAACCCTATCAGCAACCCTTATCCAAATGACACCTGACGTCTTGTCAACCAGAAGTCCATTTGTCATAGGTCTAAGGACATACAACTTATTTCCAACGATACCCACACTGGCCGAAACTTGCTTTATGGTACTGGAATTAACTGATATTGCCATCTATTTGGGGCTCATTTTTACGACGAATACAAAATCGCATTCATCTCATAATCAAAGTTGTGAAATTATTATGTTTAAACATTGAATTAAAAAACGTAATTAAAATGCTTTTAAGGTTATAATAATAAACACGTGTTGAAGGTTATATTGTTTTCGAACGGTATTGTGATTTTAACGTGAAATTTTGAGATCTAATTCATTCTTTTCATCCCAATTTACAAGCCATTCTGCCAGTAAATTGTGTTGTTTGTTTAAAAAAATTAATAGATTGGAACTAAAGATATATTGTGCTAATTGCAATCTGCATTTTCATGAAGATCGTGTGGACATAAAACAAGAGGATATCGGCACTCTATGACTACAATTAACACGGAAGGTAAATCGAATGATATAGCTGTTTTGTTGTCTAAATTAAGATCTGAAGCTAAAATGGAGCTATTTGAGAAAAATTTGGGCGAATCTATCAATTTACTTCATAATAAACTAACTGATGCTACTAATGAAATCACTACACAATACAAAAAATTAAATGATTATTTCTCCAAAATAGAAACATTGGAAAATGATAACCTTGCTTTAAGGAAACGAATATTACAGTTAGAGAGTTCAACGGATAAAAATGAGCAAACACAATTACTATCAACATTAGAAATAAGAGGTTCTTCGTGATACTAATACAGATGCCATGGATATTATTAGAAAAGTACTTGCCACCGCCTTAGATATAACTATGGATAATAACTTGATCGATAATTGCTTTTGGCCAAAGCAAAAATCGGATCTACATCACCACCTCCAATAGTTGTTACCTTTGTTAGGAAATTGGACCGGGATTTGGTACTCCAAAATATAAAAACAAAAAGGAATCTGTCTACGCGACACCTAGATGGATTTTCTGCAGACACTCCTATTTGGATCAATGAAGACCTCACTGCAAGAAAATCAATTTATTCTCAGGGAAAAATATTAAAAATTCCAAAAATTATAAATTTTTGTGGATTAAAAATGGGAATATATACTTAAGAAAAAAATAAAATTCTGTGATTAATAATATAAATTGCGATGAAGACTGAAAATTTAAACTAATTTAGGTATATTTAAGTAAATATATCCATCTTGTTTATTTTTTGTTAATTGTCATATTCAGGTATGTAATATTGTGTGCTATTCAATATGTTGTGCCATGTTTTTCTCCTCTCTCTTTTAAGGTTGATTTCTTACAACGACAACTTGATTTTAATTTATAATATATATCTTCTCTTAGCAGTGAGAATGTTAGTGCTGTACCGATGAATAGTATAAAGTTGTGTGATTTAAAAATTTTAAATTTCAATATAAGAAGTTTAAATCATAATCTAGATGAATTTTTAATTTATTTTAATAAACATCGGTCGATGGGTGTTGGCATAAAGAAGACTACTTCGTATCCTGGCCGACGTTTCGATTTAATTTTAAATCGTTTTCAAGGCTGTCGTTTGATATCTAAGTGCCCTCTTTGTTTATGTTTTATTTATTGTTACTAATTGGCATGTTCCATGTTATTTTTCTACTCCGTTGGTTGTTACCACAAGGGGAACTCCGGCGTCGGTAACAAGTTTAACCTGAGGTTGAATCCCGTCGACCGATATTAACATCACAATTATAATTCAACGGTCATCAAAAGTTACATTTAATAAACATATTGAACGTTTAGCTATATTAGTATACTTACAGAAACATGGAATGATAATTACTTGAGATATGAAATTAAAAACATATAATTTTTCTACAAAAAAAGGCTATAATAAGGCCGAAGGTGTATCTATTGGGTTGTCCGGAAAATAATGCAGGATTTTGGTATTAAACAAAAAAAAAGAAACTAGTTACTTTAAAGCAATGTTCTTTAATCNCATACAAATGAGTAATCCTGTAAACGTAAACAGAATATTTTATATAGATTTTTTTTAATGAAAACTTAAAATCCTGCATTATTTTCCGGACAACCCGATATTTTTGTATCCAAACGTTTAGTATCGTTGGATGTTGTACTTGATGTTATTGAACATTCCAACAGTATAAATTACAAATCTCTCTTCCGAAATATGTTTTGAATATTACAGCTACATATCGATCTTTTGACCGTGACGTTTACCGATTTATTGATAGCATGAATCAATTTCTATCCTCGTCCTATTTTGGTAAACACATTATATGTGGAGATATGAACGTTAGTTTGCTAACTTCCAACAATTCATCGATGGGTTACTTTACTGTGCTAGCTTCTCATGATTATGTATCTATAATCACTAAACCAACAAGTGTTAGAGGCACTCAGGAATCAATGATTGATTATGTATTTATCAAGTGGTATCATTTCCAACAATTAAATAGTTTTATTGTTCAAACGTGTATTACAGACCATTTCCCCATTATTGCTACTATTAAGGATACTAAATCAAACAATTCAAATACTGCTCCACCTAAAACTAGCTATAAACAAATTATTTGTGAGGATCTTATGTTTGTAAATAGTGGAGGACGCTATCGCTTATGAGACAGAACGGCGGAAGGTTAAGTTTTGTAAGAAAACCGAGGGAATGTGTTATTGGCCGTGAGTCAACATTTCCTTTTAAATTTCCCATCCTTATTTTTAATCTGTCTATTTTTACTTTTATATGGTCACATCTTTTTTGTTAAAACGTTTATATATAAATATTTAAGATACTGTTTTTTCGTTTAAAGAATATCTTTTGTTATTGTGTAATAAACATAGAGTGGTTCTGTTATTCTGGTTATTTCTGAATAATTTTACCACACCGTTATAACTATCCTCACAAAAATAATTGGAGGCACCGGCGAAACGAGTAGCGGTGTAATATTGTTGACGGATGAAGTCGCGAGGGCGTTATTATAGATAGAACAAAGTAAACCGAGCACGCAGAAGAAAAAGATTAACCCGATGTCAGATTCGGAGTTACTGTCACTTTGTGAAATGATATTGGGGAACGAGGAATTCAAAGACCTAATGAAGAATATAGTGGCAAACGCTTGTCAGAACAGTTCCACTCGAGGCACGTGAAAACGTTAGTAAAGGCGTTTGAAAATCAGTTTTCGCAGACAGTAAAAAGAAAGATCAACAAGGACAAAACTCCAAAGCGGCACAAACCGACCCAGGTTTCCTTTCTGAATCAGAAAGCATTCCCAGATAAACCTGTTGGTTCTGAAAGGACTGAAACGGATTCAGACGCAGAGAGTTCTGGTGAATCAAGAAAGTGTTCGAAACAGACGAGTCTGTACGCGCAAATGTTACCGAAGTCCCAAAAAGGTCAGACTTATTTCCCCGAATTTACGTCTAGTTCAGAAACTGGATAAGTTGCCTACACTCATTTTACGGGACGCAGAGTCTACATTTCATTCCTATAGCTAAGAGGCATAAATTTTTAGTTAGGGTTATGCTACAGCATATTGCGGACAAATTTGTCTGGATCGGCGTCAAACGTAATATTCAATGCAGCACAAAATAAAAAAATCAATTTCGAAAAATTAAAGGACATTTTGCTCAACGAATTCTACAAGTTTATTTTCACTAAAGGTAAAATACCTATTCCGAGCCCAATTGTATCGAAAAAATTTGCGGTATTTTGCGGATATCTTATTGTTGATTGCAAAAATATTTGAAGATGTTAGCCAACAGGTCTTCGTCGAAACAAATAAACAACGTATCCACCCTAGATTCTTGGCACTGTTGCACGACGATGTAGAGGATCTGCAGGAGATGTACGGAGAAATTACTCGAATTGAAGAAATATTCGCTAGTCGGAACGGATCGGGAAAAACGACAGGGAAACGATTAAAATGGGTGAAAAAAACACCATCTGAGAGCTAAAGAGAAGTAAGAAATTTATTATTCGTCGGACACAGGATCGTCGCTTAGCTCAGAACGAGTCGCCTCTTCTAAATTAATGGCGCTAGGTTTAAAATATATAAATAGAAAACACTTTAAAGAGAATTAGAGAGAGTAACAGAGAATATTCCCACGACCCATCGACACGGATTAGGAACCGAACTCGAAAATAACAAGGGCAAAAATCAATTTTATAACCCACCTACATTTTATAGTTTTCAAAGTAATTTTGGACCTCCAACATTACACTTTTATTCTCACCCCAACCTCAATTTAACTCGTTTTATACTTGGTAGTAATCCCAGGATTCTTCTTATACATTTATTGTTAAAGGTTTGCAATTTTCTCAAGTCAGTATCTGACGCCTGTCCATATACGATCAAACCAAAATCTAATACCGATCTTATAGAAGATTTGTAAAAAAGTAACCCTATTGCTGGATCAACTCCCCATTTGGCTCCTGTAAAAATGCGAATTATGTTATATAGTTTTTCGCCCTTGTTTAATATTGTCTTAATGTGAGCTTTCCAGGACAATTTTCGGTCTAAAGTTAAGCCTAAAAATTTCACCTGAAATTTTACTGGGAATTCATAGTTCCCTATTTTCACACTTTTTGATATATCAATTTTTCTTTTCCTAGTAAATGGGCATAAAACAGATTTTGAATCGGATATTTCTAGTCCATTTTTGTTTAACCAGTCGTTTAGAATAGGGACGAAACTGACCAAACTGTTCATACAATCGCTTAAAGAATCGCCTGCTGAATAAATACATATGTCATCAGCATACTGCACTATCTTAATTCCTTCAGGAATTATTTAAGTTAAGTCCGATACATATAGAGCGTATAAAATTGGGCTAAGTACACCTCCTTGTGGGAGTCCTTTGTAGGAAGTCCTTGGCCCTATAAGATTGCCATTTTTGTTTATTTTGAAATAAATTTTTTATCAGTTATTAGAGACATAATATTTGTTATGAATAAGTTGGGCAAACCCAGGTTTTTTAACTTAAGAGGCAGAATATGGAGATTAACATTATCATATGCCCCACTCACATCCAAGAACAGTGCCAATACAGTTTTATTGTGAGACAGGGAAATTTGTACGTCTGTTACTAACATTAATTGTGCATCTACGACAGACCTATTTCTCCGAAAACCAAACTGCGTTTTGGGGGAGTTTGTTATTTTGCTCCGCCCACCAATCTAGTCTTAACTTAACCATTCTTTCAAACGTTTTCTTAATACAAGACATTAACGCTATTGGTCGATATGAGTTAGGGAAGTAATCGGGTTTTCCTGATTTTTTGATTAAAATTGTGAGAGTTTTTTTTCCATGGTTCAGGAACTTCTGACGTTCTCCATATTTTGTTAAAAATTTCTAAAAGCCATGATTTTGCAAATTGAGGTAAGTTGCTAAGTATCGTATAGTGTACTTCGTCCATTCCTGGTGAAGTGTTATTTGATTTTTTTAAAGAATTATTCAGCTCTGCCAAGGAAAAAGGATTAAGCATTAACCCGGAAATACCGTCATGTTCAGTTTTTTCTTTGATGTTATTCATTGGGCCTTGGGGGCACAGTTCCGCTATAACATTTTCAACCCACTGACCATATACCATCGGCAACTGTTGTGGAACGTAGGCATTTTTGATCGCTCTTAATTTATTCCAAATGTTTTTAATAGGAGTAGACCTATTAATCGAAGAACAAAAGGATTTCCATGATTCTTGTTTAGCTTCCATATCCTCTGTGCATCGAGTGAAATGAGTTTCAAATTTTTGTAATTTGCTTCTGTGGGATTATTTTTATAGGTTTTGAAAGCGATTTTGCGTTTTTCAACGGTTTTTAAACAATCTACATTCCACCACGGTTTGCCTTGTTTTTTGCATATGGGAAAATTCGCCTTAATTGAGGGGATGCCTTCTCCTCCTACTTTATTCATTGTCTCTACAAAAATGTTATAATCACTTGGGTTTACTAAACAGATAGATTTAATTTTATCTTCTTCCCACTTTTCCTTATACAGAGTCCAATTTGCTTTCTTTTACATTCCATTTGCCCGATTTATTAAATATTTTAGAATGTGAGCTATTTTTAATTGAGACATAAATTGGAAGGTGATCCGATCCTATAGGATCCTCCAATATTGTCCAATGAGATAACAGAGCTAGGTCTGACGATACCAAAGTAACATCCACTGCTGAACGTCTTGAATGATTCGGAAGCTTTACTTTAGTAGGGGTTCCATCATTCAAGAAAACCAAGTCATTGTTTTGCAATGCTTCAATCAAATTAGCGCCTTTTTTATCGGTCCATTCTGATCCCAGAGACAGGTGGTGGGCATTAAAATCCCCACCTATTATGCACGGTTGATGAACTGCTTTAAATAAGGCATCCCATTCCGAAACCGATACGTACTTGGTAGAATACAACGAGATGACCGAAAATGGAGGATAGTTTCCCACGAAAATTTTTATTCCCATTGCCGAATCTTTTAGAATATGATCCGTGTTTAATTTGACAAACTGAATGCCATTTTTTACTAATATCCCTATTCCTCCATATTCATCATCTCTATCCATTCTCACAAAGTTATAACCCTTAAATTTGCAAGTTTTGTTAGGGCCCAGCCATGACTCCGAAATCAGAGCAATGTCAATCCCTAGATCCTCTATAATGATTTCGAAATTATCTTTTTTTGGTAGCAATGAATGTGCGTTCCATTGTAAAAAATTCAGACTGATATTTTTAGTTGAGTTATTCATTGTAATACATTATTTTATTATTTTAATTACTTATTAATTAATTGTCAACATCCATTCCCGAGCAACGGTATTTATTCTCCAAACTTCCAACGATATGTTGATTTTCGACATACAAATTGTAGAGAGTTAGTCCTATTTTGTCAATTATATCAGTTCAGGACCATTCGTTTTGTTTGTCTTTAATACTTGAAACTAAATTGTTTAATATTTGTACGTACTTTTCGGCGGGAGAGGTGGCTAGTGGATTTGATTCAAAAGATTGAGTGATTGGTCGTTTGCGAGCCAGATCTGGGATATTTTTGGGCTGGTTCATTTCAAAGGGACCCTTGAAACCTAATTTTGGTCTTTTCAAAATTTTTCTGTATTGCCGGCGTGGAGTTGCTGATGTCGGCGATGGAAGGACAGGAAAGTCTTCATCCGGTTTTTCAGTTAAGTGTTGTAAGACATCAAACCTATTTGAAGATACTACCGAGGCAAAAGATGTTTCCATATGTTTTTTCTTATTTTCCTCAGATTTTGTTTTAAATATTTCACATTCCTTACTCGTGGATAAATGGTTTTTACCACAGTTACAACATACCGGTTCTACGCCAGAGTTGGTACAATTCTCGATAGTGTGTTCTTCACTGCATCGAGGGCATCGGAGCTTTCCCCTACATTGATTGGCAGAATGGTTGAATCTTAAGCATTGATTGCATTGTCTTATTTTTGGGATGTAAGGACGTACAAGTGATAAACCGCCATAGATTGTAATAAATTCTGGTAATCTTTGACCTTTGAAGGTAATTAAACACGTCTCTAATGGGTAGATTTTAATTTTGTCTCCTGACTTTTCGAATTTGGTCATACGTTCAACCATGCATATGCTGCAAAATTTCGTCATTACTTAAGTCTAGATCAACGTCTCGAATAACGCCTATTTTTTTAATGAGAAAATCCGGGATGTAAGTAAACAAATTTTCTTTCTTTAAATATTCTGTTTCAGTGAGATAATTAGCGATGTCTTTGGACGACGCCGTAACCTTAAGCCTGTTTTTACCTGTCGCGCGAATTTCAGTAATGCTTCCAGCAAAATTTTTCAAATTCGGATCCTGGTACAGCCACATCCCGAAAAGCATCGGATGGGCCTTTCCTATATTTTTATCCCTGCTTTCGATTAATACAAAAAACGGACCCATATCGGTGTCGTCGAATCGATTTTGTGCGAGGCGTGTCTGAAAATTAGCACTTCTCTGTTCGTTGCGCGATCTAATTTCTGTATTGTCTAGGAGTTTAGCTTTAGAGAAGGACTTATTCGATTCACTCAAAAAACCTCTCTTGTTTTCCTTGACAACATAGTTGTCGTCTCTAATGATTTCATGAAAAGCTATACTATGTTTAGAAGGGGCACAGCCCCCGCTATCTAGGCCCATGTTTGGGCTAATTAATTAGACCTTTCGGGCTACAGTATAAACACTGTTCCAATTAAAAAATAAAATACAATTTACAACAAAAGGAATAACTTCTCAAACCCGTATTTGGATGTAAGAAAAGAAAAAGGGAATATTTACTAAGCTGGTATTCTAATCTGTAAATAGAGCCAACGTTAATCCCTTTGAGAGCAACGCGTCTATCTCGTTCGGAGTCTAGACTGATACTGTCCAATGTACATTCATGTAATTGTCTGTGAAACGTAGGTGAGGATGGTAAAATTTCAAGATTAATGCCTTTTGTTAACCTTAGTAATTCTGATGCATAAGTATTTTGCGGTTTAGAACTTTAATCAGCGTTGAAGTCTCCCACAATTATTGTATCTTTATAATTTAAAATATAAGATTCAACGATATTGAAAAACTCTGCCAAGAAACCTATTTTTGGTGGTCTATATACCACTCCTACCAGTATTTTACTTTACTTTGTTTCTATTTCACCTAGGATAAATTCAGGTTTAGCAGAGTACAGGGTAGGTGACGTATTTAACACGGAGAATTTTAAGTTACTTTTAACGAAAATTGCGACTCCACCTTTTCGAACGTTCATTCTGTCATTTCTTATTAAATTGCAACCCTGTAAGGAAAATGCTTTAGATGGCAAACTAAGCTTCAAAAAGGTTTCGGAGACGCAAATCACGTCAAAAATACCATCTTCGAAAATTTTACAAAATTCAATCCAATGAAAAGGAAGAGATTCAATGTTTACATGGGCTATAGAAAAATTGTCTTTGTAAATCTTATCAAATTTTCTGGGCATCATGTTGATATAAAACTAAAATTAAAACATTAAATAGAAATACTAGCATTTATCAAAATCAAATTGATAAAAACTATTTCNGCATTGTATAAATTCATTTTTTTAATCTAAAATTATCTAGTATTGTATAAATTCGTTCTTTTTTTAAATCTAAAATTTTCTAGCATTGTATAAATTCATTTTTAAAATCTAAAATTTTCTAGCATTGTATAAATTCATTTTTTTAATCTCAAATTTTCTAGCACTGTATAAATTCATTTTTTTAATCTAAAATTTTTGAGCACTTTATAAATTCATTCTTTCTTTTAAATCTAAAATTTTCTAGCATTGTATAAATTCATTCTTTTTTTAAATCTAAAGTTTCTAGCATTGTATAAATTCATTATTTTTTTAAATCTAAAATTTTTTAGCATTGTATAAATTCATGTTTTCAATCCAAAATTTTCTAGCATTGTATAAATTCATTTTTTTAATCTAAAATTTTTGAGCACTTTATAAATTCATTCTTTCTTTTAAATCTAAAATTTTCTAGCACTGTATAAATTCATTCTTTTTTAAAATCTAAAGTTTCTAGCATAGTATAAATTCATTCTTTTTTTAAATCTAAAGCTTCTAGCATTGTATAAATTCATTTTTTCAATCTAAAATTTTCTCGCATTGTATAAATTCATTCCTTTTTTTAAATCTAAAGTTTCTAGCATTGTATAAATTCACTTTTTTAATTTAAAATTTTCTAGCTTTGTATAAATTCATTTTTTTTCCACGTCCTACATGTATTTATACAATGTAAGCAATATTTATAAATCCCAGGCCCTGAAGATGATCTCAATAAAGATCGAAACGTTGGCATGATAAAAAAAATGTTTTTCTAAAACTACGTCACACCAAACCGCATCTCACGATCTCTAAATCGTTGGCTAACGGTCACTAAATCCCACACATTACTATATATAATAATATTTAGCTTCCAAGCAATGTTTTATTTAAATTACCTGATCCACAATTGCATAAAAATATATTTACAAATTAAGTAGCCTTTCATACATGAAGGTATAAAGATTTGAACTGTTTTTCCCTTTTTTTTAAACTTTTTATTAATGAGGATTCTGCTGATAGGATTTCTTGTTTACAACTATCCGGATTTCGAGCATTACAAGCTCATCATCGCACGAAACATGTGTCTATACGAAGCAGCGATTTGCTTACAATTGGAATAAAATGGGAAGTCGAAATGGAAAATTTGTGGCATGGGCGATCGAAGTCACGGCAGCTCAAGGGGTAGAGCTGTGAAGCCGAATGTCGTGGGTTCGAATCCCGCCTGTGACACAAATTTTTCATTTCGGAAAAATTGTGCATAATTAATTGATTAATTCTCTTAGTTGTAAGAATACAAGATAGTAAAATTGTAAGAGAGGTGTTTGTAACTGTTCCTATGTGATGATGAGCGTTTAATGCTCAAAATCCGGATAGTTCTAAACGACAAATTCTGCGAGTATTTACAAAAAGGGAATTTACATACTCACCCCAATTTTATTACTTCTAATTAAACTTTTTTGGTCAGAGACTTAGAGGTTAAGCGAGATTCGACAAAATTTTCAAAATGGATTAGGGATACTGGGATTATCATGTAAGAGACTTTATTTTTGTTTTTCAGTTCAACTACTAACGGTACGGCAATTAGTATTTGCTACTAAATCGACGGTGGAGGTCTAATTAATGGCATGCACAATAAAGGATCTGCGTTGTCTAGCACCATTTATCACCATTAGAAAAAGCAGAACGTATAGAATGAATCTGGAGCGACCCACGTACTTACAATGGGATCAACAGCCTCTGTCGTCGAGAGCACTCTTGGGAAAGAAATGCAGTTTTCTCTCCTCAAGTCCGCGAGAATTCTGGAGCAATTACCGTGAGAGAGGCCGGCACTATTTCATAGGTTGGATGACAAAGATTGCGCTTTGGAGCAACCCGCTAATATACGGTTCTGAACCGGTTCCTGGGGGGGCTTTTTCCGTAAGTAAAAATGGATTTTATCACTTGTGGGCAAAGCTTCGTCGGTTGTCGACTTTAATGGAAACATGCTTTGGATTTTATGCACACAATTTGATTAGATGTTGACACTCTTTACCAACCTCTACGTGTTACTTTCATAAAGTGTATTATATCAAGGCTCTTAATATTATGCGAATATTTTTAAAAAACTCGTTTCCTTTTTCAAAATTTTTAGATTGTCTATCTGTGATCTTCTTTTTGAAAGTCGATTTTTTTTATACGCTGATTTTTTCCTTCTATATTCTTGGATTATACCAGGTTTTTTCTTGAACGCCAGATCGGACATTCTTATGATAGAATTAAGAAAACATTTTTGCGATCGATAGAATAAAGGGGAAAAAAGACAATCCGGTGAGAAATGTATACAGCTATAAAACGATGGCGGACGATATTTAATTGCAACCGGCTCTGCTTTGCATAGGCATTCCGTATCATTAATAACTCTTAAACCCCGCGGGCCTAATCCGTTATATGTTCCTATTTGAAATAGGCTTATCAAAAACCAGTCTCAGGCTACGATTTAATTATTGTAAACGAGCCTTTTTTTTCGATGGAAATAAATTTTCGATCATCCTTAGAAAAAAGAAAGAGCATTTTCCACTCTTGGGGAATTAAATATTGTCCGCTATACAGAGGTGCCAGCTTGTGTGATAAAAGTAAAAAAGAGTTTAGTATTACAAGTTGGGCCATAATGGGGATTACAAGATATCGACACCTTTGATATATGACGGAATTTCTGGCTTTTCTATGACCAAGATTTTTTTTTCAAATTCAACGAACATACTTTTGTGTATGAGGAAACTTAAACGCTGCTTTTGAATCTCTATGTTATAATTTTTAATTAGTTTTATATGAATCTGCTCTAAAAATTAAGTATACACTAATTGCAATTAAAATAAGAAGTTTTGGCTCAAAATCGATGCAATATTGTTTAATTTTTTCCAAGGTTTTTACAACTCGGCCCTTTGCACTATTAATGTTCTTAAAAGAAATTTTATGGCATGTTGTAAATTTGTAGAACCAACCTGAAGATGGTTTAAAATCCGTTTCGCTTAAATATTAAGTAACTTCTAAGGCTTTTTCTCGGATAAGCAGACGAGACAGTAGTATTTTATAAGCCTGGGCACAGGAAAAACAGTAAAATTGTAAGGAATAAAAAGTAACTTTTACACCAATTTTACATAAACGGAAAACACCAAATCCGCAGATTTTTTCCTAATATATCTAGTTCGGCCATAGGTTTTCAAATACTTGGGGTCTTTGGCCGAACTAGATAATTTAGGAAAAAATCTGTGCGATTTACCGAGCGGGGTTGGTGTTAGCTACCCCTCTCTTCATTTTATCAACCCTTCAAGCTTTTTATATTACAAGCCAAAGTGTTAATTACAATTCCCGTGTTTGAAAAATTTGTCAAAAAGTTCCTTTTTATTCTGTACAATATCACTTCCTTGTATCAACCAAGTCTTGCACCGTTAGTTTTTCATTTCGCTTTCATCATATAAATCATTACTATCATCAATATAAGTATTTTTGGTGATTATTAGTGACCGTTAAACAATAATTATTCCGAAATCGTGAGATGCGGTCTGGTGTGATGTAGGTTTCAGAAAAACATTTTCTTTATCGCGCCAACGTTTCGATCTTTATTGAGATCATCTTCAGAGCCTGAGATTTACACAAGTTGTTTACATTTATATGTATTTGTTAAATGTAAACAAGGTTTGTAAATCTCAGGCCCTGAAGATGATCTCAATAAAGATCGAAACGGTGGCACGATAAAGAAAATGTTTTTCTGAAATCCACATCACACCACACCGCATCTCACGATTTCGGAATAATAAGTATTTTTTCTTTAAGTGTCAGTTGGAAGGTAGAAGTATTTAAATTTTTGTAATGTGGATTAATGAAAGTGTAGGAATATTGGAAAAACATTGAAAGGAGAACAATTCACATCGGGGAAACGGAATTTTTCTGAAAATGTTCGTTTTCTGGAAGCTGCTGTCCGATTTTGGGAGTGCTTTAGTGTCAGAATATAGTCTAAAAAGCTGTCAGAGTGCCTTACATAGAGTGTCGGCTTTATAAAGATTTTTACATAAAGAAACTAATGAAAACACGCAGGGGAATCAAAATTTGTCCTTTCAAGGGAGGTGTCCGCTTCACAGTATGAACTGCTGTTAAGTTATTACCTACCATCTGTTATGTTATGAAGATATGAAGATGATTAGATATGGTTAGTTCACAATAGAGATTATGGAAGTTTGAACTTTTTGATTTTCTAACGTAATTTTGGATTAACTTAAAAAACGATTATTCGGAGATCGTGAGATGCGGTCTGGTGTGTCATAGGTTTTAGAAAAACATCATCAGTGCTCAAAGTGTTTTCCGTGTAGATTCTTGTATATCGTGTTAATAAACAATAAAGAAAAAAGAGTACATGTAAGATTGGCAAAAAAGTAACAACTACTACAGAAAAGTTTATTGGTTGGCTTTAGTTACCCGTCCCTTCATTTTAAAACCCTTCAAGCCTTTTATAATACAAACCAAAATGTCGAAATAGAAAATTTAGTAATCCTTTATCAATTTTTCTAGAATCATTTACAAGAGAATTGTAACATGACTAAATTCTGTTTCTACTATGTCGTTTCTATAAAAAAGCTTGAAGGGTTGATAAAATGAAAAGGAGGAAATCAAAATTTATTTTACAATGTTAACGTTTATTAATAATTAGTTAGATTCATGAGCAGCGGTCAATGATTGACTGCTCTTCATGAATCCGACCAATGATTAAACAACCGGTCACTAAAAAAATAAAAAAACCACACGTTAATTAATAAAGTTGGCATGTCATTGTTGAAGCAATGGACCTCGTAGTTATTAAAATACAATCCTTATTACTGTAATACTTCTAAAAAATCTTCTAATTTAGTGTCTTATTCTACGGATTGTGCTTACTATTGTGGAAAGATTGTAATCCAATGTTGAAAGTTTTAATCTTATTTTAAAGTACCACACGATCTGAAGCCACAATTGCGGAAAAAGCACTGTAACATCGTCTTACAGATTTAATCCAAATGAATTCTTCAACACGTTGCACTTTGGTGGGCGTTTGTTCCTCTGGAAACTGAAATGGGCGCTATTGCGGGCCCCAACTGCCCCCGGGCAATAAACTTTTATGCTCCTCCTAGACATTTCCGTAATTACGTCGCATTTTCAATTACTTTTAATTCTACTGTGCAAGACAATGACAAGTTTAAAAAGCTATTTTCTTTCAAAAGGGCGTTTTAAACGGATTTGTAATTAGGCGGTTAACAACATCTAAGATTTCCTATTTTAATGGCTAACTGTTTTTTAAAATGACAAAAATACCGTATTTTCATTTATGATCTTTTAAAAACACACTGTTAAGAATAAAACTGGACAATGCCATAAACATATTTTTTTATAATGGACAATCAACATGAACCATATTCACTATTATAAGATCTATTCAAACCAGTTAGGTTTACATAATAATTCGTCAATAATTTAAATAACTTTTTGATTATGTGCTAAATGAATAATTTGCTCACGTATGTGTGATGATTTTTGATCTGAATTACAAACTTAGAAATAATCTTGTTTTTATGTTTCTTTAGACCTAATGGCCGTTTTTAATCATGAATAATCTGTATGTCGGTATTGTTATTTGCCAAGCTTTTGGAATATTTTTATTTTACCTCAGTTTTTACGTAATAGAAGGAACCAGGATGACAAAATTCATCTACTGCGACTGAGTTTTTTGAAATTATAGTTGATATTTTTATTTTCCTACTATGTGCAATAATCATATGTTTTCTAGAATATTACAGCCGGGACTTACTGCATGGGTTGTAGCGACAAGCCGGGTCCAACATGGTTTTTGAAATTTCACTAAAACTAAAATTTTAAATCATCCAAGTAATAAACATTATTATTTTTAGTGTAAATAGTTTTGTTGTTTTTTATTTAATTTTAATTTTATTTCATTTGCATTCTTTTTAACTTTATTTTAATTTTTTTTTAATTTTAAACATTTGAGATGAATGAAAAATTGTAAATATATAATTTATTTTTGTGTGGTATTTAGTGACCGTTACTTGATGATTATTTGGAGGTCGTCAGATGCGGTCTGGTGTGACGTAGGTTTTTAAAAAACATTTTCTTTGCCGTGCCAATGTTTCGAACTTTATTGAGATCATCTTCAGGGCTCAAAGTGCTTGTTTTCTGTGTTGATGTGTTACGAAGAAGGCACCTTGAGAGTGTAATATAATTTATTGTTGTTACGCTGTTTTATAAATAATTTTTCTGTTACTTTTTTAAATTCATTTTGTAAAAACTAAAAACGTGGATAATAATATCTGTACATAATAGAAAAAAATAGTTCTTATCTAAAAAAAGTTTTATCTGTCTTTTTTTGTTCAGCATGGAATATTTTTCTTCATGCACACATTGGTGAAGAAAAAGTAATCAAAATAGGTTTTCTGAATGTTTTAGAAAACGAAAATTCTAAATAATTCGTGACTCAACAGTTGAATCACGAATTATTTAAAATTTTCGTATTGTAAACTATTCAAAAACCTATTTTGATGACTTTTTTCTTCACCAATGTGTGCATGAAGAAAAATATTTCTATGCTGAACAAAAAAGACAGGAAAAAACTTTTTTTCAACAAAGGGATTGGACAATGTGCGTTGAGTTGCGTGAGACTTGCGCTGTATACGGCTGATTCCACGCCGGACTTCCTACAAAAATGCACTTTTGAGTCAAAAAACATTATTAAGCTCTAAATTAGAACATGCATGCAATCAACATGTCGAGCTTCACGAAAAAAAAAATTTCCGTACGTCATGTTCTTGGATTTCGATCCCGCATTGAGTGGGTTAAGGTCATCATCAGAGCAAGACAATCTTGAAGATGTCTCCGAATTGCCATAATTAAGCTTTTAATAGATGGTTTCCAATTTCTTTAATTCCGACTCAGTCCAAAGATTGGCAAGGAATGTAACACTATTGAATAATGAAATTTCCCCGAGAACCTGAGCCGGAAACAAGGAATCGTCCTAACGCGATTAAGAATAGGCCATACACGGTTGACACTCGGCCACCTGCTCTTGGGCCAAAGCCCGCGCAGGTGTCCCTTATGCAGAGAAAGGTTGCTCGATGTGTCCCACATACTGGAAACATGCCATGCCTTGGCACCCTACAGGGAGCGCGTAGGCATGCCATCCAATCTGAAGAAGGTGCTCGAGCACTGCAGCGGGTTTCTGGGTCCCCTGTTCCGATTTTTACGGGAAATTGGGGTTTTTTTATTGTATATAGTATGTCTCATGTGTTGTGTGAATATATGTTTGTCTCTGAGTGCATGTATTTATTAGCGTGAATGGCGAGGGGTGAGGGTGAAATATAACATCATCATCCCCCTCGAACGATGAGAGCGTATGAGTTTGTGTTCGGGGTCGATGGCGGAATATTTATGAAAGTACTCCATCGACCCCAATCTAGTTTAGTTCGAGTATAGGTCGGTGGAGGAATATCAAGTACTCCACCGACCAAACGGAATGTGTGTATTGTATGGATGTATTTATCTGTATGAATGTAGTGTTTGTAAATAGAAGTGTAAATAGAATATTGACTTGACTTAGTTTGGGGCTGAAATGACCCAGATGTCGGAAGCCCCAGTAAAAATAGTAAAAATAATAAAAAGTAAAAAAAAAAAAAATGAAATTTGAACTCAAAAACTTCATTATGTCAACTTGTAGACATGTTTAAGATTTTTTGGCACTGATAAATAAATCGAAAGCTTGGCAGAGAACAATTGATTTTATTTTTCATCCAGACTATACGGGAGATCCTGATTATTTTTTACACTTCACCTCGAGGTCTTATAAGAAAAATGTTATATTAAATGGGCTAACTTTTTAATCAGTTTTAATCCATTATCAAAGACGAATAATATAATTATAATCTTTTTTAAATAATAATATTTAACCGATTGAAAGGCTAAAATTCATTTTTTAAAGCATGCTGTACGGTGTAAGTAACAAGGGCCATCCAGAATTTCCCCATCCCAGGATCAAAGCCGATTCTGTGTTCAAAGAATGAAGAGCACGCATTGTGTACACCCTGTTTACCCGGCTTTCACCATTTCTCTTTTGAGTCTGTTGCCACAGGCATGTGTTCCGGAAACACAGGATCAATGCTCGAGTTCGTCGACACGAGGATGACCAAACTAAGGGCCGTAAATCCATAAATATGTCTTGGGGGCTTCCAAGGGTTAGTGCTGCCAGAGGGTCGGGGTGGAAAAAGGCGGGGTGATTGACACCGGGAAATAGGAAAAGGTACCTTCCCGGGTAGGAAGAGACGAGGGAAATGTTTATGCGTTTACATTTGGGTTCACTGCACTGTACATAAACCTGGTAAAGCCATAAAACGTCCCCCTGGCCTCTGTTGGGTCTCAGATATGACCTTTTCATTTTACTTCCCAAATCCCAATTATTGATCATTTCTTTTCCATCGATTTTGATGAACATTTGTATCATTTTTCATATCAATATTTCGTGAAGAACAGCTTTTGGAACAAAAATATATTTGAACTAATTAGTTGCTCATTTAATCATTAGGACTATCATAAAATATTAACCTGGAAGATTTGCCTTAAAAATCATTTATAAATAACAATTTTTCATAGAAATTATTTATTTTTCTGTTATGCTTGCTTTTGTCTTTAGGTATTCCACAGTAATTTAAAAAAATTATTAACATATCAAATATTTTACAAAACATGCTTTTTGCACTTCAAAGGCATTTGCTTATTTTAAAAAGATTTCTTCGAATAAAATATTCAAAGCTTAAAAAACTGGCATTCCGTAGGTGACAGATTCGGATAATAACAAATTGGATGTGCTAAGATTTCATAGCCAAGCTCTTTTAACTTGTCAGTCTGATACACAAACCCGAGGTCAGTCGTTGTCATATGACCTTTTCTACCAGTACTGACAGGTTGTGACCTACGTTAAATTTATTTGGTTGATTTCTTAGCAGTACGTTGTTCAATTGATTGTTTCTCATTAAATTATTTATGAATAGGATTTTATTTTTGTAAGGAACAAGACGTCTGACCGACAGCCAACCTATGACCTAATCGACAGTCCTATGTAATTTTTCCTTGCATGTTATCCACGAACAATGTGCTTGCAAGTTCTTTAAAAACTGTTGGCTGTTGGAGACAGGTTGAACTCCATAGTTAAGCATTAATTTGTTCAGTTCTTGAAGCATGAGATCAGGCGTTTTGCATAAACAAAGATATGTCCTTCGACCATGTTACGAAAAATTACGTCTTGTTTTACAGAAGATAAAATCCGCACATGTGCTTACATACATGTTCAAAGTTGAGCCTATCACTCCTCCCAGTCCACCGGCAATTCCAACTTTGGTAATGAAATTAAAGGCAGGCCTCCAGAAATACCGACTCGGTTGTTGGCAGTCCGTGGGCATACCTTGGTCTTATCCGTTCAACCAGCGAATTCGCCTACGGGGTGTGAAAACAGCTAGGTCATTTTAGCACCGACGCATGCAGTTTTTAATTCTAAATGGGTAGATTAGACAACCGCCATATAGCCCCAAGGAGTTGTACCCTTCAATCAGGTGGGACACGTCGAGCAACCTTACAAGGCCTATCCTTAACCGGGTAAGAAACCCTTGTACGATTCAGATCCTTCATAGGCTACTTATCGAATATGATCTTGACACGTGAGAGTTTCCCTGTCGATCCGGCCAATCGATGTTGCCAAATGGAAAACTAAACCTTAATTCGACGCCTTTGACTGCTGCCTAGGTTGAAAAATCGCTGAGCTCAATCACAGAGCAAAATAAAGTTACCACAAATGATGACTAAACGGGTGTGATCAAACGACTTTTCCTATCCTGATCTTTAATGTTTCACCTGCGGACTTAATCTGTAAAAAAAATTCCTTCTCTAGAAACTTTTTTTTTATAACAAATGACGAATTGTCAAAAACCTTTCTGATGTCCAGGCAGATTGATTTTCAAATCATATAAAAATCAATAGAAAATTGCATGTTTCTAAATATCTATATTACATTGTTGTTTAATTGAAAATTAGAAGGCATTTGTTGTAGGTTGACACAGTCAATAGTTAGGGATGTCATAAATCTTGTTTGAATTGATCCCTAAAAACATAAGTTTTATGCAGGACTACCCAACGAGTTATAATACAGATAAGTAAATATTTAAAATTCGTTCATACATATTACTATTTTTGTAAATAGAAAGTATTATGAACTGCAAAGGGCTGTTATGTCAGCACTTGTTCCCTTGTGCAACTCTATGACCAGCAGACCGTCGTAAATAATGGATTTGAAAATTCCGAAGAAGGGTAAACCATAAATAGTGAATATTGAAAGAGACCGCCGAGGCGAAGTGCTCGCAGAGTTAAAAATTATTCAGGATTGCATTGTGTCATAAAGACTTGTAAATATTTGAACCGAAAAGGAAACCCTTCGACTATAAAGTAATCGCCTATCCTGTACCTGTGGTAGTGAACCCGGCACCGATTTATTTGACCGTGTTGAGCAGTATTTGGGCCGGTTAGATGCAATAACTTAAAAGGTACCAAAGTGGGCCGACTTAAGTTCCCATTGTAAATTATTCAACCGGCTTTTCCTTTTCAGGTCTTCTTCATATCCTTAAAACGTGTTTCTATAGCAAAGAAAACTTCGGCTATTGTCACTTAAAAACTCACTTTAACACAGAGCGTTACTTTTAAGATCGATTGTTTAAACTCGTAACCGGGACCACTCCTCCAACTGCCCACTTAAAAACTCACTTTAATACAGCATTTAATTATTCAGAAATCGAGACATGCGGTCTGGTGTGATGTAAGTTTCAGAAAAACATTTTCTTTATCGTGCCAACGTTTCGATGTTTGTTGAGATCATCTTCAGGGCTCAACAAAGATCGAAACGTTGGCACGATAAGGAAAATGTTTTTCTGAAACCTACCCCACACCTGACCGCATCTCACGATTTCTCAATAATCATCGACAAATGGACACTAATCATCACAGCATTTAATTTTCAAACGTTAGCAGCAACATACCTTCACCCTTCGACAATGCTTTTTGATGTATGACCACAGCAATCAATACCTTTGATACTAAGGTCTTCACATTTTGGTAATAAATGTCATGGTCAAAGTGTCGAAGGTTTTTTTATGTCTAAGAATTCCCCTGATACTTTTTATTAGCATTTAAATCATTATAAACCTGAAACAAGAATTTCATATTGATTATTCGGAGATCGTGAGATGCCGTCTGGTGTGACGTATGTTTTTAGAAAAGCATTTTCTTTATCGTGCCAACGTTTCGATCTTTACAGTTAATTAAGGTTTTTAGTTGAGATAAAAAAGTCTGTGTCACGAGCGGGATTCGAACCTACGATCTTCGGCTAGATACGCCGCTGCTCTACCACTTGAGCTATCGTGACCTCGATCCACTCGGACACTAACCTCCCATTTCAACACCACCTTTTGAATTTTCCCTCCTTTTTGCCATTTTTCAAATGTCGTGTAATCTATTTGAATCTCGGCGACAAATGAAATGGATACGGAGAGCTTTAGTGAAGTACACTTCATTTTTAATCATTAAATTCACTAATTTCGTGGTCCGCTTGACCAATTAATATATTACAATTAATTAAGGTTTTTAGTTGAGATAAAAAAGTTGAAAAATGGCAAAAAGGAGGGAAAATTCAAAAGGTGGTGTTGAAATGGGAGGTTAGTGTCCGAGTGGATCGAGGTCACGATAGGTCAAGTGGTAGAGCAGCGGCGTATCAAGCCGAAGATCGTGGTTCGAATCCCGCTCGTGCCATTGACTTTTTTATCTCAACTAAAAACCTTAATTAATTGTAATATATTAATTGGTCAAGCGGACCACGAAATTAGTGAATTTAAGTTTCGATCTTTATTGAGATCATCTTCAGGGCTCAAAATGTTTGTTTTCTGCGTAAATGTGCCATTCTTGTGTGTCGTGTTGAGAGTGTTACGCAGAAAACAAACACTTTGAGCCCTGAAGATGATCGCAATAAAGATCGAAACGTTGGCACGACAAAGAAAATGATTATCTAAAAACATACGTCACACCAGATCGCATCTCACGATTTCCGAATAATCATCGACTACACTTTTATTGTAACTCTATTTTTAGAAAAGAAAATGAGTAGACGTTTTTTAAATTAATTTTTCAAGTAAATTCGAAAATATTGATTCAGTCATTTCCAGTGTTCAGGCCACCCCTCTTGCTATCTACCATTCAAGTACTAGCACACCTTCCTGTGTAGTAGTTTTGTCGCTTGTTGTCAATATTTCTTTTAAATGCTATTGTCTATCTTAAATCAACTTACTCTCTGCTTGCAGTACAATTGAGGCAAAGAACGAAAAAAAAAGTTTTTTCATTCTACAACACAAACCAATTTTGATTTATTTATAAAAAAAAATCGATAAAGAGGAACACTCACTCATCGTTTCAAATTTTAAATATCCAGATTTTATAGGCATACAGGCATGTTAACTCAAGGACTTGTCCGTGTGTGTGCTTTTTTAAGCTAGAAATTTAAATATTTCAATTTTCAGGATAATCAATGAAGAATTCGAAGTCCCCACTTTTTTTTTTTATTAAAGAAGACTTACTTGAAGGAGATAATGCTAACGAGCTGTTCCTTCGAGGCGGGAGACATCGATGCCGATTGGATTAAAGACCGCTAAATACGGTGAAAACCGAGATTGCCTCTTTTCCGATAGGTTTGGGCGTTTGCCGGTTCATTTACCTTCTAGTATCTTATCGTTAAAAAGAAAGAAGAGCAAAAAGAAAAGCCCGAGGAGGAAACACCGTGCCATTTGTTCAAGCATTAAGGGAGGGATCTGAGAAGTTAGTGAAAGTACTCCCTCGTCGGTTGCATTGAATTGTGAACGGTAATCAGCTTGTTAGGCCGATCGCGAGTCAGCAGTCATCATGATTTTTTTATCATTCTTCAGCCTACTTATCCAAGGATAAAAACACTGGATCGTCAGAATCACTTAAAAGGCTTTCTTCAATATTGGATTAAAAAGTCTCTTTTGCATTACCTATCCAATCATCATCTTTCGATATTTAATTAATTATTAACTAAATGTGTTTGATTAAATTAGTGTTTTGTTTGTTCAACAATACGCATGACGTGAAGCAATAATTCACGATAGCTCCTCATTGAAGAGTAAAACCAGCGAGAATAGACGAAACCAATAAAGGGATAAATAAACTTCACTTACTTTTGCCAAGATATTCTAGATGAAATAAAATATTTTAAAGATTTGATCTGTAATTTGTTTAAGTATCCTCTTAATATGTCAGATTGTTGTAACATAATAGTAATTTAAACAAAGATTATAAACAAATCAAATATTTTACAAAACGAGCTTTTTGCACCTCAAAAGCATTTGCTTATTTAAAAAAAATTTCATCGAATAAAATATTCAAAGCTTAAAAAACTGGCATTCCGTAGCTGACAGATTCGGATAATAACAAATTGGATGTGCTAAGATTTCATAGCCAAGCTCTTTTAACTTGTCAGTCTGATACACAAACCCGAGGTCAGTCGTTGTCATATGACCTTTTCTACCAGTACCGATTGGTTGTGACTTATGTTAAATTTATTTGGTTGATTTCTTAGCAGTACGTTGATTAGTTGATTGTTTTAGGATTTATTTAGGATCAACATTTCGGTTTTATAAGGAATAAGACGGCTGATCGACATCGATCCTATGACCTAATCGACAGTCCTTTGTAATTTTCTTATTATCTACGAATAATGTGCTTGCAAGTTCTTTAAAAATTGTTGGCTGTGGGAGACAGGTAAGACCCCATAGTTATGCGTTAATTTGTTCAGTTTTTGAAACATGAGATCGGTTGGACACAATCGTTTCACCACAGTCAATCGTATCGAACTTTTAAATTTCTGTCCTCACTACCTACTCAGAACACCTTGAAAAATAACAATTTCAAAGAAGGGCTGAACGTTGGTCAAACTAAAAAACGAAGTTGATTTTAGTCAATATATGCAAATAATCAGACGTCACAATGAAAATAAAAGGTTCCGTCTCACAAGTTTCAATGTTTTTTTTTTCTTTTGGCCAACCTTCATGACCAACGTCAATAGGGTTTAGTATTTCTTAGCGCGTTGATGTCAGATCTCACTTTTTGGCATCCCTTGAAATATAATTATCGCGCAAGTAAACAGCTCCAAACGATATTACTATAAGATACGCGCAATTTAGTGAATTTATTTATTTTGTCTATAATCGAAGTGTCATTTTTGGAGACCATCTGAAGGTTGGTTTTCTTGACAAGACTTTGTTAACACTAACTATCAGCGACTATGTCGTTTAATCAGACGTACAAGGTAAAGTCAACCCACCGAACATCATTAAAATATTGAATGGTTAACAAGGAGCATCATTTTCATGGAGAAGGTACAGTCAAAACAAAATCCTCGGGAGTGACGAAACATTCAGAAATTCATCTTTTCGGAACAAACGAATGTGGCGAACCGATAACCACCGCCTCGGGGCGTAGTTAAAAAACCCGTTTCTTTCACACTAATAAATTAAATTCACTTTAATAAAATAACTAGAATAGCTAGTTTTCGAAAATGCCCTTTTTGTTTCAACGTCGGGTTTTCAAGCAAAACCAATCCGCCTCTCTCCCGATTTGGGATTTAGCCTATTCCAGGTTCTCGAAAAAACCAGGATTTGCACTTAGTTGAAATTCAAAGGTGGCAAGCGGCCTTTCAGGTGTCCGTACGAATGTACTGAGACGGATACGGCGAAGCAGAAAGAATCGGCGGAAAAAAACGACTCGGGGACACTTGAAACGTGAAGGAATGGCAGTAGTTGGCAGGGCGAACGATCAATTACCAGGAGAGGACGGCGGAGTCGGGCGACGACGATCCGACAATTACAATGGTTTAATTGAGCCGAGGAACGCCGTTTTTCTCCTGTCCGATCCCTATTTAAATTTTTATTCAAAGGTGAGACAACCGCCGCTTCGCGGCCGGCGTCTTTAAAACAAGTCGTCAGATTGTGGGGGAAAAATTCCATTCTTAGTTTTGCAAAAAGTAAAAGATTGTCGTGTAAAATATTCCAGGATATAGATACTGTTATCTCTTGTCCTTCTGCACCTTTAAATACCGACTAATTCTATTTTCAACCATGGAAATAATTATTTGGAAATCGTGAGATGCGGTCTGGTGTGATGTAGGTTTCAGAAAAACATTTTCTTTATCGTGCCAACGTTTCGATCTTTATTGAGATTATCTTTAGGGCTCAATAAAGATCGAAACGTTGGCCCGATAAAGAACATTTTTTTCTGAAACCTACATCACACCAGACCGCATCTCACCATTCAATTTCTGAATAATTATCGATTAACGGTCACTAATCACCACACACTTGGAAATAATAATTTTATAATACATATATAAAAATTTGAAAAAAAAACTAGCACTTTTTGCTTTTTTCGTAAAGCTTTTTTTCACTTTTTGTAAAGGATGGTTCCTGCGCACAGATTTTTCTATCTTCATATTATTTCTATAAAACTATAGCATGTTAGATGCATGTTCACACTGGCAGTTCGCGGTTTTCGTTTTAATTTCCTCCTATGTTTTAATACAAAAAAAATGGCACAAAGTTTACTAATTACACATAATTACACAAAATAAAAGTATTAATAAACATACAATCGATCGGGATCGAAGTCACGATAGCTCAAGTGGTAGAGTAGCGGCGTATCAAGCCGAAGGTCGTGGGTTCGAATCCCGCTGGTGACACTGACTTTTTTATCTCAACTTGAAACCTTGATTAATTGTATGATATTAATTGGTCAAGCGGACCACGAAAAATAGTGAACTTAATTAGTATTAATAAACATCCAACGACCGTGCATTCGAACTCGACATACTTACAAATCTCGTTTTTGAAAAACACACATAGCTCGATTGTTCCATCTAATCGACGGGTGCAATTCCAGGGTTCCATATAAAGAGCGCGTAAGAATGCCCAAAGTTGTGCATGAGCAGTATTTGTGTCCCTTGTTCTGATTCTTAGCCTGGTATCAGTGTTGTTTTATTGGACAGAGTTTTGTGTCCCTAGTATGTTTTGAGAGTGAATGTATTTATTAGCGTGTACGCGTTATGTGAGAAGGCCGATGGCGGAATATTGGGAACTTCATTAACATTCAATTTGGCTAGATATATAATAGGTGTAAAGGGTAATGAAGGAATATCGAGTACTCCGCCATCCTGAGCGAATGGTACGCTAATAAGGAACATATTTAAGTAATTAATCTTTTTCGGAAAATTGGAAAGGTTCTAGGGTGAGAAGTGGAGTTGGTGTCCAAGATGATCTAGGCCGCGATAGCTCAAGTGGTAGAGCAGCGGTGTGTTGAACGGCACTGGGTTCGAATCCCGCTCGTGACAATGACTTTTTCATTTCTACCAAAACCTTATATAAAAAGATTAATTAATTGAAAGAAGTAATTTGGCCAATCAGACCACTAAATATAATGGAATTAATATATTTAAGAATGAATGCGAGTGCAAATGGGTTTGGGTCTGGAACTGTAAACGTTGCGTGCTGAATTGACCTGTTGTCAGGACCAGGAACCGAACCTCGGTGGTTGGACGGATAAGACCTAGGTCTGCCCCGGACTGCCAACACCCGGGGTTGTTGATTCTCGAGGCCTACCGGCAAGTTATTGTAAGTGACAAACGTTGGAATTGCTGTAGACTGCAGAGGCTCAACTTTGTCCATGTTTTTTATACGTATACACATGTGTAGACTTGAGCTTATTTATATATATCTAAAATCAAAAACCAATCGTGTTAACATATGAGTATGTCATAATAAATAAGAAAAATGGAAAGATTTTCGTATAGTTTTTGATTACTGTAAATATAAAAGTGAATGTGGACACTCTCAACACGACACCCTATAATGACACATCTACACAGAAAACAAACACTTTGAGCTGTGAAGATGATCTCAATAATGATCGAAACGTTGGCACGATATAGAAAATGTTTTTCTAAAACCTACGTCACACCAGACCGCATTTCACGATCTCCAAATAATCATTAACTATCGGTCACTAAACACCACACATAAAAGTCAAAGTTTCAAAAGAACTAATTATACCGTCAATATTAGACGGTTCGACTGTATATATTATATAAATGTTTTAAATAATATATTACATATGTGAATAACATGTATTTCCATTCTGTATAAATCGAACGGCCAGATGTTATTTTTCAGCTATTTCGCCTGGGCTGACCTGAAAGATTTTTCCATACAGTCAGAAGGGTTTGATTTTGGTATTTTTCCCTGAGGCTGGAGATTTCTTTTATAAGCCGTCGGCACAAAGAATTCCATACGTGACTTGGGCCGGGTTACCTTCTACGTGGCAATAGTTTTCATTGCTTTCCATTTCGCTCGGGTGACACGATATTGTACCCTGAGACATGTTTATCATCGCTGACCGTTTTAAAGCCACCGTTGGCCGTGGACGTTAATTGACGCCTCTCCGAAAATCCAACCGGTGGGCCAGTTTTCACACAGACCTAAAAGTCCCGAAGAGTAATTGCACCGTTTATTTAAAACCCATTTCTTCCGTTATCCCTTTGGATAATTACCCTCCTAATAAATATTGTCTGAACAGTAATTTTTCATCAGTTAGGCGCGCGTCAATTACTCATCTTATTATGGTTGATTGTACTCGATCAGCTATATTTGCAGTGCGCTCTCTTAATTAAAAACGTCAATTAACAACGGCCAAGGAGTGACACTCGTTTTTTCAAAACCAACTACATTTTATGACTTACAAATTAAACACAATTAGTGTTCTAGTTTAGGAATTGTAACGCAGTCCAAGTCGTTCCTTAAACTAACAAAGTAAAACATGTCTTTCCATAAACGAGGAAAAAATATAGCATACTTTAACATAGAAAAACGTTTATATCATTCGAACGTTAAGTTGATGAAACTGAGTCTCTTAGATGGAATTTATATCAAACTGGAATTTTAATATAATTTCTATTGACTTAATTAGTTCTCCAAATACAAATATTACATGTTATTCAGGATTGTAAAATCATAACATTTAGCAGAAGAGTAGTCAACCTTTACGGTACCAGCGTTGTCAGCTTTTTTTTGTATCTTGTATTAATTAGTGACCGTTAGTCGATCATTATTCATAAATCGTGAGATGCGGTCTGGTGGGATGTACGTTTCAGAAAAACATTTTCTTTATCGTGCCAACGTTTCGATCTTTATTGAGATCATCTTCAGGGCCTGGGATTTACAAACATTGTTTAAATTTAACAAATACATGGAGGATGCGGAAAAAAGTGAATTTATACAATTTAAAAAAATATATTTGTTTATTGTATTAATGATGCATCATTTGTACTATTGCAGAAATGTAGGTTTTTACAATTTTGGTTGTGTCGTTAACCGTTATGGTTGTAACTGTTGATTTTTTCTTCTAATTGTTTAAGAAATTGGTTTGTAGTTTGTAAAATAATTATTGGAATTTATTTGCAGTAATGTAGCTAACTTTACAGCTGTAGCAACAAAAACGTTGTCTGACTTTACAGATGTAATATTGTCACCAATTTTATAATTATAGCAATGTAGAGAAGCTGTAGAATTAGGATTACGAAATCTCCTAGGAGGCCTCTGCCTTCTCCCTGATGAAGTGTTTTTTTGTAAATTAATTTTTGAAGTCCCTTCCAATTCTTATCTAAGGAACATTTTGAAAGTTACCTTTATAATTTAATTACTGGTTTATTTTATTTTACAATTGTAATGTTGAATTTAACAGGAGAGGATAATAAAATGTATACTGGTATTAAAATCGTGATGATGCAAAACTATGTGCAATGAAATTAACATAGGTAATTAAACGTAAATGCTATTGTTAACAGGAAATGGAAGATATATTGTTTATGATTCATCACTCGTATTTTTAAAGATTCAAATATATATATTCAATAAATTAATACGTTTACAACAGCGTATTATCTTTTAAACTTGAAAATAGATATACGCAAAAACATAAATACCGGATTATTACCTGCATAAAAGTAAATAATATTGCAGGCAGAACTTATATAAAGTTACGTACGAAAATTAGGTTCACTACACCATGAGTTAAATCGTGGTATCCTCTAACAATTGTTGCGATATGAATGAATTAACTCTTCAGAGATTAATAAAGGCAAGATTCAATTAGCATGTCAAAAATCATTTAACTTTTTTTGTATTACGTATAAAAGTACAAGATTATTTTATAAAAACAGCATTGATTGTGTACGTCTTACTCATTGCAGCAGCTTTGCCAAACTCTAAAGTTTGCTAGATTTTTATAGAGTAACTGGTTCAAAAAGCTGTTGTCAGCCCTTACAGGTTTAATGATGGCAATGCACGGTGTAGCTGGATTCATCCTTCGCAGATAGTCCTGTGGTAGAAAACTTTACAGTAAAAAATCGTAACAGTTGTCAGTCTTTCCAGTTGTAACAGCGTCGACACATTTTCATAGACCTTTACAATTTTAGCAGGGTTCCCAACCTTTACAGTTGTACGGTGTAGCAGGTTCTCACATCCTACCGTGTTGACTTACCGGTTGCGGCAGACATTTAGAGATTTGGCAGCTTAACAAAATAAAAAATCGCAGTTGTCAACTTTTAAAGTTGTGAAAGATTTAACAAACTTTAAAGAAGTAGACATTTGTCAGACCTTTGCAGTTGTAACTGTTTGTACAGAATTTGCAATTGTAGCTATTTTGTCAACCATTAATCAGTCTCGACAATCTTCACGGTTAGCAGGTTTGTACATCCTTTACTCTCGCAGCAGTGTCGACGAACTATACAACCGCAGTGGTTTAGTCAGTAATTCAGAGATTTAGCAGTTAAAAATAATAGGAGCAGTTGTGAAACTTTACAATTGTTGCACTCTACAAATCTTGACCTTGTAGCATGTTTGCACATTATTGTCGGTTGTAGTACAGCCGACAAACTTTAAAGTCTGCTAGAACCAGAGAGGTTCATCTTACAGGTTGTAACAGTATTTTCTTCCTTTACAATTGTGGCAGTGCCAGTTCGACGAGGTTACCACATTAACTGTTGCTGCTCTGTGGCTACCTTTTAAATTATATGAAGGTAGTGAACTTTTACAGTTTTCGTCGTCTTACTAACCAGTGTAGATAGTATAAATATCACCAAATTTCACGCGCTTATAATAAATTATTTTTTATAAACTCTCAACACGACACACAAGAATGACACATCTACTCGGAAAACAAACACTTTGAGTCCTGAAGATGATCTCAATAAAGATCGAAACGTTGGAACGATAAAGAAAATGTTTTTCGAAAACCTACGTCACGCCAGAACGCACCTCACGATCTCTAAATAATCATTTGTTATCAACTTAAATTTTAATGCCAATTAGTTAAAAAAATGTTAACAACTAATAGGGCATCGATTATTATGTTTTAATAGTCATAATATAATTATAAATACAGGCCATTTATTATTTATTCGGTGTGCACGTTAAAATAACTAGTGAAAATGTTTTGGTTTGTTAATAAAATTGCATAACTGTGTAGAAAAGATTTTCAATGTTATTGAATAGAACAAATATAAATATTCTTGTGTTGTAACGTTCTTCCATCAAAATTTTGCACAGAAAGGTGGTTTTCCGTGCAATTTTTTTTATTGGCCGTATAACTCAACAGCGAGATGAGCAGACTTTGGCGATTTTCCAGACTTAAGAGTTATTGTTATTGAAACGGCGATTAAGGCAGAAATGAAAACAAGGGAGCGTTGGCGGAAACTGAAAGATAAGCCAATTCCGCCGGTTTTCTCACTTTTCTCTGTGGAACGGGGGGCTGCTGTGGATGATTAAAAAATCCCTTTGTGTTGTGAACTCTGTGTATAGACAATGCCTCCCTCCCGCGGTACACGACAAACTGTTTGAACCGTCTTTGTTTCTCGTTATCCTGACCATTTTATCAGATCCTGCGTCCTTAATTCATTTTTTCCCTCTGGCAAACATCCCCTTTTCCAACGACCGACGCATAATGACAGAACAAATAACGGCCAAATAGTTAGTGATCCGGTCTCGGAAGGGGCAACCGGCCAATTTGGTAATAGTTATAAATGAGGACTTCCGATCCGAAAACAGGTTTTCTGATGTCAGCCGTCTAAGTTTCGGATGCCCACCTGCGTCACTGTCAAGGTGATAGCACTGAGTTAGAAGAACACCTGCCGTGCTGGAAAATTATTTAGAATAATGTTAATCATCAACTAATTATTAAAATTAGAGGATAATTGCAGTTTTGGATATTATTGAATTATTAATGAAGCATTGTTTCTTTTTGTATGTATTTTACAAGGATTTTTATCAAAGCTAGTATATAGTTTAGTAGTATAATTACGTTAAGTTACAAATTAAATTCCAACATTGGAAATATCTACATCTTGAATCTTTTGACAGTATTTCTTACGATTCCACATACATTCCTGAATTAAAATTATTTTTCTTTATGTTACCCTTCCTACAGTCTTCGAGGACTTTTACCTGTTTTGAAAAAGGACTAAGCTCAGAATGGGGGGTGTTAGCAGTTTAAATCTCTTACTTACCTGAGGATTATAGCCCAAAAATCTACCTCAACATGGTTTCCATACGACTGGTTTTATTTCCTCTACAACAGGTGTCAACTGTGTTGAACAATTTTGTCATTCAAAAACGTTATTTAAACAGCACAAAGGAAAAAATGCACCAATCTTAAGAAAATTGTATATACTGACTATATAACTATGATTAAAGGGTATCAAAAGTTTATATCGTTTGCCATGGACTTTTGTTTCAACAACTGTTGATATGAAAAGAAAAAAATAAAATATCTATCCAGCAATACAGAGTAAATCATGATTTTTTTAAAGCTTTTCGTTGTGAAATTATAAATAACTAATATTGTACACCAACGGCCAACAAATGATTAAGTAAAATGAAAATAATAATGAGCTTATTTAAAACTCGTTTAAAATTGAAAAAAATTAAAAACATCTTATTCCAAACATGGACATACCAACAAATAATTATGTAAAATTAAGATAAATATCTAAGTGTTATTAACGTAGTGGTTACCAAAATCTGATTATAAAATACTTGAAATGTATAAATATTTATTTAACGATCCGTTCCTTGCTTAGCTAACAGATGTTCATTGAAAAAATTAAATTAATTGAATTATCATTTAGTAATGATGTTCAAAGGAAACTAGAAAAATCTGATTTGCAGTCATTTCTACCTTATTTAGATGTTACTTAAAAATAAAGATAATATGGTGTTCGTGGGTTCTACCCTTTACGTACAGATTTATTCATGAAATTCTTTCACTTTCTTGTACATTTCACATATTGCACATTTTGCACAGAAATGACATCTTTTAGACTAAAACATCTGGCAATGTTTCGTCAGAGATTCTCCCTTTTATCAAATATTTTTGAATAAATGTTTCTTAAGAATGTGTGGTGATTAGTGACCGTTAGTCTATGATTATTTGGAAATCGTGAGATGCGGTCTGGTGTGACGTAGATTCTAGAAAAACATTTTCTTTATCGTGCCAACGTTTCGATCTTTACAGTTAATTAAGGTTTTTTAGGAGATTAAAAAGTCTGTGTCACGAGCGGGATTCGAACCTACGATCTTCGGCTAGATACGCCGCTGCTCTACCACTTGAGCTATCGTGACCTCGATCCACTCGGACACTAACCTCCCAATTCAGGGCCTGGCATTTACAAACATGTTTAAATTTAAAAAATACATGTCGCATGTAGAAAAAGTGAATTTATACAATGCAAAAAAAAAATATATTTTTTATATTCAATCAAAGTATTTCTACTCACTCAACGTGTTTGTTTTCTGCGTAATTGTGTCATTCTTGCGGGTCGTATTGCGAGTGCCAGTGACATATTGCTGGTTTATGTTTAAAGTCGGTATAGACAGACTTTTTGTATAAGGATTTCCATCCCCAGCCCTTCAAAATCCAACGTACGTAAACATAAAACAGCAATATCTCACTGGCACTCTCATCACGACACGCACGACTGGCACAATTACGCAGAAAACAAATACCTTGATGAGTAGAAATACTTTGATTGAATACAATTTTTTTTGTGTTGTATAAATTCACTTTTTTCCACATCCTACATGTATTTGTTAAATTTAAACAATGTTTGTAAATCCCAGGCCCTGATGATCATCTCAATAAAGATCGAAACGTTGACACGACAAAGAAAATGTTTTTCTTAAACCTACATCACACCAGACCTCATCTCACGATTTCCGAATAATCATTTCCTAAAAAGGTTTTTAATTGAACCCGGAGTTGTTTGATTGCTTGGTGAGTGCACCGCTCTTGAAGTCCATACATTCAGAAATCTGATAGTTTTCTTGTAAATTGTATATTCCTTACTAACGTCTTTCTGTGAACCTTTTGGAATCGGTATTATACAAGGTTTAAATTTAGAATTTGATTAGAGGGGTGGGAAGTATAAGCAGAGATGATGTGAAAGATTGCAATTTGGTTAAGGTTAGATATCAAGCTATTCACAGGATTTCAACTCCTCAAGTCCAAAAATCTGATAATTTGATTGTAATTTAATTTTTCGTCTAAATTGTCTCCATGGACCTTATGAAATTGGACGATTTCGTTATGCAGAGTTTGATTAGAGAGTTGAACTTAGCAGCTAAGACGGTGCCAAAAATTGCATTTGGTTTAGTTTAGATAGCTTGGTAGTACTCCGGATTTCAAGTCCATAAATTTCGAAAGTAGTTTCTTAGTAAGGTGAAATTTGTGTTAAAACGTCTTTTTGTGCATCTTTTGGTACTCGAAATTGGAGAAGTTTTTTAGTCAGAGTTTTATCAATTAATCTACAGTGGTGATGATGCGAAAGATTGCAATTTGGTTAAGGATTATTTGGACATCGTGAGATGCGGTCTGGTGTGACGTCGGTTTTCTTTAGCGTGCCAACGTTTCGTTCTTTATTGGGATCATCCTCAGGGCTCAAAGTGTATGTAGTTGGCACGATAAGGTGCCACCTTTAATTAAGGTTAAATTGCTTGGTAGTGCACCGGATTTCATGTCCGTAAGTCTAAAAAAGGTACAATTCTTGTAAATTGCTAGTTTTAATATTTTTTACCGTAGAAGCTCGGCAGTACTCCGGATTTCAAGTCCATAAATTACGAAAGTAGTTTCTTAGTAAGGTGCAATTTGTGTTCAAACGTCTTTTTGCGCAAGTTTTGGGATTCCGGATTGGGCAAGTTCTTTAGGCAGAAATTTATCAGTTGATCTGTAGTGCTGATGATGCGAAAGATTGCAAGTTGATTAAGGTTAAATTGCTTGATAGTGCACCGGATTTCAAATCCGTAAGTCCACAAAAAGTATATTTCTTGTAAATTGAAATTTTTAATATTTATTTCCGTGGACCTTAGGGAATTGGACGATTTCTTTATTCAGAGTTTGAACAGAGGGGGTTGAACGTAGCAGGTATGATGATGCCAAAAATTGCATTTGGTTTAGATAGCTTGGAAATGCCCTGGATTTCATGTCCGTAAATCCAAAAGTACATTTCTTGAAAATTGTAATTTTTATTGTTACGTATTCCCTTGAACCTTCTGGAATTGGGATTGGACGAGTTTTTAAATTAGAGTTTGATTAGAGAGATTGAAAGAAGCATTGGTGACGGTATAAAAGAGTTTGGACAACTATTTTCCGATTCGGTTGAGATTGCATTGCTCGGAGGTACCCCAAAGTTATTCCATATGGATTTTCGCGTTTTGTTTTCTGTCTAGTATGCGGCTTCCAGTTAAGTTTCTGTCGAGTCGGCGATTGCATGATAAGCCAAGGCTGACAACGTACTGTCGAAATGCAGTGCATTTCATTGGCACATTTGCATTAATATTTAGAGCAAATGAAAAATTTTGAACGTCTTTTGTAATTTCTTACAAATTTAATATTTTAACATTAAAGAAAAACATGATTTAATTAATCGTAAAATAATGATTTTATGTCATTTTTTGTTAAATTATTCTCAATTTCTATAATCTCATGCCTAAAAATTATTAAATTTTTACAACTTCTGCAGAAAATAACAGTGACTAATACATAGTAAGTATAGGTTTTTTTAAAACTTTTGTTTAAAGTGTGTGGTGATTAGTGACCGTTAATCGATAATTATTCAGAAATCGTGAGATGCGGTCTGGTGTGATGTAGGTTTCAGAAAAACATTTTCTTTATCGTGCCAACGTTTCAATCTTTATTGAGATCATCTTGAGGGCCTGGGATTTACAAACATTGTTTACATTTAACAAATACATTTAGTGAATTTATACAATGCAAAATATATATTTTATATTCAATCAAAGTATTTCTACTCACTCAGTGTTTGTCTTCTGTGTAATTGTGCCATTCTTGCGTGTCGTGTTGAGAGTGCCAGGGCGATATTGCTGTTTTATGTTTATATAACAACTTTGAGAATACTAGAATAGAACTTTGAGAATAGAAGGAACAAGAAATACTTTGATTGAATATAAAAAAATATATTTTGCATTGTATAAATTCACTTTTTTCCACATCCTAAATGTATTGTATGAACCTTCTAGATTTCTGCAATAGTACAAATGATGCATCATTAATACAATAAAAAAAAAATTTTTTTGCATTGTATAAATTCACTTTTTTCCACATCCTAAATGTATTTGTTAAATGTTAACAATGTTTGTAAATCCCAGGCCCTGAAGATGATCTCAATAAAGATCGAAACGTAGCACGATAAAGAAAATGTTTTTCTGAAACGTACATCACACCAGACCGCATCTCACGATTTATGAATAATGATCGACTAACGGTCACTAATTAATACAAGATACAAAAAAAGGCTGACAACGCTGGTACCGTAAAGGTTGACTACCCTTCTGCTAAATGTTATGATTTTACAATCCTGAATAACATGTAAAGAAAATGTTTTTCTGAAACCTACATCACACCAGACCGCATCACACGATTTCTGAATAATTTTTGTTTAAAGTTTAACACATTGTATTTTATTACAAATTGCAATTCAACCACCCAATACTGTATGAGCAGTTGAAATTAAAAAATGAAAGTCAAAACTAGTAACAAAGGGCAAAGCAAACACTCGACCCTTTGAATAAAAAAAGAGTACGATGCTGTTGAAAATCCAGCGACCTATCTCATTATTTTGTCTGCGATTCAGGATGTCTTCTTTCTCATTTCTTTTTTTTTTTGTCAACCGGGGAGCGTTTTGCGTACGGGTGGCATACCGTCGACAAAGGACGGCACCGAGTTCCCACACTATTGTGGCCTCGACTATTGTTCGGGCGCGGTCGAGATCGACCTAAAAAGGGTCGCCGAGGTGGGACGCGGTGGGCAAGAAGGGACCCGGTATCCAACCGAAGCGACAAAACCAAATGCCACACACGCATAACATACACGGACGTACAAGGGCACAATTTTATGCTTTGTTCGACAAAAAAGTGTCGTAAATATGCTAGGGAAACGAAATTTTCGGCTGTTGGTGTTAAACAGCACAAACGATTATTCTTCGGTTTCATCCGATCAATTTGATACAAAATAATTAAAAACCTATCTAATAACACATAAATCAAACAAATTGTTTATAAATAAGGAAAACTGAATCATGTGCAAAACTCTTGCTAAAGTCATGGTGTCACTACTTTTGTCTCCTTTTGGGAGGTCTCATCATATGAGTTTTGTCATACATCAATAATAACTGTATGCATATGTATATCTACCAATACTACATGGAAGAGTATATTTTGATGATTTTCAATTTCTTCACGACTTCTTAAAATTTTCTCTTCTAGTGCTTTGCTCAGCTTTAATATATCAGTTGATGTTCTTTCACTAGGTCTCGCAAATCTTTTGTAATTAGGTATTTTTTTAATTTCTTTTAAAATAAATTTTGGCAGGTCAGAGGCACGTTATCATTAAAAAATTCGAATTTAAACTGAAGTAATCATGAAATGAAAGATTATCGGAAAGAAAATTATGTTGGATGTAGGGGAGAAGTTAACAAAATCACGAAAAAAGTACAATTAATTAAATGAATAAATAATTGATAACTTATTTAATGGTCGTTGTCACCCAGAAATTGTTTAAGCTAACTAAGAAAAATGAAAAAAAATCTATTTAGGGCATAAACCGGATATCCTAACGTTAATAGAAAAGACAAAGTAACAGAAAATAATAAACGGGATAAAGAGGCATACTGAACAGGAAAATATATTTTTCTTTGTGTGAAATCCTTTAACGTTTTTAACATATTATGTGAACGAGATCGGGATGGAAGAACAAGAGGGAAAAAATCGGTAGGAAAAGTGTTTGGAGGGCAAGTTGGATGCGATCAAAAAGTTGCTATTAGGGGCTGGAAGATGTCCCTCCGAAGTCTGGCAATAAAAGCGAAATCCTACCTCTGGGCCTCTCTTCGGTGGCGTTCTATGTAAATTGAGGAGATCTGGAAGGCCTCTTTGGAGTGCATTTGTCCCTTTTATCGGCGAGAGTTTCCCTAAGGACATCTTCCTTCCCTTACACAGCGCTGAGACAAAGCTTCGGCCTACGTTTATTCCGCCGTATTTATTTTCAGGTTTTTAAAACTGGAGGAAACCTGTTCTTAATTTTTTTCCTCTCGGCCGTTCTCCACCTTTAAACCACCGCCCCCGGTAGCATAGGAATATCCGGATCCCATTTGAAGATATGAATGCGTGTTCCTCAGCTATCCCCTGAGGGCATCACACAAACATTTTTAACTCGCGTTCCTCATCTCAACCAACCTAAGATTAGATTCTTTCGAAAAAAATTCTTATAAACTATCCTATTCTTCTATCAATGAACTGGGCCCTTTCAAAACTCGAATCCTTTCAACCTCCAGTCAGATTAAAACTTCTCTCAGTAAAAATGTCATTTCATGCATATATAGTTATTTCATTTAAAATATTTGTTAAATCTTTTGCCATGAATCCATAGATAACTAAATACATTTCAGGATAAAATGGAGATTTTGCATTCGTAACCGTAAACCATAACTCAACCAATGAGTTATGTTGCAAATTGAATTTCAATTTTCAATTGTAAAGGGGAGAGTGAATGAGGAAATAGACTAGAGAAAGAAGTAGAGAAAATAGAGAGAGGGTGAGAGAGAGAAAGGAAATAGTCAGAGAGAGAGAGAGAGTAGAGAAAGAAAAGAAATAGAGAGAGAGAGAGAGAGAGAGAGAGAGAGAGAGAGAGAGAGAGAGAGAGAGAGAAGGAAAGAGAGGGTAGAGAAAGAAAAGAAATATTCAGAGAGAGAGAGAGAGGTAGAGAAGAAGGAGAGAGTGAGATGGATTGATTGATTAACGATTTATTTATTAAAATACACGCAAAGGTAGGTCTCTAGGACCTTTCTTACACTTAACGTGTAATTACAATTATAATATTTGTTCATAGACACAACAGACATAAAATAGAAATAACAAATCATTGAATTGAAATAAATGAATAAATGTGTGGTGATTAGAGACCGTTAATCGATAATTATTCAGAAATCGTGAGATGCGGTCTGGTGTGATGTAGGTTTCAGAAAAACATTTTTTTATCGTGCCAACGTTTTGATCTTTAACTTTTCTTTTAAAGATCGAAACGTTGGCACGATAAAGAAAATGTTTTTCTGAAACCTACATCACACCAGACCGCATCTCACGATTTCTGAATAATTAAATGAATAATGTGAAAGTAGTATATTATAAGTTATATTTTTATGCAGAGCATATTATTGTGAGTAACAAAATTAGATATAGATTTTTCGTAAGATTCTTAAAAAACAAGTTTAGAACATTCTAGAAATGGAATATAATTTTTCGATTTAAAATAAAATAATTATTAACGTTATAAGTCAATGTAAATGTGCATAATAAAAAAGAGAATAATAAAAGTAATAAATATATTACAATTAATTAAGGTTTTTAGTTGAGATAAAAAAGTCAGAGCCACGAGCGGGATTCGAACCCACGATCTTCGGCTAGATACACTCGAGCAGCAACTTCCCATCTCAACCCCACCGTTTGAATTTTCCCCCAAATGTCATGTAATCGGCTTGGATTCTCGGCGACAAATGAAATGGCCACGGAGAGCTTTAGTGAAGTACACTTCATTTCCGAGAATCTCGATATCTCTCGAGTGAATCCAGGTCACGATAGCTCAAGTGGTAGAGCAGCGGCGTATCTAGCCGAAGATCGTGGGTTCGAATCCCGCTCGTGCCTTTGACTTTTTTATCTCAACTAAAAACGTTAATTAATTGTAATTAATTGGTCCAGCGGAGAACGAAATTAGTGAATGTAATAAATATATAAAAAGTATATGATTAAATGTTAACTATGTAAATTTTAAATAAGGTAAATGCTAATTTGTAGTATTATATTCAACATATTTACTTAATAAGTATTATTTAAGTTTTACTTTGAATTTGAAATTTTATGCTTTTTATTTGGACTATATGTTTCGGTATTGAGTTAAAGATTTTTCAAGCTTTTATTTTAAATAAATTACTTAAATTTGTTCTGTGATTTCGTAGATGGATTAAGTAATTAGCTTTTCTGGAATAAAGTTATGGATATTGCATTGACATTTAAAATTATGAAACTTGTAGGAAGGTTTTTTTTTAGTTAGTAGTATTTTGTATAAAAAGGTAGCTTTGGATTAGATTTGTAGGTCTTTAAATTTTAACATTTTTAATATACAAAATTTATCATGTATTCTAGAATCATATTTTAGTTTAAGGATATAACGGATGCATGTATTTTGTGCTTTTAGAAATTTATTTTTAAAGTGTAGTTGAGATTACTCATTACGACTAGGTTGTATTGTATATACATTATTACTAAATTATTACTTGTTTTAAGTAATTATTCAAAAATCTTGAGATGCGGTCTGGTGCGATGTAGGTTTCAGAAAAACATATTCTTTATTGTGCCAACGTTTCGATATTTATTGAGATCATCTTCAGGGCTCAAAGTGTTTGTCTTCTGTGTAATTGGGGTATGGTATACGGATGGCTCCAAAACAAACGAAGGGACCGGATCAGGCGTTTTCTGTACAAACCCAAAATATGAGCAATCAAACTCATTAGGGAAGTATACTTCGGTCTTTCAAGCAGAAATACATGCCATCAACGCTTGTGTCCTGGAAAATCTTAAAAGAGGTTACACTGACAAAAAAATCCTCATAAGATCAGACAGTCAAGCAGCTATTAAAGCATTGGCATGTAAAAGAATTACATCAAAACTAGTCAGTGAATGTATCCAAAATCTCCAAAACCTGGGAAAACACAACAACCTGATGATATCTTGGGTGCCAGGGCACAGGGGAATTCTGGGTAACGAAGAGGCGGACAAACTGGCCAGAAGAGGATCTGCAAGACCATACATAGGCCCCGAACCTATCCTTGGGATAACAAAAACAAACATAGATTCCTCCATCGCAGAATGGATCCAAACAAAACAAAGAGAGAAGTGGATAAACTCTAGCGGTGCTAGACATAGTAAACTTATGCTGAAACAACCCTCACCAAAATTGGCAAAAACACTGCTGCAATTGGAGAGGGCAAAACTCAGAGGAGTGGTGGGACTACTAACCGGTCACTGGTATCTGAGAAAACATCTACACAACATGGGTATATACAGCGATGACCCCATTTGCAGATTATGTAATGAGGAGGAGGAAACAGCCACTCATATCATCTTCGAATGCGAAGCAACAGCTCAATGGAGGTTTAACCTAGCGTACGAAAAAGACTCAGGGAACCAAATTGCAGCAATAACAGTCAAAGACCTGATACTTCTGAGTAGAAGGATTGAGTCTATTGACTAAACTAGGGAACTGGGAAGGTACAATAAGCCAGAAGGCTGCAGTGCCTGGGGAATACAAGCCCCGCTTCCCGGCATCCCTTCCACCATACCATACCATACCAATTGTGCCATTCTTGCGTGTCGTGTTGAGAGTCAAACTTAAGTTTGTTTCAAGGTGATATCAGTGAGAGCGAGAGAAAAAGAGAGAGAGTGTGTGAGGGAGTGTGAGAGAGAGAGAGCGAAAGAGAGAGAAATGAGAGTGAGGAAATAGAGGGAGAGAGAGGTAGAGAAAATAGAGAAAGAAGAGGAGAGGGAAAGAAAGAGGCTGAGAGAGAAAATTCGAAATACCCGTTGACAATCTAAAAGAGTTGTTTGAGGTGAGAGTGAGTGTGGATTTGTTTCAGTGTATGTGTAAAAAAGGGAAGAGAGAAGGCGTGGACTGGGAAAGAAGTAGCCCGAAAGTTGCAGTTTGAATGTTGGGCGATACCAAAACAAAAAATTGAATAAGTAAATAAGCAAAAACCAGAATCAACACAACATATATCCAGGCGTTTCTTTCTTAAAAAAAAAATAAAATAAAATAAAACAATATCGGCATTAGTATCCGTGCATAGCATGTGCACCGATTAGCAAATAACAGACCGTGGGTTTATCAAGTAGGACTGCGTCCAAGAATGGACTAGGACAAAATATTCAAAGAAGGCAGAACTAGGTGTGATCCCCCTTTCTTACGCTCGTTCTCCTGCGACCGCTTTTGAATAAAACATTATACGGCTGCATCTTAAATTGTATATCTTACCGTAAAGAATGACAAGTTAACTTTACAACGACTCCGATACACGGGCCGACAGATAGTCAACGGACGGTGAAACGACGACCCATCTTCAACACCCCATTATATCGCTCCCTATCGTTCGATAAGGGGTTAATAAATAATCGTCAGGTGATAGAATCTTAGGAATAAAAGTACCATAGCGGGTCATTTTTACCCGAGCCCTTTTATTCAATCCCTTTTCTTCGCCGTGGATACCGAGAACGGCCGCCCTCGGATTATAGTGGCTCATCCGAATTCCGCAAATGGGCAAATAATCCTTTGAGCCAAACTTCTAAACCAGCTATTCTATAGCATGCTCCTCCATATGTACTACACGGCAATTTCGACATATCTTACATTAGACATTTAATATTTTTCCGCTGTGCATAAAGCACTTAGTCCATTCAAGTATTATTTTGAATAACTTACTCAAATTATTGGTTGCAACGGTTACATAAAACATACTTAAACTGGATTTCAAAATAACACCAGATAATACAGTTAACTGAACTGATAAATTTTGATCATGTTTAATTTTTTGACATTATTGAGATAAAGATAGAATATGAAATACAAATTTGTTTCAAAAATTAATTATGTATCCTATCGACCTATATAATGATAGCACATCAAAATTTAGGTCTTTCTAATTATAAATATGTTTTAGGAAATTAACCATTCATAAATAATAAATGTTTATTATTTTCGAATCGCTGACAAACTTACAATGTGAAGTTACGGACATGGAGATCCTCAATTTTAATGAAACTTTTTTGATTATACGTGGTCCAAAAATATTAGCCCTTATCAAAACTTTCTTGCCAATGAGCCCTAGGAAAACAGGGTTTTCTAAAGCTAATTTTTTTAGGAGGGTTAGCCAAGAGCAAAGCTCATATCAACCCATGGGGTGTTGGTATTTTGTAACTTTTTTTTAATGGAGGGGCGCTGAATTCGAACCCGGGACCTTTACCTTACAGGGATGAGCGCCGTATCAACGTCTAAACCGATGGCAACGACATCCCTTTTAAAGCTAATTTAACTAATTTTTAAAAATTTAGTTTTCTGCATTCGTTGTATATTTATTTCAAAGTTAATATATTTTACATGTCTATTTTTTACATAGAACAAGAAAATAAGATGCCAGATGGTGGTAATTGAGATAGGATAATTAAAAAGTTAACAACCAACCAAAAGGCGCTCCTAATAATCCAGATAAAAAAATTTTAACAACCTGATTCTGATTCTCTTCAAGCACTTCGTAAAACCGTCAAATAAGAATTTTCATTACAATAAAACAATACATTTTTGGGCTGGATTTCCGGAGGAATTTGTTTTTGTTTCCGGTGTCCGGTATCCGCTTAAAAATTCATAACTCCTCTGCATTTTATCTACCTTGAACTCTATCAGGCTATGCCAACAATTTGTAGATTTTATGCCATTATACGTTAGAAAAATAAAGAAGAAATCAATAAAAATATCTCAAATGTTTTATATACTTTTTGTTTTACTTTTTACAGTTATTTTGTTATTCTAATTTCTTTTCGAACGCAAGGTACGTGCCCTCTACGTATAAGTTATAAGCAACCACCTTTATCTCAATGGTGCACCTTTTCTGGATAGAGAAAATGTAATTTTTTCATTATGCAATGACCAGGTTAAAGAAGACATAGTGCATTTTATTGCAAATGCACTATCCTATCGGAGATTCGGCTTCTGCATCTAAATTTTGTTAAATTGAATGTGACACAGATTATTGACTTACTGCTTAATGATTACAAAAATTTAATAAAATATGCGCCCCACGCCTGGCACTATCATCAAGAGTTAATATTACAATTTAATTTTTGGATATTTTAAAGCCTTGTCATTCTAAATTGCTGGCCCAAATAATTTATATATCTATACTTATTGTAAATTAAACAAAGAACAAAAATTATTGTTTATAATGTATGTTAGTAATTAATATAATTATTAAAAATTAAATTATCAATTGTAATATTTATTTAAGGATCAATTTTTTTTCTTTTGTACTTTTGTCTCTGTGTCGGCCAAAAATTTAAATCAAATGAAAATCGATTTCCGGCAGACGGACCCTCCATGCCGTAATTTTACTTTAAATTATATATTATGTAATGTTTATAACTTTTCTTTTTTGCAATAAAGTATTATTATTATTATTATTATTAAGTTATAAGCAACTAAGCCCATTTAAAGTTTCCTGTAGATAGGTGAATTCGTCTCAATTTTTGTGATTTTTGAGGCAATTTGGAGAACTTTGTAAAACTAAGTGTCGGAAGAATTATTTTTCGACTTATTTTCATTTAAAAAAATATTTTTATATAATTTGTTACGAAGCGTGGCTCGGGCACAAATTACGTTAATTAGATGGAGCTTTTGAGTTTTTTGAAAATAAGATAAAGCCTTTTTTCTTTACGAAGAAAGTAAGTTGATATTCGTTTCGCACACCCCTTTACTTTAAGGAAGTTGAAATATACAACTAAGGAAGAAAACCTGTTTAAATTACTTATCATATTTAAATTTTTTAGGCTCCTAGAATTTATTGACAAGATCGGTCTAAATGGGTCTTCTAATTTTTGCCCTTGTATCACCAAAATCATTGATCAGAGAATCCACGTCGCCTCCGCTTGTTGCTTGAAGCTACCTATATAAAGAGAGTAATTAAATAAGTTTGTTTATTTATTTAAGGAATTTTATTTCACCATCTTGCAAAAGTTAGTAGTTTTCAGTTTTCAGATGTTTGGTTGTAACATATTCGTTTTAATCCTCTACAAGAAGAAGAATTCCTTTAGTAGGATGCTTTGGTGATAGACTCAATCAATACTGATCGAGGCGATGATTTCTCAGGACGTCTTGTCAGCGTTGCTTCCCGGCAAAACAAGACAGAAAAAAAATCCAACGTTAGCTCTCACCGTCAACTCTTACAATACGGCCGTTATTTCTCAAATGTTCCGAAAGAAAAGGTCTTATCCCCCTTCACGACTTTCACGACAATGTCAGCCACATGTCCCTAGTAAAAAATTAGATGAGGTTCAGATAAGACGTTTTCCCTCTATCTTTCACACCCTGAGGCACTCTCTCTGACGGGCTATAATCTTTTTCGATTCGACAAGTTTTGAATAGAAACTAATTGCTTTCATTAGACAAGGTAAAATTTTTAAAATGATTATCAAATCAAAAAAGAGTATGCCTTCTCTCGAAAATCGAAAACTCGTTGATGATATTGCCTGTATTGGTAACTTTTACGTACCGATGACTCTAAGGTTTAAGATCTGTAAAATGAGTTCAGATTGAGGACGTTTCATATCAAAAAGTGAAGAATTTTTTGTTGGAGTTGACGATAGGTGTTGGTCTGCGACTTGGTGAACTCATGCTGAACCGGCATAGGGTCAATTAATGGGTTCGTCTTCACTCGCAGGTTTTTTGAATTACTCAAACTCATTTTAGCATAGCGCCGTTTTAAGTGAGGAACACCTGTTCATGAGAGGTTTCCCACCGAAGATGCCAATGCTGAAACGTGCTTGAGTAATTCAATAAACCCGGGAGTGAAGACGGACCAAATAGGTTTGCTGTTCAAGTTGCAACGGGACTTTCCACAGCAGTTCTTTTTGATTCTGCGATCATACCTGGATGACAGGAGCTTCAGAATTAGACTTGATGATGGGTACAGAGAGATATCAGCGGGAGTGCCACAGGGCAGTGTCCGTGGTCCTGTCCTATACCTTCTATTCACGAGTGTCTTGCCTGAAGATTCGACTACAGGGGCTACGTTTGCGGTTGATACCTCCATCTTGGCTACTGAAGACAGTGTTGGAGAAGCTACGGCCAGCTTCAAACAGCTCTAACAGCAGTATCTAAGTGGACAGCAAGGTGACGCATTCAATTAAACGAGACAAAATTTGTGCGTGTTAACTTCACCAGAAGAAAGTTTGTCACCATTCCATTAGATACAATACAACTAGGGTACCATATGCAAATACAGCGAAGTACTTGGGTATGATCTTAGATGCCAAACTCAAGTGGAAAGAGCACGTTAAGAAAAAATATCAAGAAATCAAAAACAAATTTCGGAAAATGTACTGGCTCCTTGGTCGATATTCAGCATTGGATACTCACAGCAAGGTGCTCCTTTACCACCAAGTTCTAAAGTATGGACTTATGGTATCCAGCTTTGGGGCTGTACCAAGAAAACTAATGTGAAGATGATACAGACTTTCAAACCAAATTGTTACGGAGCATTGTGAATGCATCATGGTACATCGGGACCTCCGGATGGAATCATGAGCAAAGGCTTCACCGGTATCAAAATGAGCAAGCTCTCCAGTTGTTGGATAACAGCGAAGAAATAAGAAGATTGAAGAGGACGAAGCACTTGGTGCTCCGCTAGTTCATTTTTTTAAATTTAATTTATTTATATTTTTATTTTATTTTTTTATTATTTTTAAATCACTTATGTTCATTATGGGAAAAGTGCAGTAAGATTTGTTTTTCTTGGACAATGGTGGTTAGTTAGTGAATTAATTACACCTTAATTGGTCTGGTGTGATGTACGTTTTAGAAAAACATTTTCTTTATCGTGCGAACGTGTCGATCTTTATTGAGATCATCTTCAAGGCTCAAAATGTTTGTTTTCTCAATAAAGATCGAAACATTGGTACGATAGAGAAAATGTTTTTCTAAAACCTACGTCACACCAGACCGCATCTCACGATTTCCAAATAATCATTGGCTAACAGTCACTATACACCACACATTATGTATTGTTAAATTCACTAGTTGTCGTGGTCCGCTTGACCAACTAATATCTTTCAATGAATTAACGTTTTGAGTTGAGATAAAAATGATGTATTATGTACTTTTCATGAACTATCAAATTATTATATAATAATAAACACGTCTGAATTACGTTTTTTGTTTAGTAAAAAAAATTCTTATGTTTAAATTTCAGTTTTTTTTTATTTTATTGACATAATAAAATTGTAGCGCTAAACATCCGTGAGCATGACTTAATTAAAATATTAAGATGTTTGAGTATCATGTACAAATTATTCAATTTAATTATAAACTACACTGGTCTGGAGTTGGTATAGCATAGTTCTATTTTCCCTATGTACAAGGTTACAGTTCTGGAATAATGTATTTGTATTCAAGGTGGAGCGACTCGGTGATTCACATGATACAAGAATATCCACTTACGCTGGATTTTCCTTCTGACAAAATTGAATATACGTTTACATTTCTACTATTCCCTGGATTACTAAAGAATTTTCAATAGATTCCGTTGTAGTTGAGACGTTAACCTGCTTAGAAGATTATTTGAGATGATTATCTTTTGGATGTATTGATTAGGACCAATTAGTGCCAGCTCGGGTCGTATGGCTTTCTCTATTTGTTGATTTGATTTGCCATTAACCAATCTTAACACAAGCGAAATAAATAGTCATTTTGATGTTTTTATTTTAAAAAAACCGCTTTATTCGCTTAGCCATCGAATAACGTATTTCACTTAAATCATGCAGTAAAATTTAACTTTCTCGGATCGAATGCGTTGAGGGAATTGTCTTAACTTCAAGAATAACCGCCTGGTAATGAGTTTGTCGCAGAGTATCGCGTCACATCCTTTGAGACAGATATAAAATAGATTATAATTACACTGGGAGTCATTACCTTTGCCTAGCCTTCCTTGGCTATCTTTTGTTATATTAAGTCATCAATTTCAAATTAGACTCCCTACCAGTGTTTAGCAATGTCACATAATGCGGTGTAATAGCCTAACCCATCATCATTAACGTTAGACTTGGATGGTACAAATTTTTCAATTTAACCATTAACATAGGATTGGGAATCTCGGAGGCATTTTCATTGAGACTGAAAAGTGGTTACAATTTTGAAAAAGGGAACTAGAATTTTGCAGATACTTAACTAAAAAAAAAAATTATATTTACACTAAGATAAAATAAGCATCATCTTTCAACATCAAAATTAAATATTAAAAAAATCAGGGGGGAAGCCAAATTGGAAGAAACTTCACCGAATTTTCATCAGTACTTTGAAATTTTAATTCATAATTTAAATTTTTTTAAATTTTACAAATATAAACATCTATTTGCGATTTTAAAATCTCTGATTTATAGTATATTTTAACATCGAGTTAAATTTACTGTGATAGATGAGATGAGAGCTACAACGAATTACCATTATATTTTTGAATCCATTAGTGGTCTATTGACCAAATTTCTCCTTTCATTTTATTAATCACTTTTATCTAAATTCTTGGTTGAGATGAAGAAGTTAGTGACACGAGCGGGGTTCGAAACCAAGACCTTCGGCTCAATACGCCGCTGCTCTAACCACTTCTGCTGAAGTCATGATAGCTCAAGGGGTTAGAGAAGTGGCATATTGAGCCGAAGGTCGTGGGTTCGAATCCCGCTCGTGACATTTACTTTTTCATATCAACCAAGGCATTAGATAAAAAGTATAGTTATTCAGATATCGTGAGATGCGGTCGGGTATGATGTAGGTTTCAGAAAAACATTTTCTTTATCGTGCCAACGTTTCCATCTTTATTACACTCTCGACACGACACGCAAGGATGGCACAATTACACAGAAGACAAACACTTTGAGCCCTGAAGATGATCTCAATAAAAGATCGAAACGTTGGCACGATAAAGAAAATGTTTTTCTGAAACCTACATCACACCCGACCGCATCTCACGATATCTGAATAACTATCGATTAACGGTCACTAATCTCTAGACATAAAAAGTATAATTTATTCATATTGTTGCTAATATTACTGTGGTAAATTTACGTTGAATTGGTAGGTGCGTTGGCTGGAATAAAAAAAGAGATAATAAAAAAATATCAACCTACTTACAATAATAAAAGAAAAGAAACATTATTGCACGTATAATGAATTTTGGCATTAAATTTACAGTGAAAGATAAAATAAAATGGACAAGTGTCGATTCTCCATCTGAAATATAACCTCCATCCGGTGATTTTGTACAGTGCAGCCAACACATCTTTCTATTTAGATTAACTTGACAACAATAATGTATTACAACCTATTTATAATAATGAAAGCTATAGTTTTTAGTATAATGTTAGCTCGATTAAATTTACAGTGATTTTCGATATCAACCACGTTTGGACCACAATGGATTAATATCCAAGTACGCCAAATTTTCATTTATTTCTTCTTGACATCCGTGTTTATTTTCGTTATTATAATTATAATTCTTTATAGTGAATAATAAGTAATAATTGTTTATGAGAATTGTTGACAACAGTTGTGGATTTAAATGTTTAAGTAGTGTTACTGATATTGAAAATTTAGGTTAAATGGGTAGGATTTGGGCTGAGTTACTGTATAGGATTATGTGCTGGAATGTTATACAAATTTTTGGTGTACAATGGACCGTGTTTGTTCGATCACAGTCACTGTAAATTGAATTCCAATTTTCATTATTCTTGAAAAAAAAATTAGGCTTAGGGGTTCATCCCCAATAACCCCGAAAACTCTGGATAAATCTTTGAATGAATTTTGATGTGAGAATGTCATTTATTAGCGCGTATGAAGGGGCTCATCCCCAAAAATCCGACTAATGTCGAGTACTCTGTGATAGTGTGAACGAAATCTTTGTGCGAATGTAATTTATTAGCGCGAATGGAGGAGCCCATGCCCAAGTTTCTTGAGGCATAGGTAGAACGAACTTGGAGGTATCGAGGTTTATTTAAAAAAAATACATATAGAACATTTCGATACGTACAGTTTCCATCAGTATAACATGGTGTAGGTGTTCATGTATACACCAGTAATATTCAACCTGGTGCTGCATGATTTCATATTTTAATAGATGAAGATATATTTCCTAAACCCGAACCGAGTATTTTATTTTATATTTTTGCCGCATTTAAGATAGTTTTCAAAGTTAGATAGGTAATAGATATATACTTTTTTTAATAGCATACTTTGAATTAACATAAACTGTTCCTTCTTGTTTTCAACTACCGTCCTCATAATTTTTGACACACTTTTACCTCCTGAGAATAAATAAATAATAAGGCCGATGCTATCAAAATACAAAAGTTTGAAAGTTTCATGTGAATGTTAAATAGAAACTGTGTCAGAGTTAATAGTTAAAAAAAACAGTTTGGGATGTCCGTTTATTTCGAGATTACACTATTATAGAATAATGATCTATCATATCTATATCTACGATTGAATACCAGCGTTTTTCGTAATAGCTTCGAGATTGCCGTTTTATCGATATGTCTCTCAACAGTAAAATATAACAAATCTGATATATTACTATCCTGTTCATAAAATATAATATGTGCGAGAATCCTTTTTACGCCGCCGTTTAACGAAATGTTGAGAACACCATCCGACAATCTGACATGACCAATTTGGCCCGTTTCATCACCAATTATCCAGTTTGTTGATGGAATGAATTGGGATGAATTACTGTGAGAATCCGCCTATTTCATTCTTATTCAGTGTATTGTAAAGATGTGCTGTGTCAATTTTTTTTTTTTTTTACAACCGTCTCTATTGGAGTGGATTGAATCCTATGAGATAAAATGAGCCGGATTGTTGTTTAAAAAGTTCTTGTATGTAAAATTACTTTGAAAATTTTATAACGAGGATTTGACCAAATTGTTGAATTAACCGAACAATTGTGCAAACGTGGCATTGATTTCAATTGTTAATTTTTTCCTACTATGTAACTTTGTCACAATCAATCCTCTTTTTCATCCTCCTTTTCTGCTATTGCTGAACCGTGTTAAGAGAAAGCTGGTTTAAGGGAATGCCATGTTTAAAAAAACAAAAAATCACTCTTCAACATCCCCTTGACAGACGTGGAAGAATGTGAGAGTGTCGTGTTTCCTAATTTGTCAAATGTACCAAATATCAAAGACTGTGGTAAAATGTCATTTGTTATAATAATAAAGAAAAAAGAAATCGACAAAATGCGAAGTACTGCCACTTTTAGAGACTTGTTGGAGAAGAATGGACTTGTAAGACTTCACTATCACAACGAGGCGCAGCTTGTCACGGTTTGGTGGGTTTCATTTGTCATACCGTTAATGTTGGAAGTTAATGCTTTGTTTTTTACCTTTTAATGATACAAAAGAACAGCTTGTAACAGTAAATGTTTTGTTTTGTTACTTTTACAAATAAGAAACTTAAGAATCAAAGTTTACAGTTTATCGTTGTGCGTATAATTGAAGAATTACAGCTAACAGAACACTTAACAAATATCTACCTTCATTTCTTGTTTCTTTTCTTCTTTCTACGTTTCTATCAGTGAATCGCTGTTTATATTCATATTGTTTTCTTATATTTATCTATCCAATATGATTTTTATAGTTGCTGTGGGTTTAGGTTTATGGCATAATTATGGTGAATTTATGTTAAATGGGCTGGATTTTTGCCAATACTGAGTAGGTTAACTGACTGGAGGTTATATTTCTGATGTAGAATGGGTCATGGTTGATCTCGTCCAATGTCAATTCTAAATTTAATTAAGTTTGAAACTATAAGTATCAAGATTGAAGTATGTTCACGTTTTATAACCTGGTTAGATTTTAATAATCCCTGATGAGGTAGACATATACTTCTAACATTCGATAAAAGAATTGACAATGGGTATTTTCTCTCAAATTGCACTTATCTCCGACTTTTAGAATCAATTTTTAAAATTGAAGGCTGATATGATTTATATAGGAGATAGTATCAACCTATCTTATTTTCTAATTTTCAATTTATCCATCTTTCTGACTGTGTCTCTTTTTCTCTCATTCCATCTTCTTTCTGTTTTTCTGTCTATCAAAACCACTGCAGTAATGATTACGTTCTGAGATATGTTGATGTAGATATGTTGATACGAGGTGACAGACCTATAGTTTCACCGTTTCCGATCATCCTTGTCTGCCTAATCTTTCTGTTCTGATTTGTCATATGCCAGAGAAGAAGAAGAAGAAGAAAAACTAGTTTATTTGACCAAATATTTACATATGTGCAGATTGCAACCTGACTCTTTTTACATTTGCGTTAGAAGTGCGAAAGACACTGGGCTTTTTAACCTTCTACAACCTTAATATCGTAATCATTTTGTATTATGTAGCCTGTTTCTGCGTTTAGCGGGGAAAAACTGATTATAAAAAAAACCCGCTGTCACTTTTGATTCATAGTAATGAGTTTAAATTATGTGAACAATTTAAAACTACTTTAAGTGAGAATCACCTTTTTGAGAGATAACAAATTTAAATAACTTAATTTATAAATTAAGTATAAACATTATATGTATAATTTAAAAAGTAAAATAATAAATAGGATGAATAAGTAGTATAAATAAATATAATAAATATTTAATTAGATAATAACTTAGATAATAAATAGATTATAAATAAATATGTACATTCATTCACAGTTAAATAGGTGATTGCACACATATCACATGAGCTCACATGTATCCACACTCTAAGAATAAATAAATAATTAAATAGATAGGTAAATGTAACGTGTGGACATGTGTGTGTTCCAATGTACATGCGTCTATACTGTAGGAATAAATAAATAAATACATAAATAAATAAATAGATAGATAAGTGTAACGAGTGTGGACACGTGTGTGTACAAATTATTTAGTGTAGGATCGTTTTCAATCGTTTGTGCTTCCAAGGAATCAGGGTGTCGTAATTTCCAATCGATCTGCAGAGGACGTTCTTGTTTGAGGCGAGTTTACAGTGAAGATTTAAGGTTTGTGCTTTAACCGCATTGTAAATCCAAGATAAGTCAGTTTCACTCTGGAGCTGATCTAGCCTGGTCCGTCTGCGAGATGATGTGACTAGTCTTAGGAATTTGTTCTGCATCCTTTGTATTTTTATCAGATTCGACTTGCATGTAAAACTCCATACTGGACAGGCGTAGAGCAGCATGGGTTTGACAACCGCCTTGTAAATAAGTAGCTTGTTGTGCATTGACAATCCTGATTCCTTAGCCAATAGTGGGTATATAATTATAATGGCTAATTTGGCTCTTGCGATTGATGATATGAGGGCCAAAGTGAAGTCTTCTATCAAATATTAAGCCTAGATAGGTTACCTTTTCTGACCATGGGATGACATTGCCATTAATGTTTACTGTTGCGCTTATTGTGGGGCGCCTCTTTGTGAATAGGATCGCTTCACATTTAGGAACGTTAATCGATAGTTTCCACCTGAGACAGAAGCGATTTATTTTTTTTATTTCGCTGTTCAGCCTGTTTGTGATGGCGCTTGGTCTCCAGGAAGATGATAGAAGCGCTATGACATCTGCGTAAAGTGCTGCGTGACACGATTTAATTGTGGGCATGGCATTTAGGAAGACTGTAAAAAGACATGGTCCCAAGATTGATCCCTGTGGCATGCCTTCTGCTATCTCTTCGTTGAGCGTGACTCGGAAAGACCGATTGCTAAGGTATGAGTGCACTAGCTTAACGAGGTATCCTGGAAATTTGTATCTTATCAGCCAGTACACTATGCCGTCTTGCCAGACGGTGTCGAAAGCCTTTTCCATGTCTGAGTCCATCATCTGTCATATGCCATTTCTCCATCTTCGTAGTGGGCTTTGTTGTTACCTTACCTTGCCCAACTTTTATCTCTCTCAACCAGTGAACATATGTAAAAAAGACCTATCTGATAGTCTTAGGCAAGGCAAAACTGATCGGAAACGAGGAAACGTCAGGTCTTTGATAACAAAAACGTTACAGTGTCCAAACGTAGTTCTGTCTTTTTCAATCTTACTCACTTGGTATCTTTGTGTGTTCTTGTCCGTAAATTAATTATTATTTCTGTCTACCCGCTAATATATCAAACTATTTGTCACTCTGTTTTTGTTTCTATGTATCTGCAGCTTGGTATCTATATTTGCCTATTTATTTATTTGTCTATATCTTTCTCAATTCATTATGTAGGTTTATGTGTTATTTGCCTGCCGGTTTCTCTTTTCATCTATCATGCTGTTGCTCTGTTTATGTATCTACTGTCTGGCCCTCTGTCTAGCCATCATTTTGTATATCTAGAGAGAGAGAGAGAGAGAGAGAGAGAGAGAGAGAGAGAGAGAGAGAGAGATAGAGAGAGAGAGAGAGAGAAATACTTACATCGAACAGCAAAGTTAATATTGCAAATAATATTGCAAAGCAAAAATAAATATTGTGAAGAACCATTTTCTTTCCGTTTACCTCTTTACCTCTTATCTGTATTTTTACCCATCTTGTACAGATACAAAGCGGGGAGTGAAAATGCCATTAGAAAAATACGATCAAACCTAGGAATCTTGGGGTGAGAAGAAGAAAGAAGAAAACAAGCGAGGAGCAAAAAGGTGAGTAGAGGAGACGATAAGAGAATAGGAGAGAGAGAGAGAGAGAGAGAGAGAGTGAGTGAGAGAGAGGGAGAATCTTTCAAAGCTTGTCATAAAAAAAAATTCATGTTCCCTTCTACTTCTTCACGCATGGTAACGTCGATATGTTTGTTGTCGATATGCAACAGAAAATCGCAGTATGAAGATTGGGCTGGGATAAGGAAACAATGAAGTCTAAGATGAAGGCCTAATTTATGCTACGGAGGGGATAAAGCCAGTCACAATATATTCTCAGGATTTATGAAAGGTTCCAACTTCCAATTTCCGAAATAGTGATTCACATTGCATCAGGGTCTCATAACCCACAGCTTTATATATATCGGTATCCAGTTTCTACACGTCCTTTCAATACAACTGTGTTTTTAAACATTGTATATTACATAGTATATATTATTTTCAAATATTTAAACACTGAAATATACCATAAACAGAGAGCAATTAATAACTAATCAGAGAGAAATGACATCAAAATAAATAAAATATTTATCTATTATACCTGTAAGAACATTCAAAACTAAGAACAAATAAGTATGTAAGTAATTTCCATTCTTTTAAAATAGTTACTTTATATTTAATGTATGTTTTATTTTAATCCTCTTTGATCACATTTATCGGTTGACTCATAATTACTTATGATTCTACTTCTTTTGCTTGTGATAGTCGGCATAATTTCTTGAATAGTTTGATATCTTGTATTATCTAAAGACCTAATCTATCTTTATTATACTATTTATTGTTGTTTCACCTTGAATAACAGAAACGTTACAATTAAGATTTCTTATAGAAAAAAAATTTAATAGTGAAGGGGAACACACGTATGTTGGAAAAATTCAAACGACGATTCCAGAAGTTTCTTATAACAGGTCATCGCATTTTTAGTTGTAATCCAGTTCTACGCTGCTTTTATCAGCTTTTGAGGAATTCCTCCGGCTAACAAGGCGGCGACTTTTGAGCAGCGACCTTCTCAAAAGAGGACATACTTCCCATTCCTCCGCCCGGGGGGATAAGGAACAACAATTTCTGTCGGCCCGCCTAGTTAGTTCGGACATTTTTTTTATAACGATCGTCATTACCGATGTTAATATTTATTTCACCTGCCAGGAGGTCGTGGACTGTGGGAAGACCAGAAGAAAACAAGTCTTGTGGCCTTGCGGAAAAACATGTTATAAACTTTGCAAACAAATTTTGCAAACGATCTAAGGATTACTCATTAATTTCTGTGTGTAGTATTTAGTGACCGTTAATTAATGATTATTTGGATATCGTGAGATGCGGTCTGGTGTGACGTAGGTTTTAGAAAAACATTTTCTTTATCTCCCACCGTTTCGATCTTTATTTAGATCATCTTCGGGGCCTGGGATTTACAAACTTTGTTTGAATTATACAAATACATTTAAGATGCGAAAATGATACAATATGCACGCAATAGATAAATTTTAGGTATATTAAAAGTACTCACTCGAAGTGTGTGTTTTCAGTGTAGATGTGTCACGGTTGTTGTGTTGCAATTGTTAGTAAGAAAAAACATTTTTATCTTACTAACACTCACACACTGAAAACAAACACTTTGAGGGAGTACAAATGCTCTACATTGTGACATACATTTAGTCCAAAATTTCTATCATTGTATAAATTCATTTTTTCACATCTTACGTATATTTGTAAAACCTAAAAAAAATTTATAGATCCCAGGGCTTGAAGATGACCTTAATAAAGGTCGAAACGTTGGCACGACAAAGAAAATGTTTTTCTATACCTACGTCACACCAGACCACATCTCACGATCTCTATCCTCAACAGGCCATAAAGAACTCAGGAGAGCATTAGATACAACGATATGGTATACAACTGTCTCCAAAACAAAAGAAGGAACCGGATCAGGTTTCAAGCACAAATATGTGCCATCAATGCTTGTACTTCAAAATCTAAAAAGAGGTTACATTGGCTAAAAAGGTCGCATCGTCAAACAACTATTAAAGCATTAGCGTACCAAAAAATCACATTAAAATTATTCAGTGAATGCACCCAAAATCTCCAAAATCTGGGGAAACATCAACCTGATGAGATATCTTAGGTGTGGGATAACAAGAGGACAACAAAGGAATTTCGGGTAACGAAATGCAGACACACTGGCCAGAGGAGACAATGCAAGTCCATATATAGTCCTCGAACTTATATTTGGGATAACAACAGCAAATTCAGAAAACCTCCATCACAGAATTGTTCTCAGAAAGCAAAAGGAGAAGTGTACAAACACTAGGCTGGTAAAGATCCTCAGATGTTTATCGCTAATGGAGACCACAAATTTGGTATTTATATACAGATGGGGAAAGATGTAAACCACGTGTGGGATATGTTTGATCATAACAGGAATGTACGATGGCGATTACGTTTTAAACTAGATGATTAAAGAAGTGAAGTACAAGAGAAAATTGGCCCAAGTGCATGTATGACAACATTTGGATGCATTGGATAGAAAACATTGAAATTTGGATACTTGATTACGATTGACGGAAAAAAGGTAAGCAATATCCTCTATGGACATCTTGCTGTAATATATTTTACTCAACTTCCTTGCAAAACCCAAACTCAACTGTTGAATTTTGAATACTGCTGTTTAAAAAATGGAACAATGGGGGCCGACCAAAAATCCTCCTTTTTTGAGGTTAATTTGACTACACGAATAATCAATATGAGCGCTGAAGCCTCTGAGGTTAGTGTGAGTGAACAATCAGTCAAAATGGATACATGGGATCTGTTAGAGTGACATTTTCAAAAGATTTAACAAAAAAGACGTATGGTTATGTAGTATCTGTACCGATGAGTACTTTTAATAGACTGGCCAACTCAGTGATTGGAGAGGGCCAGACTCAGAGTAATGATAGGACTATTAACTATTCACCGGCATCTGAGAAAACATCTCCATAACATGGACATATATAATGATGATCCCATTTGTAGATTATGTAATGAGGAGGAAGAAACGGCCACCCATATCTTCTTCGAATAAGAAGCAACAGCTCAATGGAGACATAACCTAGCATACAGAAAAACCCAGGGAATGAAATTATAGCAGGAACAGTCAATGAATTAATACTTCTGAGAAGAAGGATTGAGTCGATTGCACTGAACAAGGAAACTAGGAAGGTACATAAGTCAGAAGACTGCAGTGCTTGGGTAGCACAAACCCCGCTTCCTAGTATCCTCATCATCATCAAACAGTGTACGTCAAAATCGCGAGGATAGGGAGAAAAATAATCGGAAAGACCAAGCTACAGTTTCGTCACCCCGTAGATTTTGCGCGATCTCATAATTTATATTAAAATATCAATTAATTCCATTCACATCGTCCACACTCAAAACACAGAGAAAGGCTTTATCGTGAGACTATTAATCACGAAACCGCTTCATGTAGAACTTTAAGAAGATTTAATTTCCTGCTTGAAACAACTTTCAGCATGTGTGTCGCAACGTTGTCGGACACTATTGCCAACAGATAACTTTTATTTCATGAGCTTAGACAAAAATGACCCTGATGCCCATCAAATCAAAAGGCCATTAGTTTAACTCAAGGTTTTGTAAGACATTTCCCTCACGGCGCGGCTGTTGCCGGACTCATAAATTGTTCCAAGTCGGTCACGATATTAATTTTCCTAATAGATTTACCCGTTTTGGTTTATAGATTTATTTAACAAAAATTAAAAATAAATTGATTTATCTTACTTGTGACTTGGATTAGTTCGATAATGAACAATTCAGATAAAAATTTCATTTAATATAACCTTCGTTCGAAATAAGCGATACAGTTTCATTAATTTAATCTAGTAATTTCCTATTAACGTAGGGTCTTCATTGAAGTAAACTTTTAAACAGAGAATGGACAAATATTTTTATAAGCTCATATTTTCAGGCGCAAAAGGTAATCTACCATGTAATTTAAAATGGGTAAATTAAAAGGAAGTAAACCATAAGAAAATAATAAAGCATATCCGATGCTGAATTTTTATGGTAATCTCAATGAAAATATGGCTATAGTTATATAGTTGATTTAAAAGTGGCAAGAAAAAAAAAGACATATTTTCCTTATGTAATGTATTTTAAGTGTTTTCTTTCTTCTCCGCAGCGATAACAGATGTTTGAAACAATAACCTAACACATCCTCAGCCGAGACGTGAAAATGCGAGCAGCTCTTGTCTGACTGACGTTGAAGCTCTTTTCGCCCTCGGTTCAAGTGCTTTGGGAACTTTTCTACACTGCCTCGTCACAAATTACCTGTGCCCTGTTTATTTTTGTTTGTCTTTTATTCATTTTTCTTTCTCTGAGGCCACTCTCGAGTACCCTCTTCCTCTTGTGTCTCAAGTGGTGGAAGGGATGACTAGCACTCGCGCGCGGTAGGCCGGGGAAATGTTTTTAATTGTGTCTGCCTCGTCTGCTTTTGGAAGAAGCCATGTGTTTAACACTGGTCAAACAGGATCCTTCCTTCAACAGCTCAGAAAAAAAAAGGTTCACATTTGATATAATGAAGGGAGGAATATGTGCAAAATGGACTCCATTGCTTGAATTAATTAATTGTTATGCTCTGCGGTACGGCTCCCACGGTAATTTTCGCGAAGGAGAACTGCACACAGTCTTAGGGAAAAAAATTCTTTCTTACTGAGGTGTAAAAATAAAATTTACGTCGGCAGCATATACATATATATGTATATATATATATATACCCTAACCATCCCTAACCATATCTTCAAGTTTTCCGACGTTTACTGGTCATTCACACGTAGTTTGTTTTAACCAGCAGCCATTTGAGCGTCTCGATCTGGTTACTGACTCTGCTTTACTATATCGATACTCGTATACTAAGTCGATATTCTAAAATGCATTTCATTTGTACTTCGGGTTGTACCTAACTCTCCAGACATCACGCATTCATTCCAAAGTACTCGATGTTCTTCGGGGCATGGCTGAACCAACTCCATTCTCGCTAATAACTTACTTTAACTCTCCAGACGTCACACTTACAGAGTACTTTATATTCCTCGGGGTAACCAGCAATAAAAAATATGAACGTTTCCAACAGAAAAAACAACAAATTCAAATTAATTTTTTGTACACAAACAATGAAATGCTTGACAATTAAAATTTAATATGAAAAAAGGCTTTCTCCAAAATTGAACTATTAGACTCATGGCAACTCTTTTGGAGGACAGGACTTAAGCACAAGATACTGTAAAAAAAGGTGGCCATATGAGTCTTCGACTGGTTATATTGCTCTTCTACAAAGTCCGCGAGGGTACAGGTCACGGTCTTCTCTAAGGTGCCATGATATCACCTAACACGTCAGGGAGGATACCTCACAGTAGCGGTGGAGGCTTCTTGGTGCAGGAGAAACTATGGAGATATAAGGGGCAAGAGGAAAGCAGCTTGTTGTTATCCCGACAATGAAAGCAGCACCTTCGTCGTCTGTAGTCGCCAGATTGGAAGTTGTAGGTGGTCGTTTGTATGAACAACTAGTGACATCTGTTTTTCCTGAAGTAGTAACGCACAGTGCTGTAAACGACACCATCACTCTTTCATCGTCGAGGTGAAACCAAATTACATTGAGTGGCAGCAGCACGTACGGAAGTCTCTTGTTGGTTTGAAGGTGTTCCATCTACATATAATAAATTAGAGCATTTTACAGATAAAATCCAGCACGGATCTGTCATGTACAATAAACTTAACAGCACCTCTTGTTTTCTTATTTTCTTATTAATTAAAAGAATATAAAAATATTTTCTAAATGTAGTCACGGCTTAGAGAATACGTTATCTTTGACATATGAAAACAAAATGTAGTATGTATAATATTTCTAATATACATTTTAGAGACTTTGAATATATGTTTTAACTGCTGACCGAAAGAGTGAAATTGACGGCATTCGCACAAAAGCGTAAAACGAATAAAACCAAAATCGTTTAGAAAAGCTTATCACGTTTGATTTCATCAAGATATTAATAATTTTTGATAAGTCACAATAAAACAAATCCACCACCTGTGGAGTTTATTTAATTTGAGCTGTCAAGGAATCAAGCGGTTATTGATTTAATTTATTTTTATATATTCCTGTCACCATAGGCGTCCCTTTTTAGGAACGGTGATCATCACGTCACGTTGTATGTATTTGCGTTTTATTCACCCGTCTGCGAAACGGGCTGTGATTAACTGTTAAATCCATAATAGCGAAAGGATTTTTTGCCGAATTATTCTGCCGTCTTGCACACGAGTGACTTTCCCCGATTCTCCCGATACTAAAACTTTTAAAGTATTTTAGTGTAATAGTATTGACATTTCCCTTGTGTTTTCGTCTGTGAAGATGCGGATCACTTCCGTTTCGAAAGAAATAGACCTGACGGTTCACTGGAACGAATGGCGACGCCGATCGACATTGTTGCGCAAACGATCTCCCATAAAGACACTGTTACTTAAACACTAAATCACAAAATCCTTTTAAGCAAAATATTTACAATTGTAGAAAGAGCTGGCGGGATTCAATGGCGGTTCATTCATTTTACAACAATACTTTTCGAGCTAAAGCTAAACTAAATAAAGTTCAGGAATAAATCTTACCCGTTTGAAGTTAATACTGGAAACATCCTCTATAATTGACAAATAAACCTCATAAGGTAAGACAGTCAAGTGGCTCAGAAAGGCTTAGCAAATGAAATAATCGTTGAATGTATCGTAAACCTCATAAATATAGGAAAACAACTAGAGTTCATGGGGCACATCGAAATTTTGGGTAATTAACAAGCAGGCTAACTAAACAGAAAAGGACAACACCTGTTTTAGGCCCTCTATCTTCTCAATATCCAACCCACAATTGGCTATACAAAAGGAGATATTACCAAACCCTAAGGGTGCCATATACAGTAAACTTATGGTTAACAAATCTTCGTCAAATCTAGCAGACCTAGTGTTACGAATAAAAGGTTAAATCTGAAGAGTGTGGTAAGGTGATACAACCATGTGTAGAAAACACAATGAGTATATTTGACAACGACCCCCATTTATGGAATGAGAAGAAAGAAACTGCCATTTTATAACCAAAATCGAAGCAACTGCTCTGTGGAGATATGACCTCGGGGTAGAATTGCGTCAAAAATAATCCATGACCATCTCCTTCATTGAAAGGATAAGCAAATCAATAAGTAAGCGAGAAATTAACTATAAAAAGTACAACAAGTCACAAGGCCGCAGTGCTTCTTTGCCATATCATCTGTTTATTGCAGAACTGTGTGAAGTGTCGAATAACAAAAAAAATTAGTGACATGTTTTGTACTTCTCAGCGCTCTAGATGTGCCAGACATGGTAAACTTGTGGTTATAACTCACAAAAACTGACAAAACCAGTACTAAATAGGGTAAAGGTCATGGGAGTGATACTCTATACGGACCATTGGAATCTGGGAGAGAAACATATACGACAAGGGTTTATTAACGATCAACGCAATTTGTAGACTAATCAATAAGAAGGAAGATACTGCCACCCATATTATTTTCCAAACCGAAGCAACTGCTCCATGGAGACATATCCTAGAGTACCAAAATGACCGGGAAAAATAATTGCAACAACAGTCAATTACCTTCTTCTTGGTAGGAGAATCCAAACTAAATAACTAAGAAAAATACATAAGCCACAATGTTGCGGGACTTGGGAATACCACGCACACTTCGCAGTATCTACACCATCCTCATGTGCATAGTCGTACACAACGCCATATTGGGAAGACGAAACAAAGCGGAAGCTTCGGTCCCTTTCGCGCCCAATAGGGTTTCATACCAATTCATTATTTATTTAAGTTTAACAAAACATAATATTAAATGCACAGACAAACTCCTTGGTACTGTGATTTTCTTGAATTGACCAAATTTCGACTATTGCAATAATGCCTTATTGATAATATAATTGTGTTCCCGAGTACTCATCGTCAACAAGACAAGAGGATCTTTACCTAGCCTTTACCTAGGACCTTGCCTATTCGGCCTTATCGGACGTTTGGATTCTCAAGATGAGAGCTGACGCATTTCTGCATCCGACGGAATGGTGTTACCGCCGTGATAATATAATTATTAAATTAACTATTTGATAGCGGTTTACATGAACAAAGAAGGCAGAAACAGTCTCGAATATACAGTGCTTCGTTCCAACTGTCCGCCGCTTCAGGAACACGATGACGCCTCCGCCGGTTGGTTTCTTCCATCAAGCCGCATCTGACCTCTGGAGGAATCAATTTACCTAAACTCGCAGACACGCCCATTCTGAATCTGGGTGCATATTTGCGTCTGCTTCTCTAAAAATATACTTATTGTTATCCTTAAATATACCACATAAGAGTACGTAAGGAATGATGGTTTATTAGCTCATTAACTGCCGGGCCTCAGCGCTCACTTTGGTTGCTCTTTCACTCACACTAACCTTGAGCGCTCATGTTGGAAACTCGTTATGTCAATCTAACCTCTTAATTTTGCTCGTGCTAGTTTGGTAAACAACTAGAATCCCATTTTATAGAAGACAGCATAACTTACCGCACGACATTTTGACTTTCAAACTTTCCTGAGGCCAATACTGAGTCGTCTGGATCTTCAGGTTCTCCTACCGTCGACATGGATCTCTCAACCGATGCTGATGGGACATATAGTGTAGAATAGTGCGTATATTATCCTCAACACCACTATCGTCATTTCCAAGTTGTTACTAATAAGATTATTTACATACCTTGATATTACATATTTGTATATTGGTACACAGTATCACACTCCAAAAGTTGTATAGGTTGTCGACGCTGCTATATACTTAAACGATGGCTATATTTCTACAAGTGTGTAGGTATTGTCAATATATGTTGGCTACACTATTAAAGCAGTTATTTAATATATGTTAGCCGCACTGCAGCTGCATAGATAGGCGGATATGTACAACTGTAAACGTAGTTGACTTTGCTACAAATAGGACTTGTTATATGTGTAATGCTTTTGTGTAATAATTCTGTATTTATGTATGTACTATGTGTTTAGAAATAAAATATCATAAAAAATAAAATTATCTTTGATAAGTTAAATGACTCCTGTTGTTTGTTAATCTTTAATGGTTCAATTCTAGGTTTTTTCATGGTGTCGCAAACCCCATTGAAGCACCCCGGCTTGGATTTTATTTCCACCGGTTCGACTGAAATTAATCGTTTAACAAATGAACTAATGACATCGTTATTTATCCGGTCAAAGGTTAATTACGATTCTAGGAGGAAAGTGCCGAAGTGAAAGAGACTCATTTATTCATTGTCGATTTCTGTGTCCCCTTTTGTCGCGGTGCCTCAATTAGGACTCCGACAATGATAACAATGGCCTTCGCGAAAGCACAATAGCAGATGCCATTAATCCAGCTCTCGAAGGCCTTTAGGTCGGGAAAATCTAATGTATAAATTCGATAAAGCCGACGTCAATTAATCCGAGATGTCGATATTTGAAAATTAAATGGATAACCTATTGGGGAAAAGTCCTTAGGAGTGATTGAGTCCTCGTCGGTAAGACTTATAAGGTTATGTTTTAAGAACAGTCCCAAAACAGGTAATTTTACAAAACTTACCACCAAATTTATTTAGAAATCGTGAGATGCTGTCTTTATTGCACTCTCGACACGACACGCAAGAATGGCACAATTACACAGAAGACAAACACTTTGAGCCCTGAAGATGATCTCAATAAAGATCGAAACGTTGGCAGGATAAAGAAAATGTTTTTCTGAAAACTACATCGCACAGACCGCATCTCACGATTTCTAAATAAATATCGATTAACGGTCACTAATCACCACACATTACCACCAAATCATAATAAATTTTTAAATTAGGCCATTTTAAAAAAAATCATATCTATCTAAATTGATCAAAAATTCAATACGAGCTCGTTCGTCCAAAAATAAACTAAAAAGTATTGGACTTATTTCGTGTTGAAAACTAGAATGTTTCTTAGTTTCCTTTAGTTTATTTTTAGAAAAATTAAAAGATTTTGTAAGATTCAAGTTATAAACAAGAAAGTTACAAGATGTGAACTGCGATCATTTTCAATTAGGTGAAATTCGTGATACAACCTTTCCTATGTTCATGTGTGATTAAAATTTATATATACCGTATCCTCAATAGCAAATCATTTAAGTAATGGTCACACTTTTAAAATCTGAGCTGGGTGGAAAGTGGAAAGATAACAGCTATTTTCGAATTAGGACAGTTTAGTAGAACAGGCGATGTGCTCTGTAAATCCAATGTCTGAATATGTGAATTTTCTATATTTCGTGCCTTAGTTAGCATTGATCAAGTCTAGATATTTCTAATGTGGAATGTCGAGAAATATTTCTTCTAACATTATATTTGAATTTTGATTTAAAAAGTTTGAATAGAAAATTCATAGCCACATTACACAAAAAGTTCGACAAAGGAATGATTATTTTGTACTATAAACCATTTTCAAATTGTCAGAGAGAAATAAAGAAAACACCTGTTGACGACAAAGAAAAACATAACCTAATTGAGTGATACAACGAGGAGAGCAATATGAGTAGGCTGACTACTGTTCTAAAAAGTTTTGGTGTTACAGTTGATGTGGTGGTTAGTAAAACGAACATCACTGTGTAAAACAGCCAGACCAGGCGGACCAATTCGATCAAAGATGGCAAAAATACTGACAACTCCTCGAAAACCTTGTAGGACAGTTCAAATGGCAATTAATGGAAAGGATTATATTTCTGGTTGACGAAAAATGAACCAAATTGTCAGAAAACGGGAGACCAGGCGGACCAAAATGATGAGATATGGTTAGAATTATGTCGTAGTCTATAAATAATATAAACAGAACGAGAAAGAGTAAAACAGCGAGTCTAGGCGGACCAATATGTACATGATTGATCCAAATGCTGCTAAGCCATTACTAAAATGTTTAGAAAAAAACTTTCTGATAATACATTATATTTAGTGGTAAATTACTTCTTTCAATTAAGCAATCTTTTTTTGTAAGGTTTTGGTTGAAATGGAAAAGTTAGTGCCACGAGCGGGATTCGAACCCACGACGTTCGGCTAAATACGCTGCTCTACCTCTTGAGCTATCCTGACTTCGATCCATTCGGACAACTCCCCATCTCACCTGACAGCCTTTCGAATTTTCCTCTTTTTGCCTTTTTTCTGATAATAAATTTCTTGTTGTAGTTAGTTAAGTAGTTAACCATTTACAATAAAGAAACATTTCAATAAATTGAGTGAAACAGCGTGGCTAGGGGGACCAATATAATCAAGGATGGTTAAATTACTGACGACTCCTCAAACCTGGTTTTATAGTACAGTTCACTTTGCAATTAGTGCAAAATATTCTATTCGTGGCTGACATAAACAGAACAACATTATCAGAAACCAGATCAGGCGTACCAAATGATGAGAGATGGTCGAAATGCTGTTAAAAGAGACTATCTCATAGTTTCATAAATAACTCACGTTTTTGTTAAATAGTTCATGTAGTTTTTAGAGAAAAAAAGCGTCTATTCACGGTTATCGATAACATAACAAGTTCATGTGAAACAACGAGGCCAGGCGGACCAATATTGTCAGAGATTTGCCCAAATGCTGTTAAGCCATTACAAAAACATCTTAGAAAAAATACACGTTATGATAATTGATTTTTTGTTGTGGTGCGTAAAGAAGACGTCTGTTGATAAGCACAAACAGATTAAGTGAAACAGCGAGGCCAGGCGGATCAATATAATCAACGACTGTGAAATTCATGACAACTATTCTAAAACGTTATGATAGTTCGGTACATGTGGTCGTGCACTAGCAACTAGGTGGTTAAGTTGGAACTGGAAAAATGGCTTGAAAAAGAAATACTCAAACACTTCAAAATAACCAGGTATGGGTAAGCTAAGTGTTTTATAAATCTCTCAAAAATGAGGGCAAAGGAAGTATCTCTTAGGCTATAATTGATCTTTATACCTTCTATATCCTATCTACTGAGGGTGGGCAGAGCAAAGACGGAAACACGTCGACTCTGTCAGGAGGGACTAGAGACATCGGCATATATCCTTTGTGAATGAAGTATAGCACGGTTGCGGTATTCACTTCAGTAGGACGAAAAACACTAAAGAAGGTCCGTGAAGGGGCACCAAGGATAATTAATCTTAAAGGAAACAGTGTACTTTCGAAGGTATATCTATAAGTTATAGGGGTTCCACAATAGATGCATTTAGGTCGCAGTGAAGTAGAGGATTGTTATAATTCTAAATCCACCAACCGTTTAACTTCTGAAGACTTTTGAATAACACATGCATAGAGACATGTACACTCTATACGAGTTTGACATTTACAAGAAAAATCTTATACTTTTGTACAGTTTTTGGTGAATATTTCAAATGTCTTATAACCTGGTTTTGAAATTTTCTCGATTGATAATAAAAAAGCTTTCAACGGGCAAAATTTAACTTCATATCGGCTTTCCCCTTTGCTTAATTTAAGTTAATGAAACCGTATTTTTAATTGCTTGCCCAAGAGGACCGTCTAATCAATAGGGCACCGTAAACTCGTTCTCAAACGAAAACCAATTCATGAAAATGAATCATTTTGAAACCGGCAAACGAAGGTGTTGATTTATGCATATTAGCCATTGTCGAAGGAGGTCGCGACCCATGGAAGTGAAATTATTTTTGATCGTTTTCCTAATGCAATTCGACTTTATCTTCTTCAATTAATTTTTTCCGCCTTTTAATTGGCAAGGCGTTCTGATTATACGACGAAGGCCTGAATAACAATGCTAAACAATCTTTGCTTAGCTCTCGAGCAAAAAAAGAAAAAAAAAGAAAGTTAAATAAAATGTCTTGTTTTATCAATTGTTTTTTAAAAGGATTATTTAAAGGAAGGACTGTCATGAAAATTATGGAACGGTTGTGCGCTAAAATTAACGTCACTTCAGATTTGACTGTTTTAACGGTAGCGAATCATAGGCAGGTTATGAAGCCGTTTCTATCTTCTCCTTCTCATATTAGAAGCAGAAATTCATTTAAATTAAATTGCTCCAGGCGAAGATGCACAATTATGGCCCCTCTTTCCATTTTCTCTCCGGGTTCGAATCAACCAGCCTCGGAGAGGAACAACAAAAAACGTCTTGTCAGTTGCATGGGAAAAATTTGTTGTTTAAAATTGACTGATGGAACGGTAGGAAACAAAAAACCGGACACACCTTTAGACCAATTGTTTTAGGACTATTGATTGATGAAATAATCTCGTTGAATTTAGCATTTAATTTCGGCTTACCATAAATATAACCAGTCTAATTGTACGAACAAACTTAAAACATCTCTTAAATAGCTCAAATATACACATAGGCATAAGTTCTGTATATATCAAAAATGTTCATTGCTTTAATACCATTAATCAACATTTACATAGGAAGATTAAGTGTTTACATAACGGAATACCAAGAGGTTAATGAGTCTCTAAATACATTTGTATGTCTGGACCGCTGGATTCGAACCCGGCCAGCGATGAGCCGAGTGTCATACCGTTGCGCCACCCACCGACGCCCCTCCGTGGGTGTATATTTTTCAATGATTGATCCATTTTTTAGTTGTTGACATGTAGTTTTGTGTAGATAAATAATTTAAAATATTTTTTAAATTTATTTGCGATTGCATGATAGTATAACACTAATATAGACATTGCTTTCCCATAATCTCGGTCGTCCTAAAAAGGACAATGAGGATCTTTAACGTCCGCACCTAGCATATTCGGCCTTATCGGACGGTTTGATTCTCAATATGTGAGCAGACGCACCTGACAGAAATGTTACTGCCGCAGCGTTGGTGTAGAGGCAGCTCAGCCCCGAGGGGTCAGGTTGGCATTAAGCATCGAACCGTATGCCGCGCGCAAAGGGCTACCCAACCCGAAATACATCAGCCTGGTCTCTCGCGCGCTCCCTAGATAGAGAAGGCCACTCAATCTCCCATAGTATTGGGGTTTCCCCAGCGAATAAACTACCGGATCCCCTCCAGCCGCAATATATGTGTGTACATATGATTAATATATCAGACAGCGCAACTCTAGCACTAATGCCAGCACTGCACCGGTAGAACAGATGCTTTGAGGAGACAGCCATTGCTGGCACTCAGTGTGTATGATTAGTGGTCAAGGAGGTACCGAGGCCACCGTTGGTTGAGGCGACGTGTCGGGTTGTCAGGATGGGAATGAATGGAGAGGGCTCGAGCAGTATGGTTAGGATGGTTCGAAATTTTGGTGTGGAAAGTTTGGAATCTGGACCTTGGGAGTCTTGGCCCACTTTATGTGGAACTCCAGCGACAACGGATGGTATAGTGTGGTTTGAGGCTCGAGACCCCGAAACGGCTCACCTCGTGTTCTCATCCACGGCCCCCTTTCCTCAATCCGAGTTCCTTCATTCTATCCTGTGACCCCTCCTAAACCTTGGTTACAAGGGGGGTATCCGGGCACAAAATAAAGGTGCAGCCCAGAGGGTGTGGCAACCTCTTTGAAGCGCAAGCTGTACTCGTGTCGGCCTAGGGTCGGCATGGGCGGCGGGTGCCTTAGCAGAGTCACACGAGGGCCAGTTCACTAGATCCTGTCTGCATAGACGGGGGAGGGTGTATGTCCGTCTGTACCGCGGGGTAACTTAAATGTTTCAAAATCAGCCCAAAGTTACAATGGGAACGGTTTCGTGGTGGCGCATGGCGACGCCCCTGGCGGGAACTTAGACAGAGGCTGTCTTCTATCTGTGACCTTCGTGAAGCTTGCGTATGGTCAGCGTAAAACCCCCCGGCCTCACGGGAGACGTTGCGACCTGACGGCAGCATGTAAGCGTTGAGGACGCGATGATCATGCTATAGTCCCTCGAAGTAAGCGGATGAAAGCGGGTAGTGAAGCGGTGTCTCTGACTCGAGTATGTTTTGCATTATTGCGCGTATGACCGGCGTCGTACCCTTGGGGAAGCGAAGGATAGGACCACCTAGGCTGAGCCTATGGCGTCCCTCGAATGCGCGTGACAGATGTAGGCTGAGCTCGATTACCTTTACCGAAGGCGGTGCTCATCTAGGGTGTGGTTAGCAATTCCACTTTAAACTAAACTGCTGCCGGGGCGTTCCCGGAAGTTTCTACGCTGGGGACAATTTTCGGACTTTCGACTGAAAGGACTGGATGCGCCGGATATTGGAAGGTTCGGCAGTACCCCACAGTTCCACCCCGTATGTCCATATTGGTCTTAGTAAAGTCTTGTACAATGTTAGCTTTGTCTTAATTGTCAAAGTCGATTTCGGTCTTAGAACTCTTCGAAGTAGTCAAATTTTTGTATTAAGCAGTTGTTTTTTAAGTCTTATTAAAAATATTAAGGGTGGCCAATTTTTCTACTTATCATTCCAGCTATCTTCTGCCTGGATAAATCCTGATTAATTAATTTCTATGTAAAGTTAGTCAGTTTTTTAAGGACAATGAGAAAGCTTGTCAGAAATAATTTTGTTTTTCTTAGATGGAAAGCGAAAGGTAGCTCGGATTTTGATGAAACTGCTGATATCAGAGCGTACCGTAATGCCTCTTAATTTCTCAAAGTCTCCGTGAAAAATGGCATTTTAAAAAGTGACTGTGACAACTTAACTTTCTCGACCGCTCTCGGCTTACGTACCAGGAAAGAGTCCGTTGCCCTTTCAGGGATGCTCTAAACTGAAAGTAAAATCAGCACCGACTCACGGATCCGCCGTCACTTCCACTCTTCATTTAAATGGAAATAAATACACGGAATCGTGTTGTGAGAAAAAACACGCCATCCTTTCAGAGGGACACTTTCGCTAATCCCTTGCGAAATCCGGTGGAAAACGGCTAAGTCGGACTTCATTCTCGGGGGATAAAATAAAAGGCGGCTGTGACTGAAGGACCTGTCTCTCCTAAAGCTTCTCCCCTTGGAACATCTCGTCTTATCCGTCGTCTGAGTTATAATTGTTTTCCAGACAGCTAGAGCCACTATATGAAACGTTTTATAGAGGCAGGGTGTGTATAATTAAAAAATTAGACTTTCATATTAAGTGAATTGTCATGAAACTTCGAGATAAATTAGGCGATTAAGCTACGTCGTGTGACTACAGGTGTTTCCACTTTTTCGAATGTTTCGTTCCTTTTTAATGAAATCCGTATCATTCTGTTTCCTGTTATTCTATTATTGATGATATCTGTTTTTCGTGCATTCTATTTTAAAATTATACTATAAAAGGCAATTAATGTAACATAGGGTAACTTTTTTCACGCTACAAAATTTTAATGAGCTTCTAATTTTTAACGAGTTTGCTTTTCCGTTTGAATATATTAATATTGACTATTATTCATTGTCTTGTTTTTATACTATATTGTACGCCGACGACATCGCGCTTAACGGTTCATCCTGGAGGATTAGTAAGATCGTAAAAGATAATAATGAGCTGGAAAGAGTAAAACGGTTCTGCACTAGATGGAAGATGAAAACACTTGCAAAACTACTTGCATGCTACTCACTAAGCGTAGGCCCCTGTTCTCCCACAATGTATTATTATTCGAGGGGACGTCGTTTAAGTGGTTAAGAACTGTGAGGTATCTAGCGATCACCCTCGGTATCAAATTGAATTTTGGTCCTCATACAAGATATCTTGTAGGCACCGGGAAATCGGCTATACGAACAGTTATCCCATTGCTCAGAAAGGAGGCTGAGATGAGCCAAAACAATAAACAATTAAGTTTATAAAGTGTTTATTAAACCAAAGATGCTATATGCATGCCCAGCATGGAATATACCTGAAAAACAAATCTTAATAAATTACAGGTAATCTAAAATAAATTTTTGCGGCTGGCCACTGCCTCTCCCAGATATTAAGATTGATAGACCTACACGAACGAACTAACTTGAAATGGGTAGAGGAGGAAATTACGATGAGCTCAGCAAATTCTTTAGGCGTATGAGTGTCTCCTCAAATCCCATTTGCCATTGTTGCATATGTTTGGTTTATAAACTTGTCATAGTTATCAAATTCAAAGTTTTTATTATCATTTTTTTTAAAGCCGGCTAGCTGTCTGGGCTATTGCCGGCGCCTCGCATTTTCTTTTCCACCTCATGTTTAAAGAATTTTTGCTTTACAAATATAAGATAGCTCACCTGTAGGAAGCCTGGCGTTCTTTCTGGTAACGTTTCTGGACATTATTTCGACATTTTTAGCACCTCCACCAGTGGTGAAAAGGATGTAAAATTCTCTCATTCAATTCAAACATTCAATCATTGCCTAGCCAAACAAATGTGAGGGTTTCAGAGTTCTCGAAATTCCGCGGAAAATCCAACCTCATTCACGCTAATAAATACATTCGTAATGTATGTACAATTAAAATTTACATTTGCACAATGAGTCTAAAATACTGACCTTGATTGGTGGGTTTATGTACTTGATATTCCACCACACCCCGCATACACTGCTATCACACTAATAAATACATTCATTCAAACGGTAACCACTCATTCTATATGTAGAGATAAGAATTCGGAGCCACTGGCGCATTTAATAATGCGACAGTGCTTCCGCCCATTCCCTCTAAAAGATAGTATAGCCTAATATTAACCTAAATCGGTGGGTCTGAGGAGTACTCGATATTTCTCCACTACCCACTCATTCACACTCACTTTCGCGCCAATAAATACATTCATTTTACATAAAACACACACAGAGAAAAATAGTCATAGTTATAAGAACATTTGTATATTTATTTATGTATTTAATTATTTTTTAAATCTTTTATTTATTTACTTCTAATCTACTCTTTTTATATCCATTTATTTAATCTATATAAAACTTCATCCCTCTGCATGTGGTTTTTTGAGCATATTTTCTTCCAACAAATTATTATGGAATTTTTCTCACCTCTTTTTGTATAAAAATGATTAGTTGTAAATAGTAGGAAGCCATAGTGAAACTACACTTTCTCTACAATCTAACATTATTTTATATGTTGTAATGCACATGTACAAATAAAAATTTATTCTATTATATTCTTATACTATATTGTTAACAGCTTTTGGTAATTTTAAATTCAAGAATATTACTATGTGTTATAATTTTTGGTGCGAAAAATAAGTATATTTTTTATTAGTTTTTAAAAAACCACAAATTTGACGAGATTTCGGATAATGTTCTTTTAAAATTCTAATCCGTTATAAAATTAAATTACCATGTCGTTAACCCAAGTTTGTGAATTTAGTCAGTTAAAAGGTAAAGTAAATTAAGTCCTATCATGCAGAAGGACTTAATGTCGAACTACACTTTGAGTGTAGGGGATGAAGGGTCAAAGCACTTTTCAATACGACTTTCATACTATTCTCAATTAAACCGTCATAGACGGTGCCACCAAATAGGATTCTGATGCCCCAACCGCTCAGCCACCACGGTCCAATAGTTATTTCATATTCCCACGTTTTGTTCAAAATTACAAGAAATAACTAAAACAAGTAAATATAATTGACTTGTAAATTCTTGAACAAAGAAGTCAGAGAGTAGTGACACTGTGAACTGTGTCTTAGGAAAGCTGGGTTTTGTAAGGGATGTGATCATTGTGAAAGGTACGAGTGAACACATAGAAAGGGGGCAATGTGTTTTTGCCTGAAAGGCTTGGGTTCAAGGAGTTGGATGCATTCAGCTGAGATTTCTCTAAACGGTACGTCCATAACGTTGTAGAATAGTCTTTAGCTAATGTGGCATAGTTTTGATAGTCGGTTTAAGAGCCGAGATAGTAGTATCGTCTATTAAGTGCTAGTCGTTAAGTAGCAAACAACTAAGAAGAGCATTTGAGTTATACAGGAGAAAGGATTAAGTTACTGGATTTATTGCATTATTTTTTCCTCTACTTCTTTAGTCAAGGCTCAAAGTCGGTAAAGCGAGACAGGAGGGAACGAATGGCATGGACAGGATCATTGAGCTGGGAAGTATTAGGATGATTAGTGATGTCAATATTAAGTACAATGTGTGGTGATTAGTGACCGTTAATCGATAATTATTCAGAAATCGTGAGCTGCATTCTGGTGTGAAGTAGATTTCAGAAAAGCATTTTCTTTATCGTGCCAACGTTTCGATCTTTATTGAGATCATCTTCGGAGCTCAGTGTTTGTCTTCTGTGTAATTGTGCCATTCTTGCGTGGCGTGTGGGGCACTCTCAACACGACAGGCAAGAATGGCACAATTACATAAAAGACAAACACTTTGAGCTCTGAAGATGATCTCAATAAAGATTGAAACGTTGGCACGATAAAGAAAATGTTTTTCCTGAAACCTACATCACACCAGACCAATTAAGGTGTAATTAATTCACTAACTAACCACCATTGTCCAAGAAAAACAAATGTTACTGCACTTTTCCCATAATGAACATTAATGATTTAAAAATAATTAACAAATAAAATTAAAATTAAAATAAATTTAATTTAATTTAAAAAAATGAACTAGCGGAGCACCAAGCACCAAGTGCTTCGTCCTCTTCAATCTTCTTATTTCTTCGCTGTTATCCAACAACTGGAGAGCTTGCTCATTTTGATACCGGTGAAGCCTTTGCTCATGATTCCATCCGGAGGTCCCGATGTACCATGATGCATTCACAATGCTCCGTAACAATTTGGTTTGAAAGTCTGTATCATCTTCACATTAGTTTTCTTGGTACAGCCCCAAAGCTGGATACCATAAGTCCATACTTTAGAACTTGGTGGTAAAGGAGCACCTTGCTGTGAGTATCCAATGCTGAATATCGACCAAGAAGTCAGTACATTTTCCGAAATTTGTTTTTGATTTTTTGACATTTTTGGTAACGTGCTCTTTCCACTTGAGTTTGGCATCTAAAGTCATAACCAAGTACTTCGCTGTATTTGCATATGGTACCCTAGTTGCATTCAGTTCTAATGGAATGGTGACAAACTTTCTTCTGGTGAAGTTAACACGCACAAATTTTGTCTCGTTTAATTGAATGCGTCACCTTGCTGTCCACTTAGGTACCGCTGTTAGAGCTCTTTCAGCTGGCCGTAGCTTCTCCAACACTGTCTATAGTAGCCAAGATGGCAATATCATCCGCAAACATAGCCGCTGCAGTCGAATCTTTAGGCAAGTCACTCGTGAATAGAAGGTATAGGACAGGACCAAGGACACTGTGGCACTCCCGCTGATATCTCTCTTAACGTGGAGTACCCATCATCAGTCTAATTCTGAAGCTCCTGTCAGCCAGGTATGATCGCAGAATCAAAAAGAACTGCTGTGGAATGTCCCGTTGCAACTTGAACAGCAACCCCTGGTCCTACACCTTATAATGAAAAGTATCGGATGATCTTAATAAAGATCGAAACGTTGGCACGATAAAGAAAATGTTTTTTCTGAAACCTACATCACACCAGACCGCAGTTCACGATTTCTGAATAATTAATGCAATAAAATATCGGACCAAGAAACTACCTCGGGGGACTCCTGGTCGGACTGTATGTATTTGTTTTTAGTCGCATAAATTATTTTTTACAGTTTATGCCGAGAGAAAATAAAATAAAGACTTTTGATAAAAAAAGACTAGCTCATGTGAAATTTGTGCATACATCCATTATATGTAGTGGTCTACTGACCAAATTACTTCTTTCAATTAATTATTCTTTTGTGCATACAGTTCTCAGGATTTGTACTATAAACGGCCAAACCAGGCCAACAATAATATATATTGTATCCAAAAAAGATATTCCTAATTTGTGTATTTTAGCACAGCCAGGTTAATCTTACCTAAAAAAATTACTGTTTTAAATTAAATTTTCTAAAGTAATATACATTTCAAGGTACGTATAATAAACGACAATACACTCTTAGGCACGAACGAGACGATAGTCATTGCTGATTTATTCCAAGACTAGTTGACTTCGAACAATTACCTACACACTGATCATTCCCTTTATCTGAAATAAATTACTTTTCAAATACTTCCATAGGTTTGTGAGATTTCTAATTGAAGACTGCGAGTTGATAAACGTGCCATGTGGTAGTCCGACCATCCTAGCCTGCTTATTTTATTTTAGTCTGACAAACGTTTTGGTCATCCTCAATGGGTGTTTGCGTTTACCAGTATGGTGAAAATTTAAGTTATATTGATTGCTTTTTTATGTATAAACATAATAACAATTTCCTCACCACTGAAGATGCAACATGGTGAAACCATTTTGACAGGCCAAACTATCGAAGATTAGTTGATCAGGAAGACAGAAAACTACAAGATCTTGTCCCTTTAAAAAAAAGAACAATATATTTTTGTAAATAAAGCATGCAACTATTATTGCTATCGTTCAATAAAACACAAATATGAAGTAACAATCAGTTGAAATACTATGCCCTTCAATTTGTTTGGCGTGTAAAAATTGTCGGTTGGGTAAAAACATTTTTATAAATAAATCACAACGAATAATTGTGCATACAGATAAATAAAGGGTTGAGTAAGAGAAAACGACCAACAGCTGGTTGAAAGCAAATGATGCGGTTCTATTGTCTAGGGTCAAAAATTAAAATTGATGCTTAGTCAAGTCTGCAACGAACTCCAAGCTCGAGTCTACATGTCGAATCATCGTTATTAAACGCAACGGGTAAAATTACATGTGTGTAGTCAAGATATCCGTGAAATTAAAAACAAAAAGATCAACTTTACAAACCGTCGACGTTGAGTTTTTACGATTCAGTTTATTTTTTGTCAAAGGATCCTTCGGTATAGTTTAAGCAATGTCGTGACAGAATATGCCTATAAAAAGGACGATGATGCCCGTGTCTATCGGGTGGCAGACGGGAGCGATTATAAGCAAGTTGTCCTTCCCCTAATAGCATGTAATTCTCGTGGCATCTTTCTATGATATGCATAATAATAGTAGTGAGGTCCAGGTTGCCGGATCTCTTCTCTTCTTCAGCTTTTAAATTTACCTACGCCCCACCTCGTCCTAATCAATGCAAATGGAGCTCATAAATATCGGGTTGTTACAGGTTTTTCTCCTCTCGACATGATTTAATAGCTTATTACTTTTAACTACCTTCGGATGCCTTAGGTTTAAATTAACCTTCGGGACCGTCGACTGGTGGCCCGACAATGACAGGTCCGAACTGATGAAAGCGGTCTGTTCCAAAGGCTTAAAATGGATAGAACATTTTTGTACCTAACGTGTTCCCTATCGAAAATCTCGCAGTCTTCGGCATAGTTTACTTGAAAATAGTTGTCATTCCTATTCAAGAGAGCAACTTTGTTTTCCATCTTTTATACAAGGAAATAATCTATTATTATAAAAATTTACATCATTTCGTCATTACGTTTTGAATTTTCATATCACCGAACAAACAATATGAAAATTGATATTACATGTTTTCAATCATATATCATAAATTTCCTTGAGACAATTAGAAAGAATAATACCAAGCTATTTTTTCGTCCATAACTAAATGTAGATACCTTCTTCTTTAGGACCGTGAAAGTATAATCACCGATATGAAAACGTTAACAAAGTAAAATAATTCAGTAGAGATTAAGTATGTTTTTAATTGATTCCATTCTACATAATAGATAAGACAAAAATAATGAATTAACAGGGATAAAAGTAGTCCGACTACACGTCGCGGACGAGGGTTCAATAAACAACATTACATTTTACATAAATTATTTTATATTTAAAAAAAAATTATTTTCTCGTTTAAAACCCCTCTGTAAATTGAACTTAAACCATTGATATCTGATTGTAAGTTGCGTGCATTTTCATGCGTAAAAATGTACATCATATCATTCATGAGTCTTATGGCCAAGGAGAAGTTCATATGTCATGATTTTTACCTCATCAAAATTGAATTTATGAGTTTTTCCATGGCAATGTTTTGACAAAGCAGTGCTGATGAATTTTTATCTTTACAATCATAATTATATCGTTTTATTCTTTCTCCAAAGTACTTAGTCTGGTCGTAGTATGTGGAAGGACAATCATTGCTTAAAAGTTAACAATTATGAACCATCTATTTACAATTCTTCTATTATATTTTTATTCCTTTCTATTGATAATGATTTTGATAATGATCATGGTTTTCATCATACTGCAGTTTGCTCAAAATTTATGTTTTTGTCGTTCGTATTTCCCTTGTTTTGTAAATTTCAAAATTCAGCTTCAATACGTACACCTGTTTTTTTGTAATATGAACAGTACTTTAAAAAATATGAAATAACAATCTGGGTATATAAAAGAACAAATTGGAAAATTACCAAAAACTAAATGTTTTCCCAAAATAATGCAATTGATTGTCTCATTTGTAAATGTAAATTTATCAGTAATCTCGCGTTTTCATCTTTGTCGGTTTGTGAAAAATTTTTAGCGAAGTTTTCCTTGATTTTTAAAGAGAAATAACCAGCGATTGTACTGTGTTTTTAAATAATTTCTTCTTATTATATTTAAAATGAAATAACAAACGAGAAAAGCACAAAAAAATCAAATTATTTCGATACTTATTCAAACTAAAAATACAATAAATTTCTTCATTCACAAACTAATTATTTTTTGTGATATATCTCACTCAATAATTCAATGGGTTTGAAGCGTTTATTGTAGTATATAATATTTTTCCCTTTCGTTGTTTTTTGTTTAAAATAATTGAATAATAATAATTGAACTGGTTATTTTTATTATGCATTGAAAGTGATAATTTGTACAAATATACTTCAATCAACGTTCAATCTATTTTAATTTTTATTTTATTATGATGAATAATCTCATTACATCAGTTTACTTTGTCAAATACCGTTGTGCCTTTTGTACTTTTTGATCTTTTGAACATGACTGAATGATCTCACATTTTTATCCATGTTAATTCATTATTTTCGTCTTATCTCTTATGTAGAATGTAATCAATTAAAAACATACTTAATCTCGATAATTGAGAGCCAGCTGACGGACAAAAGTCCCAGCTTAGCGGTTGAAGTTTTTGAAAAAGTATAAAATTCATTCTACATTAAACATCAATGAACACAAAAGTATATTATATTCTAAATGACTTCGTGCGTAAAATAATAAAATAGTTGCTTTTATTTATTCTTTATTGATATCCCAGTACTGGGATATCCCTTTTGTAAATTTTATTTAGAATTTTCTTTTAAAATGAATTATAAAAAATTGAATGAACAAAATGTGAAATAAACTGACTTGTCTAAAAAAACAAACGTTGTTCAACGATATGATCATTGTCAAAGAATTATAATAATTTAAAAATGAAAAAGTTTCTAGTCTCATAAAAGTAAGATTTTGAGATGATAGTACAACATCATTTGTGGGTAAAGAAGAAAGAATTATATTTCTTCGAAAAATGCATCTTAAAAGTTTTAGCAAGGTTAAGGGTGAGAATAATCGAAACCACTTTTAAAATAACTAATTAATTAAAAATTGCGATCCCGATATGTCTAAAATATGTGTAATATGTCTACACTTATTTTTTTACAGTACATTGTAACTTGTACAAATGGCCATATATAATCTTACCTTTTTTAATTTTTAAGGAAAATCGAAGAAAAGGAAATTGCGAAAGAACTACTACATACAATTTACAATTCAAAGTCATGCTATAAATGGTAATAGAAAATCGTAGGCTCAACTTGAAATAAGAGCCAATCGTAAAACTATATTATTAATTTATTTTATGCTAAATTTAGCGTTTAATAGTAAAAAATCAGCGAAATATAGAACAATTGCAAATGTATAAAAAGCCATTTCAATCGTAATAATCATATTATAATTTGTTGAAGTCGTGAGGAACCGTGAAAAAGACTTCAACAAATTATGAAAAACCAGTTTACTAAGAAACATACATTATCCTATTGTGTTCACTTACATGTATATTATTTCATCGGTTCGGTGTAATTAATTTCTTCAAACTATTTGTCGAGTTATCCTGTAAAGTTGTTTGTAATGTGTTGAAACCATAAAGTGTTCTCCACCTTGAGAATTCAATTATATGTGGCCGTTTGAGTCTGATAGAGTAATCTAATTAGTCACCTTGTCTGGAAACTCCAGAAAGCCATTAAATCCAAAGATCGGTTAGTTTTACACTAAAATCTCGTCCTAATAAGAAATTATGACCATTGTGGTGTTTTCCATTCGCGTCGTGTAAAACTCCATGGTTTAAAACCGTTTTAAACTCTTACAGACCTTCTTAATTACATATTCTACAATACATAGTAATTTAACAAGACCGGTGCGATTTTATATCTTATTCCACGAACCTTACGTCTCAATTTTTGTAAAGTAACAAAAACAGTTCCGAAGCGACGGTCTCGCCCCCTCATCATCAACATGGCCTCGTTAAAGCACGTACCTCTTTCGGCTCACACAAAATAAAACACACCTTTCCAAACGTTGAAATGAGTATCATGTAGGGCGTCCCAGACCACTCAAGTGTTAAGTCCAATAAGCCCCTGATGTTTATTCGGCCGAGACTTTTCACCATGTCATCGACAATTAAGTTTTATAATCTTTTATTCTTAAATGAAATAGTGTAAATTATCGGTTTACAAACGGCCGTTTTCCGCATATATTTTTTAAATGTTATTTACTGGAAAAGGGCTTATTAAAGTCATCCTGTTTAAGAATTTTTTTACTTACGAAGTACAATATATATTTTACAATTTGTCATTTTAATCTTCAATATACATTTTTACAACAGGAAATTCGTTGGAAAGTAAAAAAAAAAAATATTATTTATGCACATTTTAGTAAAATATATTTTTTTCAGTTTGTCTGTTTAATCGTTAATATATATTTTTAAAATATGAAATTCTCCTGAAAGTAAATAAAAAATCTATTTATTCTATCAATTTATCAATGTCCACAATATCAGGAAAATATATCTTTTTAAATTTGGTTTTTAATCTTCAATTTATTTTTTTTACAATAGGAAATTCTTCGGAGAGTAAAAAATTATTTATTTATGCATGTACATTTTAGTAAAATATTTCTTTTCAATTTCTTCTTTTAATCGTCAGTATATATTTTTAAAATAGGAAATTCTTCTGAAAGTAAACAAAAAAATCTATTATTCTATCAATTTATTTGTGCATATAACATTAGTACAATATATCTTTTCAAATTTGGGGTTTTAATCTTCAATACATATTTTTACAATAGGAACTTCTTCAGAAAGTAAAAAACAAATCTATCTATTCTATCAATTTATCTATGTACATTAGTAAAATATATCTTTTAAAATTTGGTTTTATAATCTTCAATATATATTCTTACACTAGGTAATTTTAAAAAATTAATCTAGTTATGCATGTATGAACATCTTAGAAAAATAAATCTTTTTTAACTTCTCCTTTCTCGTCAAAATATATTTGTACAATAGGAAATTCTTCAGAAAGCTAACAAAAATCTATTTATTCTATCAATTTCTGTATGAACTTGATACCTATTCTATCTATTTATATATGTATATAATAGTGGAAAAATATATCTTTTTAAAATTGATTAGTTCAATATATATTTTTGCAAAAGGAAATTCTTCTGAAAGTAAAAGAAATCTATGTACATATGTATATACATATATGTACATACATGTATGTACATATATGTAAAATATATCTTTTTAATTTGTCCTTTTAATCGTCAATATACATTTTTAAAATAGGAAATTCGAATGAAAGTTAACAATAAGTTTATTTACTCCATCAATTTCTGTAGGTACTTAATATCTATTCTATATATTTCTCTATATACATAATATTAGAAAAATATGTCTTTTTAAATTTGGCTTTTTAATCTTCAATATATATTTTTACAATAGGAAAATATTCTGAAAGTAAAACAAATATGTGTATCCATGTATTTCCATAATATTAGTAAAATAAATCTTTGAAATTGTTTTTTTTTTAATCGTCAATGTATATTTTTACAATATGAAATTCTTCGGATGTGTTGTGTTTTTAATGTGATTTCAATCGGGACGATCTTCAATTCCCCTGTTGTTCCAGGTAAAAAGAAAAATACCTTTTCTCCCCTATTGAATATGCTGAGAGGACTGAAGAAATTGATGGGTTATTATAACTATGGCAATGACGGGCATTCTTTCGGTTATTTTCTACCGGCCCTCTCTCGATTAGGAAAAACGGAATAATGTAACGTATGTAAATGGAAGTGATTAACGCTTTTACATTTAAAAAATATTACCTTGCGCATCTGAAAAAAGTTCAAAACATCTTGCAGGTATTGTTTTGGAGTCCATCGCCTATTTTTATGTTGATGAACCACTAATTATAGCTGTACCTCCTTAGCTCCGGGGGTTTGGACGGTGGAATCACCGTCCCACTCCTATTCACACAGAAGCTCTATTTTTCCTTTGTAGTCCGTATCGTGTAAAAGAAAATAATGCTATGATCTTTAAGAATTTTTTGGGTCGGGATGTCGGGTAGACCCGCTAAGGCTGGGTGTTAGGGTTGAAAATCCCCTTTGTCCTTTTGAGGATGCGGCAAAAGGTCTTGCAGATAAAAATCCGCAGATGCTTGTTGAGATGTATATGAACATCTAATATTCAGAAGATGGTGACGCGAGTAAAGGGAGAGAGAGTGAAAGAGAGATAGAGAGTAAGAGAGAGAATACCACATTTTGAAAAATGCATTATGTCTCGCTCGGAAAGTCTCCAACCGACTGGAGAAAACGATCTCTTATGCACGCACGGATCTTTCCTTTTTTCCACCTCCGTGCAACTTCAATTATTTTTAAACAATTGAATAAATTATTGTTGCAAAAGTTTTCATTTCCCGAAACGTCGATAGGTTAAAACACTTTACTGATCGTGCTAAGCCAATAGTCATATTTTTTCTTGGGAATAAAAGTTTAATTCAAAACAATACTAGTTTTATCAAATACAATATCTAAAGGAGTTTATTTTCAATTATTTACAAACGTTCGAAAAATAACAATAAATGAATTCAACAAAATCGAACTTTTTGTTTCATTGAAAACTAAGTACATTAAACGGAACTCATTTCTACAGAACAATTCAAGCATTGATCCCTCCTGATGCTGATTGGGAGATTTCTGTCGAAACAGAATATAAATCCATTTGATAAAAAATGATAAATCGTTCCTTTATTATTTGCGTCCTCGTTCAGATGTAAAGGATCAACTTATTTAACAATAGGATGTTTTCTTGAAAATGGCAGAACATTTTATAATTTTTTTTAAAGACATTTAAAACAATGTCTCGCATTCGATTTTATTGGTCATTCCTTTTACCAGAGATTTATCATTATTAGTATATCAATTTAAACCGCATCGACCTATTTTTGGACGTAAGAATACTTTGGCGTTAAAAAAAAGCTTTTCAGAATCGGCTGACCACGAGCGAAGAATTGATACGAGTTCATCCGACTGTAGGCGACCTAACAATCCATCACAGTCGTTAAAGAACGGAAAACTCCTTCGAAAGTTTGGACTAAACTGAAGAAAACACGTTAATGAGAAGTGATTTCCAAATGTCTACTTAGAAAGCAAATATTGTACATAGAAAAAACAAAGTTTTGACCCGTATTGTTGTCTTACAAAAATATCACGCTATTTATTTAGCTGTTGCGAATGGAATGTCCAATTTTTATTAAACCGGGATGTTGCTCACTCATTCCTATTATCCACGGATGAAGTAGGTTTCAGGAAAGAGGGAAAAACCGCTCGGTTGAGAAAGACACCGTGTGGTGGTGCACTGATGAATCAAAAACGCAGGAAGGTACGGGGGCAGAATTGTTGGCCTTGGAACCAAACACTCAGAACCCAAGGAAAATACACTAGTATCTCGCAGGTTGGAGTCCATGTAATAGAGAAGATATACCCAGTTCAATCTGAACAAAGGGTACAAAAACAAGAATATAACTATTATGCCAGATAACCAAGCCATCAAAGCATTAAGCTCAAACCATATTAGCTTAAGAGATAATTGGGATAGGGATAAAAGAGGCGGCCACAAGGTCTACTGGACCACGACCTGAATTGATCTATTGTGCTCCCATATTTTTTTTATAACTCACTAGCCAGCTTCAGGTTATCAACCAGTTTCCACAGCTTTGCCAGCGACTCCTTGGTGTAGGATCTTGCTTGTGGCTTTTCTTGTCCTAGTTGCAAGAACCTGCACCTACATAGACCTTCACAGAAACATAAAATGTGTTCTGCGGTCTCCTTCTCTTCCTGGCAGTATTTGCACAGTGTTTCTTCTGTCTGTACTCCTATCCGGTGCATGTGCTTTCTTAAGTGGCAGTGCCCTGTCAGGAGTTCAACCAGAATCCCTGGTTCGGTTGCGGTGGCCCTCCAGTAATTCTTTTGTGTTTTGCGGATGGTCTTTCTCTTTGAATCTCTTCGCGTGCCTCATACCTGTGGTATTGTTTCACCAGGTTTTAGACTCATTAAGGATCCATTTTAAAATGTATCTTCTTTAGTGGCAGGTTGCTAGGCCGCAAAAGGGTTCTGGCCTCCCCTTTTGGCCAACATGTGAACCTTTGCGTTGCCTCTATGCCCCGATTGTCCAGGTACTCTGTCAGGGCCTCCATGCATTTCCAAACACTCTTCGCCTTCGCCTCCCATGAGGCTAAGTCCCTGAGAGCTGCCTAGCTATAAGAGAAAATCTTCCGGGAGTGTATTCCTAGCCTTTTTATTTCTCTGGCGCAATATTCAATCGCTATGATTTCAGACTGGAAAACTGAAGCATACTTGCCTAGGTTTTCCGTCAGTTCGGTCTTGGGATTCATCCCGAAGACCCCAGCTCCAGTACCCTTGTCGGTTTTGGAACCGTCAGTATACCAGTAGGATTATTAGCTTAAAGATGGTTCTCAACTGCAAAACTAAACTACAATAACTATCAAAGGGTGCAGTATATTATATACGTCGAACTTTACATCTTACATCTTATCCAAGTATAGATATTATATAATATTTATAATTTTATATAACAATAGAATTATACATATTATATAAAGAGATAGAAATTGTTCGTTTGGAGATATTCTTTGGCGAACGTGTAGTTTCATAGCCTGCCTACCTCTATCTGCCAGGCCGTGTCAGTATTTTTTCATCTCATGTCTTTGGTTACCAGTACTGATTAACCTTTATTATTTGAAAATTTGATCGAAACCGAACATTTTAGACTGGTAATTCTCAATGGGTGGTTTGTCAGACGCATTTATACACCTTCATTGTTAGGTATGGGTTAGATAGGTTCACCATTCCGAGAACCTCACAGGGAAATTTCACAATTTAATTGTTTGTTTGACCCCCAAACATGAGTATGAATGGTCGACCAACATTCCAACAAGACAGTATTTGGGATGACACAATTGGTCGCATGTTCGGAGTTCGTTATCCTCTATGAACTCCTGAGGATTCTAAGAAAGATACGGTTGTCCATACTCACATATGTACGTCAAAGGACAATTCCAGACAATCGAAAAGAAGATATTTACTAGCATGGTTGACGGATCCATACAAGGATATGTGTGTGGACTGTATGTGCATGATAACCCTGAAATACTAATAATTATAATTAATTAAGGATTTTAGTTGAAATAAAAAAGTCAATGGCACGAGCGGGATTCGAACCCCCATCTCAACTAAAAACCTTAATTAATTATAATATATTTATTGGTCAAGCGGACCACGAAATTAGTGAATTTAATGAATTAAAATGAAGTATACTTCACTAAAGCTCTCCGTGGCCATTTCATTTGTCGTCGAGAATCCAATCCGATTACAAGACATTTGAAAAATGGCAAAAAGGAGGGAAAATTCAAAAGGTGCGGTTGAGATGGGAGGTTGGTGTCCGAGTGGATGGAGGTGACGATAGCTCAAGTGGTAGAGCAGCGGCGTATCAAGCCGAAAATCGTGGGTTCGAATCCCGCTCGTGCCATTGACTTTTTTATCTCAACTAAAAACCTTAATTAATTATAATAAATTAATTCGTCAAGCGGACCACGAAATTAGTGAATACTAATAATCTTGATAATGGATGTAAGACGTTTCTACAGAAAAACGATAAATAAGAAGTACAGTAACAAAAGTATTTGGCCCCAAAATTAAAAACTCACTTGCCATGGTCATATGCACCAATATCTTTCAAGCCGAAATCCATGCAAATGAGATAAGTACTAAATTTAATCTGAAATAAGATTTATGCCATGTATCTTTCAGGACACTAAACACGACCTTAATAGGCTTGAAAATACTGCTGATTTTCAAGACCAAACTAAATGAATATGCAAAACGGGCACTCTCTATTAGATTGCATGGGCGGAGGGAGACGCTCCCTTCTACTTAGTTGTATCTATTGTATATTATCAAAATAACATCATAAAAAAATAAAACCTGGTGAGAGTGAAGTTTCTATAGAAACCATTCAGTGAACACAGACAATCCATCATAGAAAAGAAGACAAGGTGAGAGTGTGTAACAGTACGAAACACACAATGAACCTAAACCTATTAACCACTTTGCGAGATTTGAGGGAAAAGAAAATACGGAAAGCATCTGAAGAAGCAAGACAAAGTTACAAGTATCGTAACGAGTTTCTTGACGGGCCACTGCAGACTAAATGGACATCTAAGATTGGCGACAATCAGAACGGCGGGGAGAAAGTAGTTTTGGACCTAAAAACAACCTGGGAGAAATAAATCGAATACAACAAGGATAAATGCTCAAATTATTTGATGCATTAGAACTCACTGATATACTATAATAATTAAACCAACTATAAAATAGTTCTTTACAGGGGTAGTACAACCCCCTAAAGTAACTCGATAAAATAAGGGTATTCACGATGCTTGTAAGATGTTAACTCGTGTTAACTCGAATAGAGAAATGTCCAGTAAGATTGTAAATGCCCCCTTCTTTTTTTAGCATGTTAAACGCTAATTTTTCCGCAACGCTGCGCGTGGCGCCTAGTAGAACCAAAAATAAAGCTATAACAGTCCTTGAAGGTTTGTTGCTGCTTGTTTTAGTTTTCTTTTGTGTTAAATTGTATGATGCCAGAAGTTAATAAAAAAGGAATATTAATCATTCTTTCATTACAAATACTACATATGCACTCCAAAAGTACTAACAAATGACACGCTTCAATTCGTGCCGACATACCTAACTTGTATCCTAACGTAACGGCTTACTACTTTATAGGATAGGGAATGTATCAGTTATGAATGAGAGTATAAGGACAGGTCAGAAATTAAGAAAAGAAATGTATTGGTCTCATTTAATTAATGCGTATTTAAGAATTAAAAAACATTTAAACAAAAAAACAGCTGTTAAATTCATGGCTGCCATGTTGGTTACCTACGCCCTAACGGAAAGCAATGTCACTACATTTTCGACCTAACACCTTACATTGGCTCGGGCCTGTTAGATCGAACAATGTTAACTAGCCGATTGTTACAAGTCTACGTCATCATTTTTCTCGATCTAACAGGACTTAACAGAGTTACAGGGTTAACACAAATATCGTGAATACCCCTATCGTATGTTATTGTATAAAATATTGTAAACGTTTAGACTTAGTACAAAAACCTCAAAGATTTGTTATTCTCCTTCTAAAGATACCAGAATAATTCTTCAGAAGCTAAGGATTAGAAGTAGTTCGCTAATTTTTTATATCGAAAATCTCCCTCAGGGATGGTCGCAGCGTACGGGAAGTGGACCATTATGTTTCTTCAAGGAGGAAAGATCATAAATCACTTTGCGCACAATATGATTACAGGATAAAAAATTGAATTTCATCCCGTACATACCCAAAGGAGAAGGAAAAGAAAAAACTCCTCGACCGGGTCGCAAGCAAAAAAGAAATGACCGCTTCTGTACTGGTGGGGATAACCTCTGGTGTAAATTTTCCGGTAAAATTGTGTAAGGTGTGTATATCCCCGGGGAATTCGAGGCTGGGCGTGAGTGGAGGACAGATGTCCTGGCCTAATAACAATCATCTTGGCGGTGCCGGGCACCAAATTACGATCCGGGTCGACCGGTAATGGTCGGTTGAGCCCGGAGGCTAAAGTGGCCCTAAACGTCCCTCCTCTCCTGCACCAACACTTATTTACACTTGTCACACGCACAAACAACATCAAGCCTCCTCATTAGCCACTATTTTAATCGGTCATACCCTTGGAGTGACACACAGGATCGTTTTAAACATCGCACCACGGTCACCGCTCTTAAAACAAACACTATCCTTTTAAATTAGCAGTTTCATGAATGATTAGTTTAATAATACCCTTGCGAAATACAAATCGACGACGAAAACATATACCACTCGGTCTAGAAACCACCATACATCATTTGAAATAGCTCATTACAAAAATTGAGATTTTATTCCTAGCAATCATGACACTCTTTCATACTTCACAAACTTTAAATGATAGGGGACTCTCATGATCTAAATCATGACTCACGGAAAGTTCTTGTGGTGAATTAAGTATAGACATTTTTGGTTATAATCGATCCTTTATTTTTACATGATGTAATTTTAAAATAAACAAATTCTTAATAATGAAAAAATAAGACTTTAGTTAAAAAGATTCTTGTTATTTTCAACTTGTAATACAAATATTATTAAAGTAACATTGATAAAGAGAAATTGAGAAACAGAGGTTAAAAACTGCGTTTTGTGGAAGTGAACAGGAAGTACTGAATGAACGAAACTTTAAATGATTATAGGTATACGACAAATTGCAGGCACGTCCATCTGCCTGCTTCACAATACTTCATTTTTGTCTCATACAATTATCTTTTATGTTTTTCGAATTAGGACAACGTGCTATTATTAATGTTAAAAATACATAAACCTATTCCGAAATGATGCATATATAACAATTGCAATACAAACTTTACTTGTAGAAAAACATTTATACTCATATGAAGTGTATTATGTATTAATAAATATATGTTTTATTAATAATTTTTTTGATAAATTAATCGTTGGATGACTGTATAAACTTTAACTACGTTAACTACATTATCGAATGGATCAAACAAATAGCTAAGGAAGCTCAGAGAAATCCTTATGTAATAATAGGAATAATGTTCGTGTTGACCAGTTTAGTTTGTAGTTTGATCGTTTTGAATGTCAGTGTGCCTGCCATGTGGTGGCGGTTGGTTGACTAGGGTTATAAGCTGGGTAGGGCAAGATAATAAAACCCACCACTGAAAGCCTCCATCAAAACGCGTCTAGACCGACCAGGTTGATAAAAAACAACGTATATTATTGTGAATTTGTATTTATTTAATGTTAACCAATATTAATAAATACGTGTGCGTCAATTCGACTTTTCGAATGTCGAAATAATTGGCAAAAAGTCTCGATTACTCAGAAGAATAAAAGAGATCCTGAACACTAAACCTGAAATTAATAACTGTAACATTCAGACATATACCAAGGACTTAAGCTCGATTTATGAAGGCCTAATTAATTTTAAAAAGAGTCGGTTTTTGATAACGAGAGGAGAACCTCCTGGATAAAGTTGTAATAGTGTTACAGTCCTTGGAAATATGGGGTTAAATCTGTCTTAAAAGAAATTTTAAACCATCTATTAAAACTGAATTATGTCAATTTGTAGACACATTTAAGATTGTTATGTATGATATATATATAGTTATTTTAAGTGTGATTAATATGTATTCATAATGTGTAATTAACGTAGGCCTGATGATGACCTTAAAACAGGTCGAAAACTTGACAGATAACAATTGAATTTTTTTCATCCAGACCATTCCAAAATTCAGATTATTCGTGCATAAATAACAACGATAATAGGGGGTGATTGAGAAAACATTACACAGAGACTAATATGCGAAACTGGACAGACCAGGGTTATAGGGAATGACCAAACTACAGTATTTTTTGTTGTCGGTGTGGGATCAAACATTTAACTATTAATTGTGTTGCATGAAACTAGGTAGTTCTTCTCGATTAAACCAAATAAAACGCTGAGGTAGCTTAGTGAAATACATCGTTCGTGTACAAAAGTTTGTCTTCTTAATTTTATCGTCCAGTTTAGCGTAAAGCTTGAACTTTCCGAGTGTTTTTGACGTCTCCTTATCTGTTGATCTGGGTTATAAGCGGGGTCGGGCAATATAAAACCCACTACACAAAGCTAAATCATAACGAGATTCGGCAGACGAGGATGAGATGACAAAACACAACTACCTATCCACCGTCTTCCGCACTTCAACGCATATCTCACAACTTAATAATTACTGTATTTGACTGTTGACTGATAGACAAATAGAAAGATGGAACGAAGATAGATAAACATATTGAAGGATAGAAGAATATACATTTTTGTAGGTTTGTATTTATTTAATGTACATAATTAATAAGTTAGATAAAGCGACGATTGTAAAAAGGTAAGACAGAGGAAAATTTGCGAAACTAGGCAGGCCAGAATTACAGGGAACGACAAATATTTAGTCTTCTTTGTTGTTAGACTGGGAACAAACATTTGAATAATTATTGTGTTCCATGAAATTGGGCATTAGTAAGTTAAAAAAGCTGAAGATGGAGAGCGGACAGCACCTCTTAATCGACTGTTGTAAATAAATAAAATATACACTTTATGAAAGTGTGGTTTTGGTCGCCTCCGTCTGTAGATCCAGGGTACGTAACGCCACCATGAAAACGTGACTTGGTAGCCCAGGTTGATAGGAAACAACCCAAGTACATATTCAACATCTTACACAGTTCAATAACATATCTCACAATGTGTGGTGTTTAGTGACCGTTATTTTAAGATTATTTGGAGATCACGAGATGCGGTCTGGTGTGACGTACGCTTTAGAAAAACATTTTCTTTGTCGTGCCAACGTTTCGATCTTTATTGAGATCATCTTCAGGGCTCAAAGTGTTTGTTGTTGGCAATCTCAACACGACAGACAAGAATGACCTATCTACACGGAAAACAAACACTTTGAGCCCTGAAGATGATCTCAATAAAGATCGAAACGTTGGTACGATAAAGAAAATGTTTTTCTAAAACTTACGTCACACGCATCTCACGACCTCCAAATAATATCTCACAATTTAATCATTAGTACATTACAGATACTTAGACAGATACACAAAAAGACACACAAGGGAAAAGAGAGAGAAAAGGAAGGATGTAGTCAGATAAATGGATAGGTAAAAATTTGGAATGCTAGACGGATAGATATTACTGCGTAATTGTAGTTATATGATCTTTCGCAGTAGAGATAACAGGGATAAAAATGGGCGATTGGGAAAACATGCGGATCTACATAAACTGTTTTTGAAATGATGTATAAAGGAAATAAAAAAATTCACAAAATTGCAGGGGTTTTCGATGGTCTTTCGATTTTGTCCATTCCAAAAATCCTCTGAATACAAATTTTTGGAAAAAGGTTTTTTGAAATTTTTTTAACTTTTTAAATTCCACCAATTTTTTTGGTCTAAATCCACAAAAACAAGTTAATTTTGAAACGACTCCACAGACGAAAAGAATCTTTTCCGAGGTTTAGGACGCTATAAACTACCCGCAATAGCAATAACCCGGCCTTCGTAAATATATTTGAACGGGAGATATAAAACGTGTGAGAAGTTTTTGTTGATTTCATCCTTATTTTTGTCCCTTTAGTGGCATAAAATCTGTATAGTATTCTCAAAGAAGAGATATTCAGCTTTCCAACGGTTTAGATGATGTTAAATTTCAATAAAATCCAGTACAGTTGAGAGTTTTTTTAACCTAGAACCGGAAAAAATTGTCCCTTGCGAATCCAGAAACGCCTATGTCGTGAAGGCTGTACAAATCCATATTTACCCATAAAAATTAACCTACATTAATGGATGATCCTAATCTTTCAATATCACTTTATACGATCCGGCATATTTTTAAATTTTAGGCTTTTAGGGTCTATTAGCAAGAACGGTTCGATATGTGACTATTATGTTTCTACCTTGTATCATCCAAAACAAGTTTCATAGTAATTTGAGTGTGCACGTCAGAAGCCGAGTACAAAGCTCCTAGTATTAATAATAAAACGTGCCAGCGTATTTTGCCGTAGTACGCATCGTCCGAAAGAACAATTATTCTGAAAAGACAAAAAATTCACGAATTACAAAATGTTGAAGAAAAGTCGTTGTGCGTATGACCGAAATGGCTGAGGAATCATAACAGGATTCACGACGCGTTAGTTCAAACACAATAGAGAGATGAAGAAGATCTGGAACAAAGTAAACGGGACATGTAGATAGCAGAAAGTGGCAGATGAAACCTCGAAATACGTGCATACTGTTGAAAATGTCTCTGGAGACGTGAAATATAATGAAAAAGTTAATGGATGCGTTGGGACGCTGGTATAGAATATAGAAAAAAGTTGTGTATCGTGAATATTGAGGTAATAAATAATGCGTCATTCGATTTTTTTTAACAATAGAACTTTTTTTAAGAATAATTATTGAATATTTGCAAACAATTAAATAAATTTTTTTGAATGTGTATTGGTGGAACTCTAGATCGCGAAAAAAAACTATTTAATTGTAAATGTAATTATTTAACTATTTAATTGTTAAGATAGTGTAATTATTTCGAGAACTGACAGATTAAAACAGCGAGGACTGCCGGACCAGGACGATCAGAGATACTATCACCTTAATCATGTCAATCTTATTATTTTTCATATTAAAAAAACTTATAGTACCTATTCTCTTTACTACATCTGTCAAGAAAGGATTTTTATGTTTAATGATTTTAGCAGTTAATTATTTTATAACGTTTATGTGTGTAATTATTGGGTGTGTGTGCATTGTCGAAAAAACAATTCTAACATAATTAATGAATGCCCCTTACCGCAAACCGTCAGCGACAATTGACGCATCCAACGACATCTTACTCAAACAAAGCGATAGACAGTTCCTCACTGAAGATGACGAAATGCCGAAACGTGTTTCTATAATTAGCAAGACGGCGAGTAAAGACGGACCTCGTTAAGTACCTCAATACAGTTCAACACAAGCTCACCCACTCTCAGACCAACACGCGGTATCTATATTAACATGGTTAATGTTATAATAAAAAATAGATAAATAGTAAATTATTACATAGCTCAAATAGCGATCTACAAAGTGATGAATCTGTAGTTAAGTTGTTTGCTATTATGATGGGCTGCCTAGTATTGCTGTTTTGGTGGAGGCTTTTGGTGGTTTTTTTGTCTTGTCCCACCCTGGCCAACCAGCAAAACCTGATCAAACCAGATAAATACAAACCCACAATAATATCTATACGTCTATCTTTCTAAATGTTTATCTATCCATCTATCTGACTGCACGCCTCTTATCTCTATTTTCCATCTTCCTTCCATCTATCAATCACGTTTTATGTTTATCTGTGTACATGGTTTTCCATCTAACTATCTATTTGTGAATTAAGTAATGATGTTTTTATTTATATTATTGAAGTGTGGTACGTTGTTTCAGTTGTTTCCTATCATCCAAATTTTGCCGTTTTGGTGATGGCTTTGTTGTCTAGCTCCACCGTATTTATGAACCAGATCAACCTGTAAGGATGTACCAAAACAGCTAGGCTAGGCTCTAAGAACTTCGGAACCGACCAAGCTTCAAAATAAACTGGATGATAATTTTTTTTTTTAAATTAAATGTTTTTATTAAAACTGGTCTTATTAGACCAACCATTAATTTTACAATAATATTATAGAATAAATAAATGTTTACACTCTTATAAACCCATTGGTACAATAAGATTTACATTTCACTATTCACAATTCACTTTTAACTACACAAGTTCATATGGCTTTGTTCTTTTAATCTTCTGACCATGTTTCGGGTATGTAAGAGTTTGGTCGCTTCCACAATCTCGTGCTGGCTGAGGAGAGCCTGGTGTTTGGCGGCAAATCGTTGTATTTCCGCCGTGACTTCAGGGATCTTAAGATCCCTATGTAAGTCCTTATTCCTTATGTACCAAGGTGCATTGACCATGTTACGTAAGATTTTATTTTGGAGTGTTTGTACGATTTTGATATTGCTTTGTTTGGTACACCCCATAGTTGAATACCATATGTCCACATAGGCTTTATGACTTGTTTATATAATAATATTTTATTTTGTATAGCAAGATTGGAGCCACGTCCTATCAACCAGTACAGATGCCTATACCTTAAACCTATTTCTGTCCTTTTTTTCTTCACGTGTTCTTTCCATCTTAGCTTGGCATCTAAGGTCATTCCCAGATATTTAGCTGTATTACTGTATGGTATAGTAGTTCCATCGATTGTGAGCGACGGAACATGGTCCACCTTTTTGTTTGTAAAGATTAGATGGACTGATTTATGCTGATTTAGCTTGATTTTCCATTTTTTTGTCCATTCGTTTATCTTATTACATGCATTTTGGAGGAGTTTGGTTGAATGGGTGATAGTCGGTCCTAGTGATATCACCGCTGTGTCATTTGCAAACGTTGCAATTTTTACTCCATCCATTTTTGGAAAATCACTGGTGTATAACAAGTAAAGCAGTGGACCTAATATGCTACCTTGTGGCACTCCTGCATTTATTGTTTTTAATTTTGAATATTGATCTTCTTGTTTGACTCTAAACAGTCTGTCAGTTAGGTAGGAACTGATAATATCGACATACTGCTTTGGTAGCATACCTTTTAGTTTACTGATGAGTCCTTCGTGCCAGACCTTGTCAAAAGCTTGTGAGACATCAAGGAAGATAGCAGAACAAATTTGTTTTTCTTCGAGAGATTTTTCTGTTACGTCTGTTACTCGGTGAATTTGGTCTATTGTTGAGTGTCTTGTTCGGAATCAAAATTGGTAATTGGTTGATAAATGTGAGTAAACAAGGCTTCATACAATCAGACGAATGTTAGATGGTCAAACAGTGGGATTTTTAATTTAACGATCTAATAAGTTGTGTAAGTCTGTAGTTTTCCCGTCTACGATCGCCTTGGCCAGCCTAAGTTTTCTGATTTAGTCGAATAATGAAATATTTTCCATTTAAGAAATAATGTAGCAGTCTGCAAGGTGTTGTATGTAGTTTGGTCGTCTATAATTATTCTAATTCTACCCAAACTTTCTGTTCTAGTAGAACAAGTAAATACTTTTATTTTGGCATATAATATAGCAATCCATTAGGGGATGTAGGTGTAGTTTGGTCTGGTCTTCGGACGATCATCGCGGTCTTCCTAGCTTTGCTTGTTTTGTCCAACAGAGAAATATTTGAAATTTTCAATTCATGATGCAGCAATCTACTAACTAGGTTTAGAAGCAGCAGACAGCAGTCGTCTTTGTTCATCCTAATTTTACCTAGTCTTCATGGTTTGGCCTTATAGTGAAATGATTTCAATTCGCGATATGATGCCTGCTAGTTCGGTCGTATACAATTATTGTAAATCTACCCAGTCTGGACGGAGAAATATTTTTAATTGGAGATACAATATAGTAATCTGCAAGTTGGTATACCTATAGTTTGTGGTCTACGATCATCAGTGGTTGGTTTGTTGTATTATTTTTCATGTATGTCCTCGATTTTGCAGTCTTTTTTCACGCTTATTTCTCAACCAGTAAAGATGACGAAAAGTCAAAATGCGCCTGACGGAACAAGCAGTGTGGCTAGGCAGACCAATATGATGAACTCCACCAAACTGCAGCTACACTAATCTGCACATTGTAACATCATGCTAGTTAACTGAAAATAGTTCGATGTTCGACAAAACCTGCAAACGCAGGCACGCCAGATAGGCCGTAAACGAACAAACTAAAGGTACACGTAAATTGCTCAATATATCGAAAATTAAAAATATTTCACTTTTCAACTAAACTAAGCCAGAGTCGGTAGAAATAGTGATCGTAAATGACCAAACTTAACCCCCAATGATTCGTACACAACTACCATTCGAGAAATATCACAAATACACATATGCTATTGTTTTTACTAATACATAAAAATGAAAATGTTGCCAACCTTGCGCGGGAGTCAGAATGCAGGTGGCAAAATCTTTATAAAAGCTTGTCACAGTGAATAAACAATTCCGGTTTCCCTTTCTTCTGTGTGATAGGAAGAAAACGGTGAGTGGTTTCGGTTAAGAGCGGCTCTGAGAAAGGGAAGGATCCTGTGTTCCACTGCCACATTTAGAATGGGGTCCTTAGTTTTTAGTGAGACCGGGGCGACAAACAGGTAGTCAGCCGTGTAAAAGGAGTTTAAAATTCTATCTTCGCCGGGGGAATTTTTTTGTTGTAAGAATGGGTCTCCCTTTTGAGGGAGAAGGGGCCTTGGAAATAATTAAAAACTGTCTAAGGGGTTTCGGACCTTGTCCATCCATCAAGGGCGTGACGAATTCCCGACCGGGGCCGATATATCTCCCTTTATTACTTCTCAGCCGGCTATACGGATTATCGCCGGGCGAATTCATCAATGTGCGCAATTCGACCGGCTCACCCGTGTCGTCCCCCTGACCCTTTTTGAAACTGACGAATCCGGTTTGGGTGGTATAATGCCAGGGAACAATTCGGGAAATATTTACTCAGCCCAAAACAAACGTTTTTGCAACATTTTCTTCAAGTTTACGTTACATTGAAAGCAGCAAAACAAACGCGTTTAATGCCATTTTGGCATTTTTTTAAACAGAATTGTCTAAATGGTCTATTTTCGATAAACAGAATAGCAGAGTGTCTGATGAGCAGCCTTCGATGTTTAGAAAACAGCTTCCGATGTTAAACCTCTCAAAACTTAATATGTATATTGTCAACTTTGTAATATTTATTTTCCCTAGCATTTTTATTTTATTTTTAATATAAATTGCATTGAAATTTATTAGAAATTGTGTTTTACTGAAGGAGTCAAAAAGGGAAAAGGTCATACTGACAAGACTACGCATAGGTCATACAAGGATTACACACGGGCACCTTCTAGCAGGAAAGCGACTGCAAAGGTGCCCATTATGCAAAGATAGAGTAACAGTCGAGCACCTTTTCAATTGTAGAAAGCTCGATGTTTATAGGCAATATTTTGGAATATCATCGGACCTGTGCGTAGTCTTGGGGCACGGCAGCGGGCACAAATCGCTGTACCGGTACCTCAGGGCTATAGGGATCTTCAAATGTATATAGTTTATGTGTGTTTGTTCTGTGCTTGTGTTGTGTCTGAAGTGTTTGTGTCGTGTTTGTGTGGTGTTTATGTTATTACATTAGGATGAACGTAATTTATTTGCGTGAAAGGAAGGGGTTATTTACCCCGCCCCGAGGAATATCGAGTACTCTGGGGTGAGTGTGTGATGTCTGGGGAGCAAAAGTAAGTTATTAGCGCGAATGGAGTGGGTTCGGCCCCGCCCCGAGGAATATCGAGTACTCTGGGGGAGTGAATGTGACCAGACTTTTCTGTTAGTATTGTATGTTGTTTATATTTTACTCTGTTGGAATGAATGTAATTTAAGCATGAAAGGAAGGGGTTATTTACCCCGCCCCGAGGAATATCGAGTACTCTGGGGTGAGTGTGTGACGTCTGGAGAGTAAAAGTAAGTTATTAGCGCGAATGGAGTGGGTTCAACCCCGCCCCGAGGAATATCGAGTACTCTGGGGGAGTGAATGTGACCAGACTTCTATGTTTGTGGCGATGTATATGTTATGTATTGTATGTTGTGTATCAATTCTTAAATTGACAACCTGAGGTACTAACAAGAGGCTAGCTTTTTAAAATAACGACGTAATATACAAGTAAAAGCAGAGAGTCAGTAACCAGATCGAGATGCTCAAATGGCTGCAGTTCAATACAAAATACGCGAGAAAGACAGGAAAAAGAAGGAATACACGCGGAGGCGTTGACCTCAGCTGTTTGTCGGTCCATAAACCTTCCACTTTATATACATATACTGAAAGAAAATTTAATTCAGGGATTTTGAAAAATAAAAGGTTTTAAACAATTAAAACTTCATAGGTAGGAATACTATTAATAAGGTAATACTACTTAATTACACTACTACTACTACTACTAATTTCATAAGGATTTTCACGCCATAGGTGTTGCAATGGTGTACTCACTTGTTGCAGGACAACTGGCTGCAAATGGTGGTCGAAAGCATTCATTGCAATACATCTCACATGCGGTCAATGGGATTGAGGTCTGAAGACATTGGTAAAAGGGGCAGATGGGAAATTGCCAGGTTTTCTAACCATTGATGAACACTTTGCTTCTATGAGGCCTGGCTTTGTCATCCAGGAAGCGAAAATCCTTGCCAATGAGATCCCTGGTTTGTGGATGTATTCCTCGATAATTTCTTGGACGTAACGGACTGCAGTGAGGTTGCCTTCAACTATATGGTGTCCAGTTCGTCTTCCAGTGTAAATTCCAGCCCAGACCATTACACCGTCTCCTCCAAACTGCACTGAAGAGAGTAAGAATTGCTGTTCTCACAAAACAGACAGAAACGCGACTCGCAAACATAAAAGCGTTCCAATTGATGTTCTCTTATAAGCACTCGCTGCACCATATTCTCCTGAGTTACTGGTTGCGAGCTGTTGCTGCAGATCTATCAAAGTGGCCTAAGATGCAGACCACTTGTATTTCATTTAGTATCTGACGGACACTATGGAAAGGGTTCCCTCTTGCAGCAGTTTGTCATTTGCAATTCTGTCCTCCCTTAGTGTCGTAATTAATGCTAAGATCCTTTAACTCCTATTGGCACTTCCAGTCTCTGCTCAGTGGCATAGCTCTGAGGAACTGCAAATGCCTCTGCCTGATATCCACAAGCTGTCGACCTCAATGACTCATTCTCACAATAATATTGCGAACTTCTGGTTTTCATGATCAAAGAGAATACAACTGGATTAAAATGGAGAAAAGTCGAGAAAAGGTGTTTGTTTACTAAATGAATAATCTTCATGTTTACTATTCTTAAGTAAATCCGTTATTAAAAAAAGAGGATTAACATTTGTTTGTATTTTCTTTTTGATTTGTACAACTTACAAGAATATATCTGTCAATTGAATTAAAATTGGCTGGTATGAATTATATGGAGACGATTCTTCAGTATGTGTGGTGATTAGTGACCGTTAATCGATAATTATTCAGAAATCGTGAGGTGCTGTCTGGCGTGATAGGTTTCAGAAAAACATTTTCTTTATCGTGCCAACGTTTCAATCTTTATTGAGATCATCATCTCCAGGGCTCAAAGTGTTTGTCTTCTGTGTAATTGTGCCATTCTTGGCACATTCTCTCAACAGGACACGCAAGAATGGCCCAATTTCACAGAAGACAAAGACTTTGTGAGCCCTGAAGATGATCTCAATAAAGATCGAATCATTGGCACGATAAAGAAAATGTTTTTCTGAAACCTATCACGCCAGACAGCATCTCACGATTTCTGAATAATTATTCTTCAGTATTGTCATAAAATTTTCATTCCTTACTGCGTATTTAAAATTTTAGCTAATATCACGATACAGAAATGTAATTTTTCTATAATTTCAATATGATAGTTCGAAGTTTACCGAGATGGTATGTTATTGGGTTGTCCGGAAAATAATGCAGGATTTTGGTATTAAACAAAAAAAAAGAAACTAGTTACTTTAAAGCAATGTTCTTTAATCAAAATAATTTCCCATACTCTCAATACATTTCTCCCAACGTGTTGGTAACTTATTAATTCCGTCTGAGTAGAATTCAGAATTTTTAGAATTGATAAAGTCAATAAATGCATTTTCCAGTTCCGTTTGATTTTTGAATATTATGTGTTGTAAGTAGTGGTCCAGGTGTCTAAAAAAATGGTAGTCAGTAGGCGAGAGGTCCGGAGAGTAGGGTGGGTGAGGCAAAGTTTCATAGCCAAGCTCCAATAATTTTTGTGACGTTACACGTGACACATGTGGTCGAGCGTTGTCATGCAACAAAATGGGCCCTTTCCGATTGACCAAAGAGGGCTTCATTACTGCCAATTTCTGATGCATGGTATTAATTTGGTTACAGTATGATTCAGCATTGATGGTTTCGCCAGGATTTAAGAAGCTGTAGTGTATTAAACCAAATGAAGCCCACCATACCGTAACCATTACCTTTTTTTGATGAGTTGGGGGCTTTGGAAAATGTATTGGAGCTTCTCCTTTGTCGAGCCACTGTCCAGAATCCACTTTTCTTCACATGTAACAATTCTGGCCAGAAATGGGTCATTTTTGTTTCGACAAAGAAGTGATGCACAAACATCAAAGCGCTGATTTTTTTGGCGATCGTTTAATGAGTGTGGAACCCAATTTTCGAGTTTTTTCACTTTTCCAATCGCCTTGAGGTGGTCAGCGACGGTCGTTTTACTGACTTTGAGTTGCTCTGCAAGTTCTCGAACAGTTGTTTTGGGGTTTTCTTCCACCACTGATCGCAGAACATCATCATTAAGAGAGGAAGGCCTTCCACGACCTTCTTCATCTTCAAGGCTGAAATCTCCCTCCCGAAATTTTTTAAACCACCTTTGCACAGTGCACTCATTAACACAACCCTCGCCCCAGACTTGGTTAATGTTTCTAGCCGTTTGGGCTCCGCTTCGGCCGAGTTTAAACTCGTAAAAGAAAATCGTACGAAATTCTCGCTTTGACATTATAAGGATGACTGAATTATTTCCAAGTAGCGGAATGCTACAGAGGTAAACAAACAATATCATTTGGAAGAGGATTAATAAGTGTTGACATTCATACAAATGAGTAATCCTGTAAACGTAAACAGAATATTTTATATAGATTTTTTTTAATGAAAACTTAAAATCCTGCATTATTTTCCGGACAACCCAATATTTTGCGAATAATAGTTTCTCCAATATAAAAGAGAAGAATTAGTGAATCAATAAATGAAAAAGAAGAAAAACAACAGTAAATAGACAATGGATCGAAAAATCCGTTTGCCGTAGGTCGCCCTTTTAAAATAAAAAACAATTCATCAGTTTTCGTGGTCCGCTTGACCAATTAATATCTTTCAATTAATTAAGGTTTCTAGTTGAGATAAAAAAGTCAGTGTCACGAGAGGGATTCGAACCCACGATCTTCGGCTAGACACGCCGCTGCTCTACCACTCGAGCTATCGTGATCGCGATCCACTCGAACACTAACTTCCTATCTCAACCCCACCTTTTGAACTTTGACACTTTGAGACCTGAAGATGATCTTAATAAGGATCGAAACGTTGGCACGATAAAGAAATTTTTTTTTCTAAAACCTACGTCACACCAGACCGCATCTCACGACCTCCAAATAATCATTAACTAACTGTCACTAAACACTACACATAAATAATAATGAAATTTCTGTATGCATTTAAAAAAAGAGAAAATAGAAATATACATGTAACTAGTACTAATTCTTCCAAAAAAATTAATTTAATTAATGTTAAGAATTTAATTTTTGATTTTATTGCTGGAGTAATTAATTAATTGTAGTGAAGGCTGATATGAATTGTACGGAAAGATTAATATGAATAGTAGTAGTTGTAGAAGTTATATATATTACTTCAGTAATAAAATCAAAAATTAAATTCTTACAATTATTTAAATTCATTGTTTTTAGAAGAAAAGTACAAGATACATACAAGTTATAGATTAACACATTTACTAAAAATTGTAATTAAATCATGGCCCGTCTTGAACTGAGAGTGTAAAGGGATAAAGCCGAAGCCCGACGTACTAGATCAAGAGAAGATCGCGTGGAAAGTGTACAAAGGAAAAGGGGAAAACTCAGTTTTCCAGGAGAGGCGAAAGGGTCCAAATTGTAGATTGTTTCCCTCAGTATAAAACAAGGAACTGATTCCTCTTGTAAGTGGAAGTTTTAATAGGAACGGGAGAAGAGATGGTACAATTTCCTGTAGGGTGGGTGTGAAGCCGTTGAGAATGAGTCGGCCTCTTTTGATGTGATGTCCGCTCGACTTGGTACAAATGTCGGAGCGAGGGTGGCCCACACCAATTGTCGCCAAAAAGCCAAACCCTCCCCGGTGTTCGGCCTCCAAACGTGCCGACGTTTCACGGTAAATATGGGGACAAAACGTCACAACAGTCGAGCCGGGGGGGCCCCTTTTCCTCTTTTGTAACACGTTTACGCCCGGGCCGTTATGGGAATGGGAACCGAGATTTACAAGGTGACCCGCCATGACCTACGCCTGCTCAAACGATCTCACAGGTAACATTGACTCCAGTTAAAGCATTTTTTATCATTTAACTGACAAGTCATAAATAACACAATTTGAATTTTTCTCACCCTTTCGTTTTATCTTGGTTTATTTAATTTATATGACGTTACTGTAATATCACAGGGTGTAACACAGGACTGATATCAGCCAAAATTCAGTTAATTGTTTTAACTTCAAAACATTTTAGTTCACAACAGCTTAAAACACTAACACACACAAGTGTAATCGGTTTTTCATTATCGACAAATAAACAACTACAGCTGTTTCATTCAATCTTCTCGATCAGGCGGAAGAGACGGGTCCGCCTCTTCTCGCTATGAATACCAAGTCAGAAGCGGTATGCTTTTATGTTTTGTTGAAATATTTAATGAATAGTTATTCAAGTCAATGATTAACATTTATCCAAAACTATTCAAGAGTTTTAGTTGTCGCCTATACACTTTAATCTTGATATCATTGATACTAATTAAAAATTTAAATCTACAAAAAAACAACAATATTTTTGTCTTTTTGTCAGACAAAGGAAAATTTACCAAAACGGCTTTAGTATTTATTATAGAACAGTATAGATATTATTTATTTGCTTTTCTATCTGTATACTCAGTTTCTCACTCTCAGACAGACACAGAAATTAATGATTATTGGATTGCGATAGAGCAAGGCAGTTTGAGAGGGGAGAATGAGTATACAGGTAGAAAGACAGATAGATATACAGATCAATAAACAGGCAGGGAACATACAATACTGACATAATATTTGACGATTTGGAAACAATTGTAATTTGGTTGAAAGATAGTGAAAAAATATGCTGAAAAATTAATACATTGTTCGAAAGTTCATTACTTCATAACACAATGAAATATATTTTTTTATATTCAAACTATTGTCTGAAAAAATTCCAGGCAGACTTGTAATTTTTCCTTTCGGTTAAGTAGGTAAGTTAAATTGAATTTCAGAACTGCAGGTTGTAAACTTTTCATAAAACTCTTGTATTACAAAGTTTATTAAAGTAACAGGACCTAATGAATTTTGTTGAGGGTTTATTTCACTGACAATTACCAGCAATTATAAAACAATTATAATAAATGTAAACCGACGTGTTTCCAATTAAGAAGTCGTAAATGCATTTTTAAAATGCTGGTCTTAATAATTTGATGCGGCAAATTTCTTCCTCAATTAGCTTAATGTCGTCCGCCCCTCCTTCGTCCTTCATTTTTTCAGACGTGTCGGTAAAAGAAGAGGAACCATTTGGAAGAAGATGACTGAATATAATAGAAGTTCCATTTTGCATTTTTGAGTTTGAGAAAAGTCATATTTTTGTGTGCACATATTATTAATTTTTATTCACTATTTTTCGTGGTTCGCTTGAGCAATTAATATCATTCAATTAATTAATATCGAGTCCGACGCTCTAACCACTCGGTCCACTTTAATAAATATAAAAATTAATCCGATTAATTAAGGTTTTTAGTTGAGATAAAAAAGTCAGTGTCACGAACGGGATTTGAAACCAGGACCTTCGCCTTTGAGCTATCGTGACTTCGATCCACTCGGGCACTAACTTTCCATCTCAACCCTCACCTTTTGAATTTGAAAAATTTGAAAAATGGCAAAAAGGAGGGAAAATTCAAAAGGTTGGGTTGAGATGGGAAGTTAGTGCCCGAGTGGATCGAAATCACGATAGCTCAAGTGGTAATGTAGCGGCGTATCAAGCCGAAGGTCGTTGGTTCGAATCCCGTTCGTGACACTGACTTTTTTATCTCAACTAAAAACCTTAATTAATCGGATTAATTTTTATATTTATTAAAGTGGACCGAGTGGTTAGAGCGTCGGACTCGATTTTGCCAAGTACATGTGTTCGAATCCGAGCAAAGAAGTTGGAATTTTATTTGAGATTAATTTAGAAAAAGAATAAAAGTGGTTTTGACCTCCTATCCGCGACAATGTGTATTTGAACGTTAAGTCGTCCTGTATAACAGTAGTTATTTTACTAATTTTTTTAAACTCCTTAGCACTACCCATTTCCCTTCGCTTTGGAAATTTTCATCCAAAAACCTAATCACCTTCCTAGTCCTACCGACTCATCAGCCTTTTGCCCATTATTGGCGAAAAACTGGAAAACCACTTATTGATCTGCCTGTCCAACAAAATTCTTACTGACACACTTCCCCATCGCCAATTCGGCTTTCCGAGTTGCCACTTCACCGTCCTACAAATACATCTCATAGTAAACGTTATTTCCACCTCTCTGGAATTCAAGCAATATTGCCGTGATGTGTTCTTGGAAAATCACAGAGCCCATGACCGGGAATGGCACTACGGACTATTGTGGGAGCTCAAGAACATAGCAAAAACTTATTAGCTTACCTTAAGATCATATCTTAATAATCGTTACTTTCAAGTATTTCACATATTCATTATCTTCTATCCATTCTATTCTGGCAGGTATCTACAGAGCAGCGTCCTCGCTCTTCTGCTTTACTCAATTTATACCTCCAACCTACTTACACAATCTAACACTATCGTCCGGACTTTTGCCGATGATACCTCAATCCTTTCTCTTGATAGGGATCCCGACACAGCTAATCACTCGCATATCCTCTAAAACTAGTTCCGGCAGTAGAGAATCAACTTATCAACATACATATTATTAATAAGAAAACGCTTCCACCAGTGTACATCAATAATGCTTAGTTGCTGTTGCGAACTATGCACGATATTTTGGACTCAACCTGGACGAACGACTGACGTCACCCCCCGAACACGACTTAACAGCACAGGCTGTAACACACGGTTTATCACGTTAAAACAGACCATCTGAACACACACGGCCAACAAAGGAAACTTTACATTGTTCTGTTGGCCCCCGTACATGCGGACCTTACCTCTACTGGTCTGCTAAGCGCTCCATCCCTCTAATTCAAAATCATAAGGACAATCCATGCCAACCTAAATGTTTCTCTTGTTACACATTTAGCCCAATCACGGTACAAGAGGTTTCGAACTACCCACCATTATCCGAAACCTTTCGTCAAAACCATGCCATCCGCCACTTTACATAAAAATCTTGACAGGAGACTGAAGCGTCAGCACAACCTCACTACTTGACATCGGTCTCCTAGGATGGAGCTTGTCTCTCACGTCTAATGGCTTTCTTTACTGGATGATTACTGTCCATTTTTCCAGGTTTATATTCCCCTTTCTAAAAGTTCCAATGCGGTGTATAAGATGTATATAAGATATGTATGTATATAAGATGCACTGATTGACTGATTGTCCTACCACATACTACGGCCAGATTAAGCACTAGTTGTGACAAAGAATTGTATAACATAATTATGATTGTAAAGATAAAAATAGACCAGATTCTGCTTTGTCAAAAACTCACAAATTTAATATTGATGTAAAAATCATGACACAAGAACCTTAGACTCATGAAGATGATGTACATTTTTATGTATGAAAATGCATGCAACTTACTATCACACATCAATGGTTTAAGTTAATTTTCAGTGGAGGTTTAAACGATCAGATAAATTGATAAAATAATCTATGTAAACGTAATCTTGTTTATTTCTAAGTGTATTTTTTGTAATAAGTGCCATTTATTCATTTATTTACCTATTTATTTATCGAAAACATTTTACTCAATATAAAAAATGTCAAAAAGAATGAAAAAATATTTTTACATGTTGAAAAGAAAAAACAATTTTAAACTCCGACAGAGAACCTGTAAGTAAGAAAACCAAGTTTATTTTTTATTTTGACTTTCACATATATCCGTTGTAGAGCCCTGAGGAAGGCGAAATAAAACACGGAAAGCTTGGCGTAGTTTGAACACCAGAACATATTTTTGACCACATCCCTGATCCTACCAAATATATTATATGTATATTATGTATATACTAAACATTTTTCTCGTTGCATCGAACAAATGCAGTTAAAATAAAGAAGAATAAAAAAAAATTTAATGGGTTTTTCAATTGATTGAACATATGAAAAATTATTTTCCTGACAAGCCGATATATGATTTTTTTTGACCTACAGTTTGAGGGAAAAAAGGTGGAAAATTTCCCACTGGGAAAAGCCCTCAGTACAATAGAAAACGCCTCCAGTACGAATGTCAATTACTTCATATTGATGATTTTTTCTCCCCCACCGGATACAATCGAGGCTTTGTCATCATCAATCTGGTCTTTCATGACTAAAAACGGCTAATACTTGACATGATTTGTCGATACGCTAACGAGCTCTGTCTCAATAGTGGATCACGAATCCCGGGGTGCACGCCGGAATTTGACACGAATGAGAAGAAATAGAAAAATACAACCGTATTGTACTTCGGACACGCAAGGAGGACTGAAATTAATATACTTCTAAAAATAAAACGCTACTTTTATTATTTTTAAAAGGCAATATTTTCACAACTATTATGGTTGGATGTGCTTTGGATATGATATCGCAATGGTAAGATTTTCATGTCTCGTTGATTTCGTTTCCCGGGCCTTGTTGATTTGGCGAATCCTATCTGTGTAATACCCTGGCATGAATGCGCCCCGTTAGTCCAATAACAGGGACCCGGCTCCCTACTTTGCCCCGCTTTAATTAATGCAGACTTTGCTGTATTACGACCGTGAATTACAGGTTCATAGTGAATCAAAGGAGCGCTGACTCGCCGCTTTCAACATCCAACAGGAGCGTTTAAGACTGATAAAGAAAGTCAAAAGGAGATAATCCGTTTAGCGATGTTCGAACGACCTTCCGAAAGGCCGGGGATTGTCAAAAATGTACAAGCAGTTATAATTTGTTACGGTTTTTTAGATTTACTCCCAAGGTAAAGCTATTTTTTGTGAAATTACACATTGTTGTCTGCAATTTGATGAAAGTTGTCCGCGGAGGATAATCTTTTGTTCGCCTAACCTCGCTATGACTGCTCATTCTTACGAATTTAAACCCCTAACAACAATTTAACTATATATATTTCAAAGTGTTGAAACAAGTTTCAATGAATAAATCACTGCTTTTTATCCTTTATTTTTGAGGTCAAATTAAGAAATGGTTTCAATCTGTCCATATTATATATATTATATCTTATTGCCTATCCACAAGCTTGATAATGAACTACTCCCACCAAAACATAAGTAAGAAGTGGGATCCATTTATTTCGCTTTATATTCTAAATATCTGTCTAACGAGGTGTCACCTGCGTTGTAAAAAGTGCCCATTGTGCAAAATCTAATTCTCAATTGAATTCAGGATATTTCACTTTTCAGGTTAATTCAACCATTATTATTATTATTATTTTTTTATTTTTTATTTTTTTTTTTTTTGGCGTTATGAACTATGCATATTAGCCATGTGACAAATTCGTATATGTGTGTTCAAATTTGGGGGGTTATTGGGAAAAAAGGGCCAGGGGCAACGGTGGGAATCGAACCCACGACCGCGGCGTGAGAGTCTCTCATGCTAACCACTCGGCTACCGCGGTCCCCTATTATTATTATTATTAGCCTTTATTCCATAAAGTGGTTTACCATTGTTGTAATATGGAACAACAATGGAAACAGCACTGAAAATTCTAGGAGAATAAATATTTATTGTAACCATGAGTAAAAATAATTACAATTAATTAAGGTTTTTAGTTAAGATGAAAAAGTTAATGGCACGAGCGGGATTCGAACCCACGATCTTCGGCTAGATACGCCGCTGCTCTACCACTTGAGCTGAGCCACGAGCTAGCCGAAGATCGTGGGTTCGAATCCCACTCGTGCCATTAACTTTTTTTCATCTCAACTAAAAACCTTAATTAATTGTAATGTATTAATTGGCGAATTTAGTGACTTTATTAAAAATAATTTACCAAAATCACTGAGAATGTCGACTTTTACGAGTTTCTGACGTTCTTGTTTAAATATTAAGATAGAATGTCTTGGCTCAGTCCTTTTAATAAGATAGTTCCTACTCACAGTAAGTTTTCCAATCCGGATTTCGAACTTTTAGCTCATCATCAGGTTGAATTTGTTCTACAACCTCGTTTCCTGACATGAATTGCAAAAGTGAACTCGCCGATACCCCCGCCAACGCGACGTTCCAATGAGAAGCTGGTTTTTAATGCCGCTCCATTTTGAACGTGCAAAAAGCGGCAATTATAACACAAGTAAATATTATATTAGTAAATACTGTAGGAAAATAATTATAAAGTAGTGTGAACCCCTACTTCTAAAAGCTATTCTGAAACCTTTTTGTTTAAAAATTTTACTAATTTTTTCTGAGTTCTCTCATGTGTTCATAGTTCTCAATTGTATGGCAAACAACGGAAACCTAATGATTAATTTATGTTGGGGTGGCTGCGTCCTATTGTTGCTTCTTTTACAGTTAATTTTTTTATTCTTTTAACTAGCAACCTATTAATAAATATTTCTAGATATCCGTTGTTTTTTTTGCTAAGGTTTTGATAGTTTCTAATTCTTTTTTTATAGTTACCAGGTGTTAATGGAAGTTTTAACATTCAGTCTATGAGCCAAATGAAACCAGCAGCCTTTTGGGACCATGGGTGGGAAGAATCCGCTGGTATCATAGTGTCTGTAGTTGTAGGTTTCTATATATGTCTATTTCAATTAGGTTGTTTATTACGGACAATTTTAGGTCTAAAAAGTTCAAACAACCAACTTTATTAATTTCCAATGTAAAATGACAAATGTGGTGCTTACAGAACAGTTGCCCGGACTACAGATATATAAATACTGTTTCTTTAGCTATATACCTATCTAGCTACCATTTGCTATTTCTGTCAATTTGGGTTGAGATATCTTCTTGAAATATGCTTGTAATGAACGCTGTAGCTTGATCGTTTCAATAATTTTGCTCTTCGTCAAAACTTCCAGATGGGCCTCATCATTTAGCCACCTTCATGTGTGGGTTTGTTTGCTCCTTTTACTGCTCGTGTCCCACAAAATTGTGGTAAATGGTGGTTGAATGTTAAATAGCGCTACACGTTTGAAAATAAGCTAATGCAAAAAAAGAAAATGGCCTGTGTGAGTGAGAGACTATGTGTCTCTCTGTATATCTATCTATAAACATACCAGAACCATTATTCTGTCCCTACACTTTGTTTATATCTATCTTTTCCTTGTCCGTTTGTTAGTCTCTCTCTCTCTCTCTCTCTCTCTCTCTCTCTCTCTTTCTCTCTCTCTCTGTCTCTCTCTTTCTCTCTTTCTTTCTCACTTCTTCACTCTTTTTCCCCTCTTACTAATATTATCCCTGTTTTTCTCTAACTTATCTCTATGTGACTATTTATTTTTGAGTCTCTCTCTCCCTCTCTCTCCCTCTCCCTCTCTCTCTCTCTCTCCCTCTCTCTCTCTCTCTCTCTCCCTCTCTCTCTCTCTCTCTCTCTCTCTCTTTATTTATTCATGTCTGTCTCTCCCTTCCTTTCTTCTCCGTTTTTATGTCTCTGAAACTCTTTTCTTGTGACATTCTTTCTTTCTCTCTTTCTATTTATCTTCTTCTCCTTTCTTCCTTCCTTTTCTCAGTTTCCAACTTCAGGCTGATGGGGTTGAAAAGCCGAAACGCGCCTCACACCTATCCTTGGAGTTTTAACATATCCTCGCTTGTAGGTCCGGGTAATAATTTAGATGAGGCAAGACACCGTACCTACGATTGATTACAGGGTCATCACGGCAGAGTACATAGAAAAATTACGAATAATATAATCATAACTCTTTTATCGACATTTATTTGATTGCCCTGTTCTAGGCTCTTCATCTATCTAACTTCAGAGTCAGTGCTGAATTATTTAACTTAAAGTTTTTTATTTACCCTCTGACATCTGACCGCAGTGATTTTGCAGGTGTGACGGAGGTCACCAGGAACCCAGACCCCGACAGCAACGGACCGCAGGCGGAGGAGGAGGGGACACCCTCAATGATCCTTCATACCTTATTTTTGTACTGTGACCCCTTCGGGGATGTGGATAAAAACCATTACGATTGGCATGGAAAAGTTCACATCCTCAAGGTCACAGGAGCTAACATGCCCATGTCACTCATCCGTCCGACGCGAAGCACCCCCAGGCCCCCAACAACGACGGCAACTCGCCCCCCAGCTGCAAAGTGACTCAAACCTCCAGTTTACACTCTCTCAAAAATTGAACATGAGCTGAAATGCTGATAAACAGCCTGATCCCACAATTGCGTTAAAATTGAAAGGTTTGACGATCTCTAACACTAACTTAAAGTTGTTTTTGTTTATTCGTATCCAATTTGCCGTTAGTATTATAGTGACTTCAAACTTCAAATACTTATTAGTTCTTTTGGGTTAACACTTACAAAAAGTTATCAATGAAATTTTTATTAGTGTATTCGTAGTAAAACATTTGATAGAGCCTAGGTGTCAAACCAATTAAATTTTAGTTCATTTAAATGAAGGTAAAACCTCTCTCTGCAGTGTTTGATGATGGCGAATGTAGTCAAATAATCCTGTTTTGTTTTTGTTTGTCTTTCCACGATAAATCGTAGAAAAACCTATAAAACCTGAGATGACGAGTAAAAAGCGATTTATATTTTATTATAGTCTGATGATTTGCAGCATTTCACTATATGTCAGAGCGGGAGAGTTCTATTAATAAAGTTTAATAATTTTCTGATAGTTTTAGTGCTGGTATCGCTGAATATATTTTTTATTCTTTATTTTTCATTAGTGCCTTAAAAACTGAAGAAGGACCCATAGCAATATATTAAACTTTAATCAAAATCTTTTAATCAATATGAAGATTTTTGTTTAAAAAACGATTATTCTTCGGCGATTGTTTTCATGAAACTTCTATCAATTGTTTTTCTTTGGGTTTGATCGAATTAGTTCTTTTTTGTCTTGAGTGCAAGATTGATCGTCGTCCAGGGAAAGAAACCAGGGAAGAAAAAAATGAGTGAAAGGCTAATTATGATGACCCAGAAAACTTTACTATCCCTTCGGCTGGCCCTCACAAAAACCACTAATGAAATGCAAAACTCTCAAATTGAATAAAGGGATTTGCATAGACTACAAAGTTAGGCCAAGGAAAAGAACGCCAAAAGTTACGGAACGACCGCTTTGGGGCCCCTAATAAAGATATACAAGACTTTTTTGCGAATTTAAAAAAGCAAAACGGCCCATCCATAGTTAGCCTTCTGATGCACTCTTACACTGAAAGCAATTACCCTCGGTGAGAAAGATTTTTTGTTTCAATTTACCCCAATTAGGGGTGAAAAAGCCCTAGCGAAATTATTAATTTTTCTGTAAAATATCTAATAAAAATCTCCAAAAGTAATTTAAAACTTATTTAAGAGGTTGTCTTGGTGATGTAATTATATCTTGCTTAGTTTAAAACAAGACTGTTAGGCTTTATTAATGGGTTGGTTTTTCATAAGATATCTGGGTAAAAAGTTACATAAAATCAACTAATTTTGTTCCACTTTTTGAACCAAATTTTGAAAGTTATAAAATTTGGTGATGGGTGTTGGTCTGTGAATCGGTGAACAAATGTTGACAAGGTACTGGGTCACTTACTGTGTCTACCTACATTCGCGGGTTTCGTTATCAAATCTTCTGCGTCTCGCTTTGCGCCATCTTCAGTGGAGGAATTAGGAATTTTACTCACTTCTCTGGAATTCTTCGTAGTTTACCAAGTCGTCTGATGTTTTGTCGCAATGCCTTATGTGAAGAAACAACGTAAGTCTAGGTCTAGGTATCTTAAGTATTACTTAATTTAAGCGCATACCAACGATTAATTTTTTTACACTTAGATAATTTTTTTTCTTAACGTGGATGTACTTTATTTAATTTGTTCAGACCATCTTAATTTTCTACAAATTACAGTTAGGTTAGAGGCGTTGTATGGAGTTTGAATAATTTGTATGAGCACTTTTGATTCGAAGAATTGGATGCCTTGGATGTGATGTCTTGCCAGAACCCCACATTTCCACTATATCCAACATTGGTGCAGTAAAATTTTCTATATGGTTGATTTAGTGTTTTCGGTCCTAAAAGTCGTGGTTGTCCACATCTTCCAGTCTGCTGTCTAGGTATAGTCTCATGTATTTCAATGGAATGTATTGGCTCTTTGTTGTTGATGGACAGTGGAGGACAAGACTGGTTTTTCAATGAGAACGTACACTGAATGCACTTTTCTTTATTCAGTCTCGTCCTCATCTTTTTGCTTCAGTTTACGATAACATCAAGGTGTTCTTCCATGTTGGAGGTGGGTTGGATAGGATTTGAGTGATACAACCAAATCGGGATACCCACGCATGTAAAGGTGCTGTTAAGATGGACAGGTCAGGATCCAGAAAATTTCATGCGGACGCCGGCCCGGATCTGTCTTTTTCTCTGAGAAATCTTTGCTAGGATTCAAAAATACTGAGTGGGTAGAAACTGCTTTAGTTTTAAGAAAATCTCGGCCTCACTGATGATGGCGCGAAGCTAAAACGCGTTCGAATAACCATCACATTTGAAATACAAGATACTTAATAAATTATTTTCCCCTATGTCTTTCCTATGTCCAAGACAAGTAGATCTATTTTGTAATCCAGGTTCAGTGATAAAAAAGTATTATTAAAATAAATCTTAATTGATTCATTGTACAAAGAAAATTAAAAAATATTTATCAATTTAATAATAATCATAGAAACATTGGTCGAAGTAACTCTGTAATTTACAAAGACCAACCATAAATACTTCTGATATTCATTTGCATTTAATAAAAAATATTGAAACGATGAAGAAACAATTTCAAAATTTACCATAACCAAAACTAATACCGCCCCCGTATGAACTGACCGCCCTTTTTTGGTATTCTTTCGTATTCAACAACAAAGGTTTATAATTAGACACCTCCACACGTCAAAAGAGATCAACAGGCTATATAATTTTATTTAATAATATATTTTTAAACAATCTGTCCATCAAATTGCTTCCATTCATTAAAATAACTTATTTCAATCGGAGGTGTAAGTTTTAAAACCTAAAATCTGAAAAAGGCTTATCGAATATGTAGTTGAATTTTTTCACGGTTTTTGAGATTAAATCTAGGCCTTTCGGCCATGGATATCGAGCTGACCATCAATGGATGGACGGCATTAGGCTGTGACCAGTCTGTAGTCCTTTTGTGTGCAGATGTTTGGCGACAATCTGTCAAATCGCCAGCATCTAGATACCGTTACCTGGGACATCGGCATTCGTAAAATCCCTTTTCTATTCTAGGTGGTACTGTTATATATCCAGTAAAACGCTTTTGGTACATATTGACGCTTTATAAGCCAAATTCTTGATTAACACGGGGTTAAACTGACAACCTAAAGTTCAAATTTACAAATACTGCCGATTTTGTTTTCATTGTTACACTGAAATAATAATTATTTGCTTATGAAAAAATATTGCTTATATCGAAGAACAATTTAGTAATGGTACCAATCTATAATAAGTAAGTACAAGCAATAAGTCGAGAAACACAATTGCAAAATTTATTTTCGGGGGGATTCAGTATTTTTTTAAAATTAACTATTTATATAGTGAGACATCCTAATTTATACACTACTAGTAAATGTAGTCAAGTATGTATTTTATTTGGACAATTTTAATAATATAATAAAATATTTCTATAATTTGATAAAAAACGGCAGAAGCCCAGAGTTGTGAACAACGGAAATATTAATCGATATAATGTTCTATTTATTACAATGATGCCTATTTCTAAAAGTTTTGTTTAATTATATACTATTATAATACATGTATCGGTCTGTCTGTCTAAAGTGTCGTAAAACGAAATAATTCCAGCCCTGCGGGAAGGCTTCACGTTCAACTACTCCTTGTCATGTCTAACTATCTTTGTATCTATTTATTTATATGTATACCTATTTTTAACTTTGTATTACTGTCTACTCTTCTCTCTTCATCTATCTTTTTTTTTGTCCGTTGGTCGAAAATAATGTAATTCCAGTTATACAGGAGGACTTCACGTTTATTTACTCGATTTCCCTATGTCTATCTTCGTATCTATTTATTTATATGTATATAAACGTTTAAGTATTTTAGACTGACTACCCCTTTTTTCCTAGTATCTACCTGTCTGACTGTCTAAAGTAATGTAACTTCTGTCATAAATGCTGTCGTTGTTGTTTTTTCTGTTGTTTTTGTTTACTTTCTATCTGCCTGTTTAAAGTAAAGTAATTTCAGTCATCAGATCAGAGAGTCAAACATTCTCGTTCAAACTACTCGTCATTTTTGTCTATTTCAACTATTTGTATTTTAAATCCATTATATTTCGTGGTCTAATTGACCAAATAACTTCTTTCAATTAATTAATCTTTATGTAAGGTATTGGTTGAAATGAAAAAGTCAGTGTCACGAGCGGGATTCGAACCCTCGATCTTGCTGCTCTACCACTTGAGCTATTGTGACTTCGATCCACTCGGACACCAGCTTCCCTTGTCAACCCACCTTTCGAATTTTCCCTCCTTTTTGGCATTTTTTAAATGCCGTGTATCATCGTATATTTGTATATTTATTTACGTGTATGTCTATGGATGTTTTTGATCATGTACTCCTCTGAGTGCCTGTCTTAAGTAAAGTATGTTCACTCATACATAAGTGCTTTACATTCATAAACACGTTTTCCTGTCTATCTCAGTTTCTATTGATCAATATTTACTCCTATATATGACTCTTTTCGACTCTCTGCCTCTCATTCTTACTTATCTGTTTGGCTATCTGAAGCGTAATTCAACTTCACGGGGGCTTCACATTCATCTACTCTTGTCTTGTCGGTATGTATCTTCATATATCTACGCATGCATGAGTTTTTTTTACATCACTTTTCATCTATCAATCTATTTATCCTTCTGCCTTTCTAAACTAATGTAATTCTGCTAAACACTTTGACTATCTGTACTTTTTTATTTATCTATCTATTTATTTGTCTGCCTGCTCACATGTTTATATATTAATCTGTCGACCTAGCTCTCCATATGTCTATCCGTCAAGCTGACAGTCGTGAATATTTTGCGTGAAACGTTTCTATATCGTTTCTTTCCATATTTTTAATAAAGCAACGATTGAAATTTTAAACTGATCGGCACGTGATTAGTCTAAACTAACGCGGGTTTAGATATTAAACAGGTTTCGAATAATTAGAACGATCAAGTGTCGATCACTTTAACATTTGTTCACCATCTCCCTGACCAACAACCAGCACCAACTAAATTTTGTGACATTTGCGTAGTGATGGAACTGTAATTTGGTCATTTTGTATCGTTTTCCTCGCTGTTATGATCCGACAGATGCGTTTTATAGTCTTGTCCTCTTTACCGTTTACATATGATGGAAAATCGATCAAGGGTATAAACATGGTGAGGGACAGATAGCGAAATACCAAAACGCGTCTGACAGACCAAAGATCGGTAAGGAACAAATTACCATTATTAAAAACAAATCTATATCTCTAACTCTATTTCTAAAATTGTCGAATTCAAGAGACAGCCTATCGACTCAATAATCATTGAAGGCAACGGAATCCAAAAATTAAACTCTATAAATCAAAAATACACATTCATCAACAATGAATTCCCAATAATTCTTATTTAGACGACAACCATTCCCATCGTAAAAATCGCATCAATCGGAAAACACCAGACACAAAAACACACATTTGAGAAATATTCAATAAAAGACTCAAGTTAACGTTGATTTGTTTGCCCTGTTCTAGGCTATCCCCCTTCTTTGTCGAGCTCTCGAGCCAGACTTTGATCCCCGGGTATGAGCCCCGAGTAAACATTGCTCGAGTGGTCTTTCAATGATATCACTATGTAAAGAAACGCCAATATGCTCTCGGTTATATATCTGTACGTGCTGTACAACATTTGCCGTGGGGTTATTTTTCGGCTTTGTCTTTTTACCATTTCATGCGTAATCGCCAATATCGTGGTGTACAGAGCTGTTCTCCTTTGATTTATACTTCTAAGTATAATAAATATATGGAGCAAAATAATTCAAAAAAACAAACAACACTTATAAGAAAAAGTGCATATCTCGTTAAAAATATTCAATTGCATTATTCATAAGAAAAATAATGATAATTTGCCCCCCTAAAAAATAGTGTGCATGTTTGGAACGACGAAATAATAGTAATCAAATGAATTAATCTTTTTATGTAAGGTTTTGGTTGAAATGAAAAAGTTAGTGCCACGAGTGGGATTCGACCTTTCGAATTTGAAAGAATGGCAAAAAGAGGGAAAATTCGAAAGATTGTAGGTTGAGATGGGGTGTTGGTGTCCGAATGGATCGAAGTCACGATAGCTCAAGTGGTTAGAGCAGCGAGGTATTTAGCCGAAGGTCGTGGGTTCGAATCCCGCACGTGGCACTATTTTTTCATTTTCAACCAAAACGTTACATAAAAAGATTAATTAATTGAAAGAAGTAATTTGGTCAATATACCACTAAATAAAATAAATTTAATAATAATAAATTTGATAATCACATTACAATTTTCATTTTTATATTAAAAGTACACTAAAATTATAATAATGTGTTGAAGTCGGTGAGGAGCAGTCGAGAATGACGTAGTTTAGAAAAACATCTTTTTCATTTTTTTGCCGACGTTTCGATCTTTATACGGGACATCTTCAGGGCCTGATTAAATTACAAGTTTTGGGTAAATTATTATAATTATTTAAGATGTAAATATAAGTTTTGAACCAAGCATTTCATACTCACATAAAGTGTGGTGGGATTCTTGCGGTGTCGTATTAGTTTTGTGTTGTCCCACAAGACTTTCACATATTCCACAAGAATAGCACCGCGCTTAATGTTCTGAAGATAATGTTTGATCAAAAACACCTTTTTGCCTACGTTCCCACCTTTATTCGGGACATCTTCAGGGCCTGTGTAAATTACAAAACATGATTTGAAAAAATACAATTTAAGATGTAAATATAAATTTTGAACCAAGTATTTAATACTCGAATAAAGCTATTCTTGTGGTATCATATTGGTTTTGTGTACTGTCACAACACTTTCACACAAAACCAATACGACACCACAAAAATAGCACCACACTTTATGTGTGTATGAAATACTTGGCTCAAAAGTTATATTTACATCTGTGTTGTATTTTTTCATAAGAAAATATATTTTGTAATTTACCCAAACCCTGAAGATGACCCGAATGAAGGTCGAAACGACGGCGAAAAAATGAACAAGACGTTTTTCTAAACGACCTCATTCTTGACTGCTCCTTACGGCTTCAACAAATTATGAAACAGTAAGTCACTAAGAAACACGCACTAAAATTATTGATAGATATCAACGCCGCCATAAACGCCTATGGCCCCTTTGCTTGCTGTAGTTACTTTTACAGCTGTATATTCTAAATAAAACGAAAAAAAAATTGTATCATCTATTATCCGTTGTCGTTAGCACCGCAGAGGTTGGAGAACAGGAAATGACAAAATCAGTTCGGCGCGCTTACCTTATTTATTGGTGTAGTTATTTGTATAAGCATGTGAAAAGAGTTAGGTTCATACGAAATTAAATCTTTACATAACTGTATACCCACGATGGAAGAACGGATCTTTAAGATGCCTGAATCTCATTGAATTACCCTAGGGAGCCCCGGTCGCTCACTCATCAAGTCAGGCATTCATAATTAAATAATGAATAGGAAAACCCTTCTCCGGGTACATTATTCTGGGAGAAGAAACGGTCCCGCAGGATGAGGGGGAAATATGACGCCTTAATCAAAAATTAGACCGTGCATCCGATATAATCCATCAGACGGACCCCTTGTGTTTGCAGGGCGCTAAATTCGCCGGTGGGGCTAATGTATTGGTAGAACTGACTCATAACCCCGGTGAGCTTGTTTAATGAGGACAAACAGGATATTCTTTAAGCTTGTAAAGTCTTCAGGGGATGGCTTACGCGCTTTTAAGCTTCTTTCCTCTGTTTGCCCACCTGATATTTCATTCATAATACAGGAAGGTGAGTAAAAAACTTATTGAACATCTTCACAATGCGCTTAGATGTTGGACGTAGATGTTATATAAATTGTATGTTTCTAACAAAAAGAGAATTTAAGTTTAAACTAAACCAATTGTTTTAAATTCATGTAACTCGATGCACGTTTATCCAACGCGGAAGTTTCAACGGTGAAAGTAATCGCGTGTTAAGCTGAAAAATCTAATAGATGCTAGTAGAAGGAAGAAGAGTCAAGAAGTCACGTTTTAAAGCCTTTGTGTTTCTCAGACAATATACACGATAATTGGCACTGGCAAATCTTCGTTCTCTTACAATTTAATGACTTCTATTCACTCGTTACGTCATTTTTCTCTAAGCGTAAAGTGTGTTACCAAAAAACCAATTTTGGTCTGTCTATCCTCACTTATTTGCCGATATGAAACATCCCAATTTGGGCTCATTTCTTTTATTTTTAAAGAAGTTTGAATATGTTTTAAGTTTATTTTATTAATGTTGGTTGTACATTTTATATTTTGTTAATTTTAATACCAGATGAACAAAAATAATGGTAGTGAGATCATGTGAATCCACGAAGATTTTTCTAAGACTCGGCTATTACATCATTCACTCTACGATATTATAAAGTAGTTATCCTTTAGCAAATAATGTTTATAATAAATTTAAAAAAAAATTCTTTCTGTTCATTTTTAATAAATTTTAGGTAAGTGTGAGCAATTCCAGAATTAAAAACGATTGAAATTTTAGATTTTAGGATTTGAATTTCATCGTCTTCGAGGTGTTTGCCAGATTAACTATGATCGCTATCGTATACCTTGCAGATTACAAAAAAATTCTGTAATATTACTAAAATCGGTATAAATTTATATAAAATGTATGTTTTTTAGTGAGCCGTTATTCCACAGTTTGTTGAAGTCGTAAGGAGCGGTAAATGAGGTAGTTTAGAAAAACACTTTGTTCATATTTTTCTCGACGTTTCGACCTTTATTCGTGTCATCATCATTAAGTGTGGTGCTATTCTTGTGGTGTCATATTGGTTTTGTGTGAAAGTGTTGTGGGACAACACAAAGCCAATATGACACGACAATTTAAGATGTAAATATAAATTTTGAACCAAGTACTTTATACTCCCATGAAGCTATTCTTGTGGTGTCGTATTGGTTTTGTGTAGTGCCACCACACTTTCACACAAAACCAATACAACACCACAATAATAGCATCACACTCTAAGTGAGTATAAAATACTTCGTTCAAAATTTATATTTACATCTTAAATTGTATTTTTTCCAACCAAAATAGTTTTGTAATTTACCCAGGCCCTGAAGATGACCTGAATAAAGGTCGAAACGTCGGAAATTAAAAGAAAAAACCGTGTTTTTCTAAACTACCTCATTCTCTACCTCTTCTCACGACTTCAACAAATTTATATAAAATTACCATTTTATTTTGATTTCAGCCAAATTTTTCTTAATATTTTATTTAACTCCACTTCTCCTCGACTGATTTTAATTTTGATAGGTATTTAGTTTTGAAAAAAGTACGTACTTTCTACTGAAGCTTCAACCTTTAAAAATTAACAGTATTTCGGACCATTTAGTTTTTCAATGAGAGGTCAAAAAGTTGCCATTTTTTAGTGCCATTTTCTCAACATCAGTATACAAAACTAATCTTTTTTGCTTTCTTAATCTTAGTATACTACGAATTCCTACCCAGACCTTTTTCAAAAATAGTCAAATGGTAATTTTTGGCACCAACGAAATTAGTGATAATCAATTTTTGTTATAAATATAAATTTATATATCCGCTTCCGAGTTTTTTTTTTCAAACCGTGATCGGTATGTTTGTTTCGATATTATTGCTCTTCAAAACACAACAAGAATCGTTCTAATATTTTGAAGAGTTTTAGAGAAAAATGAACCGATAGGTGAAAAATATAACTTTTCAGAAGAAGGGATTTTCTGATCGAGCTCAATTTTTTCCAGCTGCCACCCAAAGTTGGCCCGGAAAACGTCACCACACGGATTCCCCTCGTAATAGGAAGTTAACAGACACTGTGTTAGTTAGTAACGTAGTCTTGTTTTCTTCCGACACGAAAAATAAGTAAAACATGAGAGTTTTCCAATAATGTAGTAAGATATAACGAGTATTACACTTAATTCGCAATTTTCGAAAAAAAAAAGTTTTTTGAAGCACTTCTAAAGCTTGCAGTCTCATGCGACAAGATTCATTAGTGCTTAAAGCATACCGTGTGACCTCCGTGTCGTTCTGATGGATGGTCAGGTCTCTGCATGTCGTTACTGAGCCTCGATGGAGCATCTACAATAAAATATTTATCATCCTTGATACCTAAAATATCCAATCTGGAAAATTGAATTCATTACAATCAAGTCAATTGAATGATGCATGCCCGTCAAAAACATCTTTTTTAAAACTTTTTGATCATTTTCATGAGAAACTGTTTTCCAGTCGACTTTCTCGTCAAAGTAGTCGCTTTTCATTTTTGCTTTCTCAACCTGCTTGAATCTCGGGTTTCTTCTCTGTTTCGACTTCGATTTTCGCACGGGCTTTTATTTTTAAGAAAAATTCTGAAAACTGGAAAAAGCGAATCAAACCGAACGTGGGAAAATATTGAATTTCCTATTTAAATAAAATCACTTACACTAAAGATTTTCTCGCCGTTTCTGCTCATAGCATTTTCCTGGAAGAAGGACAATAGATTGTTTAAAAAAAAAACAATATTTTAAAAAAGTTTAAAAAAATTGCAAGATGTTGTGTGATGTGAGTACTTACGGTTCGCAAGAGGTGTTGCCTTTCATGCAGTCCCAGTCGGTTTCGTTTCGACGATGCGAGGACTAACTGAATAGCAAACGATAGCGAATACCAGGAGAATGAATGAATTTGCAACTATGCTGTTGGAAATAAGAAAATATTGTATTACTGAAAGCCTTAATGTTCTATTATCTACGAAATGAAATATTATGTAAATTAAAACTACTCTACCGATTTATATTATAATGGAAATTTTGACGAAATGTCTAAATATCAAGTGTACTTTATTTTTGCATATAGACTACGTTTAGATTATTTTACAACCCAATAGTGGAAGCTATGTAAATGGACCAGCGATTTTAATGAAACTTAACTGTTAGAAGAAAATAATAGAATATAGAAAATAATTTGTACATGTGCAAAACAAAATACACAATAAGTTTAGAATGTAGGGAAAGTGACATGATAGCACTGAATTTACTTCACCTTTTAACTGACTAAATTCACAATCCTGAGTTAACGACATGGTAATTTAATAACGGATTAGAATTTTAAGATTACATCATCCAAAATCTCGTCAAATTTGGGGTTTTGTAAAAACTAATAAAAAATATACTTATTTTTCGCACCAAAAATTATAACACATACTAATATTTTTGAATTTAAAATTACCAAAAGCTGTTAACAATATAGTAAAAAAATATAATAGAATAAATTTTTATTTTTACATGTGCATTACAACAAATAAAATAATACACTAATTTCGTGGTCCGCTTGACCAATTACTTTAAAATTAACTAAGGATTTTAGTTGAGATGAAAAAAAGTTAATGGCACGAGAGGGATTCGAACCCACGACCTTCGGGACCTTCGGGTTTGAGATAGGGAGTTGATGTCCGAGTGGATCGAGGTCACGATAGCTCAGGTGGTAGAGCAGCGGCGTATCTAGCCGAAGGTCGTGGGTTCGAATCCCTCTCGTGCCATTAACTTTTTTTCATTTCAAATAAAATCCTTAATTAATTGTAAAATATAAAATAATGTTAGAATGTAGAGAAAGTGTCGTTTCACTGTGGTTCCTACTATTTACAACTTAACATTTTTATACAAAAAGACGTAAGAGAAATATGGAAAAAAATAAGCTCAAAAAACCACATGTGGAGGGATGAAGTCTTATATAGATTAAATAAATGGATATAAAAGGCGTAGTGGAGAAGTAAATAAATAAAAGATTAAATAAATAATTAAATACATAATAAATATACAAATGTTCTTATAACTATGATTTTTTTTCTCTTTGTGTGTTTTGCGTAGAATGAATGCATTTCTTGGCGCGAAAGTGAGTGTGAATGAATGGGTAGTGCAGAAATACAGAGTACTCCTCAGACCCACCGATTTAGGTTAGTATTAGGCTATAATATCTTTTAGAGTGAATGGGCGGAAGCACTGTCATAATATTAAATGCGCCAGTGGCTCCGCATTCTTATCTGTACATATAGAATGAGTGGTTACCCCTTGAATGAAGGTATTTATTAGTGCGATAGCAGTGTATACGGGGGTGTGGTGGAATATCAAGTAAATGAACCCACCAATCTAGGTCAGTATTTTAGACTCATTGAGCAAATGTAAATTTTAAATGTACATACATTACGAATGTATTTATTAGCGTGAATGAGGGCGGATTTTGAGCGGAATATCGAGTACTCTGAAACCCGCACATTTGGCTAGGCAATGATTGAATGTTTGAATGGAATGAGAGAATTTTAGATCCTTTTCACCACTAGTGGAGGTGGTAAAAATGTCGAAATAATGTCCAGAAACGTTACCAGAAAGAACGCCACACTTCATACAGGAGAGCTATCTTATATTTCTGCAAAAAAAAATTTTTTTTCTTTAAACATGAGGTGGAAAAAGAAATGCGAGGTGCCGGCAATAGCCCAGGCAGCTAGCCGGCCTTAAAAAATAATAATAATATAATAATAAAAAACGATGAATTTGATAACTATGACAAGTGTATAAACCAGGTACATTGTGTTTGATCCTCTTATGTTTCCAATTTGCATTTGTTGGATATGCTCCAATGGATCTGCAAATGGGATTTGAGGAGACACCCATACGCTTAAAGAATTTGCTGACCTGATCGTATATTTCCTCCTCTACCCATTTCATGTTAGTTCGTTCGTGTAGATCTATTAATCTGTAATATCTGGGATATCTGGTACAGACAGTGGCCAGCCGCAGAACTTTATTTAGTATTACCTGTATTTCATTAAGATTTGTTTTACAGGTATATTCCATGCTGGGCATATAGCATATGCCATGCATATAGCATCTTTGGTTTTATAAAACACTTTATAAATTAGTAGTTTATTGTTTTGCTCATACCAGACTCTTTTCTGAGCAATGGGAAAACTATTCGTATAACCGATTTCTCGTTGACTACCAGATTACTTGTGTGAGCACCAAATTCAATTTGGTGTCAAAAGTGAAGTACTTTACAGTTTTTAACATTTAAACGACTTCCCCTCGAATAATATACTGTAGGAGAGCAGGGGCCTATGCTTAGTGAGTAGCATACAACCAGTTTTGGAAGAGTTAATTTTTACCTTCCATTGTAGTGCAGAACCGTTTTACTCTTTCCAGCTCATTTGTAATGTCTTTTACGATCGCACTAATCCTCCAGGATGAACTGTAAAGCGCGATGTCGTCGCGTTCAAAGCGAGTTGGCAGCATTTGGGCGTAGGCAAAGCATTTAAAAAGACGCAAAAACGTTTCTGTCCTAGAACTGAACCTTGAGGCACGCCTGCTGTGATGCCAAAACGGGATGAAATATGAATGGTCACTCGAAAAGACCTCAAGTGTAGGTAACTGTATACGACCTTGATAATGTATTTTGGGAAGTTGTATTTAATCATTATGTAAATTATATCATCATGCCATACGGTATCAAAGGCTTTCTGTATATCAAGAAGGATCAGTCCTGAGTTTTTTTAATGTTGAAACTGTAGTTACGTGATCAACTATTCTAGGAAGTCGATCTACGGTCCTAAGGCCTGGGCGGAAGCTAAATTGTACATTCTTAATTATAATATGGTTGACTAGATGAATTTCGGTCTTTTTAGCTAACACCTCTTCAATGATCTTGCTCAAAGAGCTGAGTAGGCTGATAGGTCTGTAACTCGAAGGAAGTTCTTGTGGCTTGCCGGGTTTATATATATACATATACATGATATATATATATCATATTGGAAACTTTCCAGCACTTCGGGAAATATTAAAAAAAAAGGTGGCGTGGAAGAGTCGAGTCAAACTGTATTGTTGATATCTACTGGGTTAAACGGTTTTATATGGTTTTACTTTTCGCTATGCATGTTTCAAGGTTATTACAAATACCTATAACCGTGGGTTTTTTCTATAGGAAGGAAAAAATTGCTGCATAGTATTTGATGGGGTTAAAATATAAATTGTTACGAACACCTGCCTTTCGATGCCTCTTGTCAAGCAACTCTGCCAAAGGAGTTTCTTCGAAGCATCCCTTTGTTTTATTTTCATTTGTTTTATTACGAACATTTGTGAAAACAATTGCAAAACAATCTTAAAGCATGGCTCGCTTGGTAATAGTGGGATTGAATCCGTCTAGGAAGCGTTTTGAAACCATGTGTTAAAAACTTAATTGAGTTAGTTTGTAGATATATTTAATATTGTTTTACCCTGATGATGACCTTACAATTGGTCGAAAGCTTGGCGTTAACAACTGAATTTGTATTTCATCCAGACCATACCGAGTTCCAGCTTATTCCTGGGTGAAATGTGGTGGATACATCTAACACTTTAAACAAAGAAAATAGGTTCACATTCAAATCATAAATTATTGTTGAATCTTGACTAAAAAAGTGCAACAATAGCCAAATTATTAAATTGAAACTTTACATTTCGTCTAATCAAAAATTTTTAACCTTTCAGCACTATGCTATCTTCAGTGGTATGTTTGTAATGTTTACTATATTTTCTAGCATATTGGAATTTTTTTTTGCAAATGGTAGGGTACTGGGAGAGCAAACCACCGAGAATAAACGGACCAGGGTAACATGATCAAACCGCAAGTTGGAAACCTGGTCGTATAAAGGGGATTTGCTTTCTTAACACAATTGCCATTTTGATCAATGATTCTTGATTTTAAAATTGTTGTAAAGTGTTTAATTATTTCATGACAAAGCAACAGTCATTAAACGATTTTTAAGAATCCACGTTTATAGACCGACTTAACGGTCACGAGATGCTTTTCCACGAAAGACTGCTTGCCCAAAGTTAATTAATGGGTGCACTAAAGTTTGAGAAGGAAATGATGCATTATCGCGTTGTTAAACAGTGTTATTGTTGACGAAAGGTTTTTATTATCAAAATCTAGTTGACTAATTTTAACTGTTTCGAATAGGTTTTTATTTCCATCGGAGATCAACAGAATTTAGCTTTGTCTACTTTCTATAGAGAGTAGTAATTATAGAGTTTACCATTTTTGCTTTCAGAATATGAAGAATTTATACGTTGTTGGTTTTTATACGTCGGTATTAGATTTATATACTCTTGGGAAATTTAATTTATTTTATTGGAACTAAACTAACTTGAGCTATAACAACGGACGGAAAGTGATTAAGAGACTAATTCCTGCAATGTCTTTTTAATATTCTACAGTTTCCGGTTTTTAACGATCGTACATCTTCGGCTTCTAAGGAAAACCCCATTAAAATTCGATATAAAACAAATCGCTGTAAATCCTCGGTCGAACCTGAAGAATTACCGGAAAGATGATAAAATAGATTGCGACAGGTCGACTCATCGTGATGTATACCTAACGAAAAACGCTTGGAATCCGTGTAGGTTTAGTCTATCGGATATAAAACTCCCATAAACAACGTCATAAACTTAATTTAAATGTTAATAGCGCCGATACCTCGTGCGTTACGTCCTTGAGTTTAAGATACCTATTGAAAAAATGGTACCTGGACGGATCGACGGAGTGTCTCGACTCCGTCTAATATCCTTTGGCAATTAAGTCGATCCTTTCCATGACACATTTTGTTTTATGGCCATCGGGGCTTCAACGGTAACTTTAATTGGTCATTATGCCTCTTCGGCGCCCGCTGATTGTGACTAATGATTTGTTTTTAATGCTTCCAAGAAGAACATTAAACAAGGGTAGTTGGATGAATTAAAAATCAGCGGAGGTTTTTTAGCTCTTTTCCAGCCACTTGGGGCGAAAGATTGTATTTATGACAACGGTGAGTTATTGGCTGGCGGCCGTATCAAAGTTCCGGGAACGGCCTGGGGTCAGACCTCGGACATAGCTGACCGAGGACTCATCCGGATTAAGCACACCGGTTCTTTGCACACGAGTTGTCCTAACTGGCTTTTCCCGAAGGAATTGTTTAACAACTTGTTTTTCTAAAGTGTCTACTAATTGGTTCCTTAAGCTTGGGTTAAATTTATAGAATCGACGAGAATCAATCCAGGATATAAAAAAACAAGGAATAACTTAGCTTTGTTGTAAAACTACGTCGAAAGCTTCTTGACTTTTCAATAAATTAAAATGTTTAGGAAGCTTTTAAAGCAAAACTATTGAAAAATTAGCAAATTTATATCAAATTTGGACGATCAAGAAGAACATAAACTTAATTTGAAAACATAAAAGCAAAATGTAAAGGCATACCAACTTTCTTTACCAATTATTTTGAAATCGTGAGATGCGGTCTGGGGTGGCGTTGGTTTTAGAAACCATTTTCTTTTTCGTGCCAACGTTTCGATCTTTATTGAGATCATCATCAGGGCCGGGGGTTTATAAACGGTGTTAAATTTTACAAATACATGTAGGATGTGAAAAAAATGAATTTATACAATGCAAGAAATTTTAGATTCAATCAAAGTATTTGTACTCATTCAAAGTGTTTGTTTTCTGTGATGTGTCATTCTTGTGTGTCGCGTTTAGAGTGCCAGTTAGATATGACACTCTACACAGAAAACAAACACTTTGAATGAGTACAAATACTTTGGTTGAATCTAAAATTTCTTTCATTGTATAAATTCATTTTTTTCACATCCTACATGTCTTTGTAAAATTTACACTAAACACCACACATTTCTTTACAAAACGAACATCGGTTTCGTCTAATTAAAAAATTAATTATCTGTTTACCTAATGGGTCCAGGGTCATAGGCGACATTGATAAATCAAACCTATTTGCTACCCATTAATTATAATCCTAGAATCCACCTTTACTCCTCATCCAGATATAAATGATGCATTTTATGCACAATAAGTAGCATAACCTTGGTATACCATACCCTCCTCATTTCTCAAACCTGCTATCATTCTGAAATTAAGTTCTACATATAGTAATCTCTAAACAGAAAATCCCATGGACATGACATAATTAACTATTTATCAAAACCGTCATATCCATGCTTTCCAAGATGTAGGACAGGGCTTTGATAGTCTGGCCAAAGCTACGCAGGCTTCATAAACTTAAACGCCTCCTATTCCCCCCCCCGTTATCTTATCCTTCAAACTCATGAAACGACGACTGCTTCAGAGTGCAACAACGAGTTCTCGAAAATGAGACCAGTACAAGCCGGCGTTCTACAAGGGAGCATTATTGGTCCCATCCTTTAAATCATCTATACTGCTGACCTACTTACCTTAATACCAAATCCTCTTACGCGGACGATAGAGCAATTTTGTATTCTAAAAAGTCGAATAGAAACTCCAATTCTATCCAAGTTTCAACAGTCAAGAACAATCGAACTTATCGAAGAATGGGGCAAAAAGTGGAGGACAAGACTGAATGAAGAAAAATGTACGTTCAAATTGAAAAAAAAATTGTTCACCATGTACACCAACAACCAAGAGTTTCAAGTCAAATACTTAGGACTATACCTAGTCAGTAGATTCCCCACACAAACCTTAAAAAACTACAACTTAACAGAAAACTTAGACTACTACGAAGACTTCAAGGACCGAAATCCGTCTTGACCGTCAACACTGAATTAACCTTATACAAGACATTACCGCAACCTTTTTGAATATAAGCATACGTATGTGCGTGAATAAAACCCAGCTTTGATAAGCGCCTGCAACTAATCATCCTCTATCATCTTAAATGTTACCTTCCCTTATTAGCTTGTTCTGGTATCTTATTTAGCTAATCGTTCCTTCAGAGAGAAATGCGGCAACCAAAGCCGGCGTCCCACAAGGATGAATTTTTGGCTCTATCCTATGTACCATTTATACTTCTGACTTTCATCTACACCCCAACGGTGTTATTACCACCTATGCAGAAGAGGTCTTAATTTTTTCTTTTAACCTGAATCGTATTCAAGCAACATCCAAGAGCTAACATTCAACATTCAAGACCACCTTGAGCTTGTCAATGACTGGTGCAAAAAAAGAGCTCAAGACTGAACGAAAAATGAATCTCGTCTTTTTCTATATATGAACAACAAGGAACTACCTACGTTCACCTAATTAGGATACGAAGGCGTTAACTAGATCACAGACTGCCGTGGAATCGATATACAAAAGTTAGTAGATAACAACTTAACTTAGCACATGGACAAATACAAATAAAAAATTGAACAGCGAAAACATTGGAATGAAAAAACTGATCATCGTTGTGGTACTGTGGAATGACATCAATTCATACAATCCTTCGATAAAACCGTCTTCAGACAAATTGTCTCACCTCCTTATCTCGTCACTAGCTTCACTATCCACAACAACCTAAACATTGCTTTTGTTACAGAACTGATCCATATCAACATCTAAAAGTTCTGCACCTCTAGCCATCCTAACCCTACTTCTTATGCACTATCTCATTACATATTTTGAAATTAGCATCCAACATAGCAAAAGCCAAATTTCCTCAACAAAAATAACAAATCGCTTCAAACATAACCTAAGAAAACACTATTTATTATTAAATCCATTATGTTTTAGTGGTCTAATTGACCAAATGATTTCTTTGAATTAATTATTCTTTTTATGTAAGATCTTGGTTGAGATGAAAAAGTTATGAATTACATTAGTGTGGAAGCCACTTTTTATAAAATCAAAAACGTAATTGTCAAAATTAGCATAAGTAATGCAAAAGTACAAACTTTTTAGTATCAAAAGGTATTTCAAAGAAATATTTTAGTAAACTAAAATATATTCTACTCCAACTTTTTTTTTTGGTCTTCTTATAGCTCTTTTCCTTGCTGTATGTGGGTTATGTGCTTCAGAACTAAGACAATCGTATTATACTCTCATTCCAAATCGATTCCTCGGGCACCTGCCTCCACCTCTTTAGCCTCTTTAGCCTCTTTTTCCTTTTGTATACATATGTCATCTCTCTTGGAAAATTAAGCGTTCCTATTCGTGCTGTGGCCCTACAAGTAAAATATTACTTGCCCGAAAGTTTTTAAAAGAACAATATTATACTTACTCGATTAATATGTTATAAGATGAAAATATTAATCGGCATAATTGTTATAATTAATTTTTTCCATTACTTAATCTTTTTATGTAAGGTTTTGGTTGAAATGAAAAAGTTAGTGTCATGAGCGGGATTCGAACCCACGACCTTCGGCTAAATATGCCCCTGCTCTAACCACTTGAGCTATCGTGACTTCGATCCACTCGGACACCAACTCCCCATCTCAACCTTTCGAATTTCCCTCTTTTTGACATTTTTTCAAATTCGAAAGGCTAGCAGTGGCGTATTTAGCCGAAGGTCGTGGGTTCAAATCCCGCTCGTGACACTCACTTTTTCGTTTCAACCAAAACCTTAAAAACGATTAAATAATGAAAGAAGTAATTTGGTCAATAGACCACAAAATATAATGGAGTTATAATTAATGCCTCCAAACAATAATCTATGGTATAAATAAGAACTAATAGTATTTTTAATTATTTATTGAATTCAACTTTTTTGTCAAAATAATCAAAAATCAAAATAATTTTAAAATAAATCAAAATAATATATTTTTATAATTTAAATATATTTACTTTACAACGCACTTATTGCATCTGAAAATAAATTTAACCTATATAAAAATAAAGAAGAAGAACGTAAGAAGATAAAATGAAAGACAAGAAGATAAAATAATTTAACTAATAGCCAATCATAAATGGAAAATGGAAAATAAAAGGAAAACTGATCTAAATTCCTTTTGAAATAATAACCTTTTTTCTCTGGCCAGGAGAGAATAATCCAGCTTTCCATCCAGGTTGTTTTTGTTTTAATGTTTGATTAGATTTTTCTATTGGTTACTTAATTTTAATTGGATTTGTTCTAATTTTATTTTGTCACCTTTTTATTTATTTATTATTTACTTAATCGATTTTATTTTATTATTAATTCATTATTATTTTTTAATGCATTTTATTTTCTTGAGGCATCTCTTTCTAAGGGATGTTACACGTATATAAACCAAGACAAAAAGATTTATTATGAGGATGGAGTACAATTTGTTACAAATTAAAGACAAATAATCCAAGCATATTCAAATTAATTCGTGTAATGTAGTTGAATGCAGATTATAACTATTTGTGCACTAAATCTTTTGTAAATTTACAGAAAGTTAAATCTTCTCTATACAACATTACAAACAATTTCAAACAGAACGGAAACTGTTTTGTATTGTAAACTGATTGAAAATAAAGGAGCACAAACGGAAAACTTTGAGCCAGCAAAACCCAGATAAAAGTTTATTGGTGTGAGAAAGCCTAAATTTAAAGGATGCTTTTTCAATCTTTTATTTTGTCATAATCTGATGTAATTTGATGTCGGTCGTAGTAAGGGTCCGGGTGTGAGGTTCTCATTAGATGTTAAGGCACGCTAGAAGCTCATTACAACTGAGATAACCACTAATTGCCAAAGCCTAAGAGAAAGCATTGACAACCGCCCCTATCTCCATTGTTCCAACCCCCGGCCGACGAAGTGCTCCTCGCTCCTCCGGCTTTTACCCCCTGGACTGTTTTATTCACGGATGCGATTCTGCGCCCTTCTCCTCGGTTTAAACTTGCCGCGATAACAGTTCGGACTTGGCCACTTATACCCAACTAGGATTATGATAAGATCAGATACACATGAGATTGACAAAATTAACTATTGTAAATATAGAAACAAGTTAACACCCATAAGCCGAGTTTATAAAGAAAACTTTTTTAATGGAAGATTTTAGGTATGGAGTAATAATTTGAAAATTACTTCTTAGACCCAACAGTATGAGTTAATCCTGTGTTCAGTTAAACATTTATTAATTCCTAAAGCAACGGAAAGTTTATGACCTAATTAACCTCACAAAGTCAGAATGTTTAGCTCGTGTCGTTAATGAGGAAAGAGGAAAAGTTTCGGGTGTAAAGAGAAACAGTTAGAACTTGAACCAAGCCAATAGCGCATTATTTTGTTAATTATGCGCTTTGAAGATATGCACATAAGAGCCATTCCGACAAGTTTTGTCCCGCCATAAACAGAAATTCGTTACGATATCATGAATTTTACATCGGGACAATGTGCTAAAAATATCCTACTGATTACTTTCAGCCTGATTAAAATAAATGACGATTGTTCTATTTTTGATACATCGATCTTTTCAGTACATTCTGAAAAGCTAAAATTAAACGGACTAAATGCGCCAGAGGTCATCTGGGAACCATACTCTCTCGTCGACCTTTCCACCAATCAAAACATACTGTATTAAACAAGATTTATTTGTATGCCAGGTCAAAAAAAAAATAAAAATCCAGACTTAAAATTGGTGTTAAATGTTGTTTTACGAATCGTTTAAAACGTGTTAAATTATACGACTTGATCACTCTACTTGGGCTGTACTTTCGCTGGTAGACGGACTTCGTAGACAGACCCAATAATGATGAATACAAGTCTTGTTTAGCTGATTGACGCTGATTCCTCAGTTGCGTCCGCAAGGAAATATTTCTACAGACATACGCACTGAATATGGCGTGAATTATAAATGCGACGTATAAAACCAGGTAGAAAGGACGTGCCCTGTAAATTGATCAGAAATTATCAACTCGATTTCATCTTTTCGCATAATCATGTCATAAATTTTCTCACCTGGGTGCAAACAAACTGTAGAAATACGAAATGGAAACATTTCACAATAAGACTAAATTTCAAAACTTATTGATCTAATCGACTGAGAAAGCAGGAATTTCACGCTGAAGATGTGAAGCCGAGTGGATGGCATAGCAACAACCAAATTTTTATAACTTAAACGGACACATCATTTTATTATTACTATTCTGTCCGCAAGGAACTGTTACACATAGTATGAATGGTAAAGATCGATACATCATTTTCTTGAAATCATCTATTCTATCTGTAAGACTAAAATAGACTGCCCCAGTTATGTGTCTGACTCATAGAGCAAAACCACTACCAAAATTTGTAATTAGTGGAACTGATCTGGATCTGTCCATTCTTCCGAATTCTATTAGTACAGAGAATAGAAGTTCATTACTGAGTAGGACGTGAACTTGAAACTAGTTCAATGTTTGATATCAGCTATAATAGACGGACCCAGCAAAGTGATTAGTCTCTGGGAGTAGATGGTAGAGCAGCAAACACAACCAAATTACAGAACTTGTAGAACCAATCGACATTTTACCGGATCCGTCAATTCTATCGGTAAGAAATTGAAGAGGAGTACCTCACTGAAGATGACGTGATGCTGAAACTGACTCGTCGTATGAAATCAGGAAGAAAATGGACCCAGTAAAGTGATCAGTGTCGAACAATTTAATATGTCTCTGCGAGTAGATGGTAGAGCAAATAGACCCACAAAATTTCATAAAATGTTGAATGATCAACTCATCGTATTACTGGGCATGTCTATTCCATCCGAAAGGAAGTGGCTCATAAACCGAGGCTCCTCTCTGAAGATGAGGAGAAGCTCAAATTAGTTCAACGTAAAAAAAAATCAACAATAATGGAGTATCCAGATCAATGTTGATCAATTCAACACTTGCTCATTTTTTTAAGAGTCAAGTCATAAATTCTCTTCTTCTGGGCTGTAAACAAATCTGTAGCATACGGAATGTCCTGATTGTTGGCACTTCGACCTTAGAGTTCCCCAGTTAATGAAAATACACCGTAAATATTTTAGAATAAAAAAATCAGACAATTATACAAATTTGACCCCGTGTAAATGTGTGACAGGACTCCTCATGGAGACTTATAGCAGGAAGAGTAGGGTTAAAGAGGAGCCGGAGAATTGGGCTGATGTTCCACATCCTGGCCAAACTGAATACGACGTTCATTTAATTTCCTTCTGATACTGGGCCTACTTACTAAAACGGAACGTTGCGGACCGACGGACTCTTGGAAGCGGCCTGGGATCCGAGAGCAGGACGCGTTGCCATGGCAAGTGGTTTAAACATATGTAGCGATGAATCATATTTTAAAAGGATGCACTGAAAAGTAAACACGATCGGATCCCGCTCTTAATGCTCACGCTACCCTTGTTTGCTTTATTTTCTCCCTTGTACCAAAAACCTGCAATAATAGCAGTAAAAAGGGAGCCGAGTGTAAACAGAAGCTTTCTGTACTGTACGGGATCCCAAACAGACGCTTAATTTAAATGAGCAACACTGTAAAAATTAAAGTATAACGAATAAAACCCCAATCTGAATGGAAGAAAAAAGAAATTGGAATCTAACAAAAATGATTACAAACAGTTGGGATTTGAGTTACAAAATATTGTGACACAGTCAATATGTTTAGTCATCTCGTCTTTCCTCGCCAGACATCTTTTGTTTGACTAGCTAATTTGTATTCCGCGCAGATACATGTTGGACGCATAAGACTGTCGGCATTATCTATGAAATGTTTTTGCCTAGAAAATACTATTACATTTACAATCACATTAGTTGACTATTTTTGATGTTATTGTTCATAAATAGATTTTCTTGCAAGAGATTGTGAAGCTTTGGGTATTATATCAAAGTACGTTAAAACTTCTCAGTTCAAAATATATTTTTTTTAAACTGAACCATCGGAATGATCGATAGACGGCATTAGACAATTGGACAAATATAAATGAACAGAATCGAACAATATTTGCATGAAAAAAATTACGTTGTAAATTAAAATAAATAATTAGGTAAACCACGGTTAGTGTTATCGATCAATGATAAATCGATTTTTAGGTACCTCTTTCCTTTCTTCATTTTCGATTTTTTTTAGACATATTATGAACCAAAACAAGGGAAGCCAATTGAACTGCGGGGAATTTAATCAAATATGTTTATTTAAATTAAATAATCATAAAAAATTTAAAGTAAAAATATATACACGACACATAAAAATTCTTATAGACGAGGGGGAAAACGTCGGGTCCTTAAGATGGTGAGAATCTTCTGTGAAACGTATATGATTGCATTTAAAACTAGGTTAACAATAATATTACTCATGACCAGCACTTTTGTATTTGTGATTGTGTACTATTGACTAATTTCGTCTTTATTTGTTTATACCCAGTTTTTATTTTTATAATTTCTTTTTTTATTTTCGGGGGCCCTCGGTAGCCGAGTTGTCAGCGTTTTGGACCAGAACAGCGGGTGTTTCCCTAAGCGACATCATAGGTCCCATTCTTTTCACTATACATATACTTCAGACATTTATATCATTTTCCAAATCTTCCTCAAATATACAGACGATCCTGACATCCTTTCAACACAAAACTAATAATCGCTTTTAGAAACCTCCAGGACTATCTCTACTATTTGGAAAAATGGTTAAAAAATGAAGGTTTACTCAACCAAACCGGCAAATTAACTGTTTTTAACTAACCTTTATCTTTCTGACGTATCACTTCTCCTCCAATCTAATATCCAATAATATCCTCTTCTAGCAAGCGATGTCGCCCATTGTTAGATTCAGTCGCCACTTTTAATTACAACAACTTAACAGGCTATATAAACAACTCAAAATATCTGTACTCTCAATACAAACATTCGCCTCATTTACGCACTATTATTTACAACCAATCAAGGGTTCAACCTAGCGTTCCAACTTCTGACGAAAGCAGTTACTCCAGTACAAAATTCTTCGAACCATAGCCCAAGCTCCTAGTTCATATCCAACCTTTCTATCCAAAGGGTCCTTTTGTTTTACAGTCTAATTTATCATCGAAACCACTTGCAGTCGATAGAGATGTTTTTATGAAACCCTAGACATCCTAATCTCCCAGTGCAACACATTCGCCCCGAACCTTTCCCAACTGTTCTCAAAGACGCCTAAACGCCATGACATCGCGATTTCGTTCCTAGTAAGAAAAATGAATCGTGTAAGGAAACTGTACTTTCCCAAACTTTTTCATACCCATGAAGTATAAAAATTCATAAAGAACAATGGTGTTTTTCTTCAGCTGTTGTTACTTAATAAAAACTTTAGTAAAATCGGTTTACATTATTAGCCATGAGATTATAAATTCAACAATAATAATAATTAAATCCATTATATTTAGTGGTCTATTGACCAAATTACTTCTTTCAGTTATTTCATCTTTTTACGTAAGGTTTTGGTTGAATTGAAAAAGTTAGTATCACGAACGTGATTCGAACCTACGACCTTCGGCTAAATACGCCGCTGCTCTACCACTGGAGCTATCATGATTTCGATTCTCTCGGACCCCCACCCATCTCAACCTACAACCTTTCAAATTTTTCCTCTTTTTCCCATTTTTCAAATGTATTGTAATCAGGATTCGATTCTCGGCGACATATGAGAAAAAAATGCGAGAAGTAATTGAAAGAAGTAATTTGGCCGATAAACCACTAAATATAATGGATTTAATAAGTAAAAAGAAGTGTAGCTTCACTAACACTTCACATGTCACACGGAGGTCATGGGTTCGAATCCCGCTCGTGACACTAATTTTTTCATTTCAACCCAAACCTTCATAAAAACAGGTAATTGAAACAGTAATTGAAAGAAATAATATTAATTGTCATTCAAAAACACTTTTTACATAGCTTCTTTAATTATTTATTTATTTGTAACAATTTGTACTTAAAAGATTTGAATTACTTATTAACCTACTCTGATTACATGTTATATTAATTCCTTCATTAAAAAAGCTAAAAAAGAATTACTTTAGTAAGGAAAATAACTTAGTGTAGAACATTTCTTAAAATTCCTTCAAAGGCAAACTTTGATAAAGTCTTTATTATTTTTTTTAAATTAGTTTGACATTCGACCTGTTGCTTAGTTGTTAGTGGCAATTTTGGAATTTAAATAGTAGTACATGAAAATAAATTATAAAGTAGATTGTTTCTTTAACTTGAAACTTATTTTTATTTTTTATCCTAGCTAGAAGAATAATTTGTCTCTTGGACTTTCAGAAACAACATCCTTCGTTTTCCGATGGGTCGTTCGCCGAAATTTATACCCTGATAGTTTCATAGACAAGTTGCACCCGTTAACAGCGTTAACAGTTCAGCAGCAGCTGGACGCGATAAATCCACATCAGAATACCAATTGTCATGTGCTAAGTACGTATCAGGCGGACACGCCTCGTCGCGTCGGCATGTAGCCAGCGGAAGTAATTAATGAAGCTAAAATGCCGCTATCCCTGCTATGATGTGTTTTACTTCACACGATCCGTTAAAAAAGATAGGAAACGATGTTAAAGGACTACTTGGAATTTGCTCCTGCAGTTTTTCTTTTCACAACAATAATCAATGAGAAGTACACATTGAACAGTGGCCGATAATGTATGTCGCAGGAAGGTCGGCACGTTTTACCAGGCTAGGTAAATGTATGTAAAATCAACCTTCACAATGAGATCGATGTTTATGCTATAGAGCTTTAGTATGTGTTGAATTTATGCAATTAATACGATTCATGTTTGGTTTCTGTTGTGCGGTCTCCGAGTAAAATAACATACGTTGAACTGAACGAAAAAGATTATTTTATTGGGTCCATCTACTCTCGCTTGTTTCAGTTTTACTCAGGGAGTAGACAAAGCCAGTAAATTGAACAGTGTCTATCGATTAATTTGGGTGTTACTTTTTGTTCATTTATTATCTAATTATGTTCTACTGAAATGTTTTATAAAGTCTTCAAAGAGGCATATCTTTCCACTTTACCGCAGTGAGCACAGTTAAGTTCAGAAATTAACCGAATGGACACTTGGATGGCTCATAAATCGACTGAGAGGTCGGACGTGCTTTTTATGACCTTGCCAATAACAATGAGAATTTTGTTTTATTTCCATTATACACCGTCGAAATGATAGCAAATGAATCATTAAACTACGTGCTAAGAAAAAAATATCAGTATTCGAGTTCCTCTCCAACTGCTGCTTAAAGCTGTGTTCTGGGTCTGAAAACACATAGAAGAATATTCATTCGTAATCAATAATCCCTTAATAATAAAACTATTGGAAACATTAATTAATCTTTTAATGTAAGATATTGGTTGAAATAAAAACATTAGGCCACGAGCAGGATTCGAACCCAAGACCTACAACTACATACACCACTGCTCTACCACTTGACTTATCGTGAATTCCGATCTACTCGGACAGCAACTCCCCATCTCAACCTACAATCTTTCGAATTTTCCCTCCTTTTTGCCATTTTTCAATTTTTTTGGTGTCCGATTGGATCGAAGTCACGATAGCTCAAGTGGAAGAGCAGCGTTGTATTTAACCGAAGAACGTGGGTTCGAATCCCGCTCGTGGCACTAACTTTTTCATCTCAACCAAAACCTTGCATAAAAAGATTAATTAATTGAAAGAAGAAATTTGGTCAATAGACCACTAAATATAATGAATTTAATTGCAATAAATTTGAAAATCACATTATACTTTTAAGCAAGTTTCATTTTTATATTAAAAGTACCCTAAAATTATAATAATTTATTGAAGTCATAAGGGGCGGTCAAGAAATGGAAAGAAATGAGGTAGTTTAGGAAAACATCTTTTTCATTTTTTTGCCGACGTTTCGACCTTTATTCGGGACATCTTCAGGGCCTGGGTAAATTATAAAAAATATTGATTGGAAAAAATACAATTTAAGATGTAAATATAAATTTTGAACCAAGTATTTCGTACTCGCCTAAAGTGTGCTGCTGTCTAGTGGGGTCGTATTGGTTTTGTGTGAAAGTGTTGTGGCACATGATTTTGTATTCAGCTGTTTTTATATGATTGTGATAGGGTAGGGGAGGCTTCTTTGATCATAGGCTATTGAAAATAATTAAAAAAATGATCAAGCGTGAAGAAATAGTGGCATGGTAGAAAGTTTCACACAGGTTTTCAAATGTAACGAGATCGCTGACAAGATGTTCAAAAGCACTAAAACACCCAAAACCCGTGTGTTTTAACCCGCACCTGAAGCAGATTTTGAAAACGTCCTCTAAACACAACTGCAAATTGACAACTGGTAGAATAACTATACAATAAATGATAAAAGGCTGAAGTAAAAAAACCAATTTTTGTTTAGATAAACACCTTGTTTGAAAGAAAGCTCTAATCTTTGGTAGTGACATGTCTGCTATCTTTTAGAATAATTTGTGAATAAATATTAATTAGTTTTTTTTTCGATACTGAATTGGATGAAACCTTGATTGTTACACGATAGCTGTTGTTTTCTCATACTTTTATGATAATTGTTTCAAGTATACTAACTTTATTTAATTTGAAGTAACTACATAGTACACACTTGTCATATTCTATACGCTGCCTTATATTTTTTGTCCTACTAGTATTTATTATACATTATAAAAGACGTCTGGGCAATTGCTGCAACAGTATACAGAGCATATTGTTACATTTTATTAGTCCTTTTCAACCGTTATGAAATTGCCTACGCGTGCAATACAAACGTGAAGTATTTATATTTCTTTTGTACTCTGTTCAATTTTCTGTGCTTCATGAGAAATAACAATCTGTGAGAACTGTGTACGACGCCAGCTTTAGTGCCTGGAATGTTTTTCATCATATTTTTTTTACATTCTTAATAAAAATGCCGATGCTGAAATCACGTAACTTCTGGCAATGGTTTTTTTTTTTGTCATACACATACACGCTCGCGCGCAAAATCTTTCGACATTACACCACGGTTTCTTCCATATTGTCTTCTGGTATCATTTTCTCCCGACGGTTTTCACATTCTCTTCAAATCTATCTTTTCTTATTCTACAAATATGGTATAATATTCATATTAGTAATAACAAATAATAATAATAAAACTATACGAAATCCTAATAATACCATATGCAATAAGAATAAACCCGACATTGATGAAGAGAATTAAGTAAAGAAAACAACAGAAATTATCCTCCGTACATTGATTATTCAGAAATCGTGAGATGCGGTCTGGTGTTATGTAGATTTCAGAAAAACATTTTCTTTATCGTGCCAACGTTTCGATCTTTATTGAGATCATCTTCAGGGCCTGGGATTTACAAACATTGTTTAAATGTAACAAATACATGTAGGATTTGGAAAAAGTGAATTTATAAAATGCAAAAAATATATTTTTTATATTCTATCAAAGTATTTCTACGTAAAGTAAATCCCAGGCCCTGAAGATGATCTCAATAAAGATCGAAACGTTGGCACGATAAAGAAAATGTTTTTCTGAAACCTACATCACACGATTTCTGAATAATCATCGACTAACGGTCACAAATCACCACACATCCTCCGTACCGTCGATTGAAAAATAAAGTAAATGTAAATAAAAATAAATAAATGAACAAAATTTGCATTTCATGGTTTTGTAATTAAGTTAGTTGTTTTTTTAAATAGGGGCATTCGACAGCTTGGTCATTTCAGCCCCGAGTGCCATGCGGAATATTCACACAAATAAATACATTCACACCTATATATTCACTAATTTCGTGGTCCGCTTGACCAATTAATATATTACAATTAATTAAGGTTTTCAGTTGAGATAGAAAAGACAATGGAACGAGCGGGATTCGAACCCGATATACATTACATTCCTTCTATTTGGTGGATGGAGTACTGAATATTCCTCCATCGACCGATCGTACAGAGCTCGAGGGGCGATGGGGATGCTATTCCACCATCAGCCCCTCCTCATTCACTCTAATAAATACACTCACTCATACAAAACACAGAAACACATTAAGTTACTCTCTTACAATAAATTCTCTCATTTTTGGTGCTGAAATTATGAACTTAGCTTAGCTTCGGCTCTTTCTTTCATCTGCTAACAAGTTCTTCTTCGTGTGGCATTGCCTAGAAGAGTGCCATACGTGTATCATTCAAAAGATCATGAAAAACATTTGAATTTAACCGATCTTGTATGAAAACTGGCAGTGTCACATTAATTTGCTTGTGATTGCTGATTAAATGTCACAACTTCTGTATAATTCGGCAGCTTGCACGATTTTTTCAGAGTAGCGATCTTCCAAAATTTACGGCAAACTTTTTTTAAAATTTATAGTTTTTAAACTGTCATCGCAGTCTGAATAAGATACTTGTCAAAATTGAAAGTGCATTAGCCTTAGATTTTGAAGGTTTGGGGAAGGGAGTCGGTATAGAAAGACATTTTTGTATACCGACTCCCTTCCCCACCCATTCAAAATCCAACGTATATAAACATAAAACAGCAATATCTCACTGGCACTTTCAACACGACACGCAAGAATGACACAATTACGGAGAAAACAAACATTGAGTGAGTAGAAATACTTTGATTGAATATAAAAAATAGTTTTTGTATTCTATAAATTCACTTTTTTCCACATCGTACATGTATTTGTTAAATTTAAACAATGTTTGTAAATCCCAGGCCCTGAAGATGATCTCAATAAAGATCGAAACGTTGGTATGATAAAGAAAATGTTTTTCTGTTACCTACGTCACATTAGACCGCATCTCACGATTTCCGAATAAACATCGACTAACGGTCACTAATCACCACACATTCCGTCATTAGGATTTAACTTTTGTTAATAAATAATTATTATTGTAATACAAAATAAACTTAAAGCAAGGTTCAAAAAAAAAAAAAAAAATCAAATTCACTGATTTCGTGGTCTGCTTGACCAATTAATATATTATAATTAATTAAGGTTTTTAGTTGAGATAAAAAAGTCAATGGCACGAGCGGGATTCGAACAAAATGGCACATGAAAAATGGCAAAAAGGAGGGAGAATTCAAAAGGTGCGGTTAAGATGGGAAGTTGGTGTCTGAGTGGATGGAGGTCACTATAGCTCAAGTCGTAGAGCAGCGGCGTATCAAGCTGAAGGTCATGGGTTCGAATCCCGCTCATGCCATTGACTTTTTTATCTCAACTAAAAACCTTAATTAATTATAAAAAATCAAATCTTCAAAATATTTACCCTCTTGAATAATCCAAGTCTGAAATCCTCTCCTGGCAAATTTCGGTCAATTAATTTCATAGGTTTTTGATGCTGCTTTCATTGGTGTAATCAAATCTAAAGTAGTACCAAAATTTCATGAGATACGGTGGGCTTTATCGAACTGTTTTGTGAAATGATCAAGTCTTTTCAATTTACTATAGAAATATCTCTGATACAATTCAAAATCAGACTTTAGACAATGGGGACTTTTTAGTCCAATTTGATACGTAAAATAACTTCCTAAAATTAGGTGTATGTTCACGGGACACACTGTCTATTGTAAATGTGATTATGACAACTAGAACATAGACAATTATGTACTTACAAAAAAGAAAATAGATATTAAAAGTCAATTTCTTTTCGTTTTTGGTTTTTTTACAGTGTTTTTCAAGTCGCTAAATTAATTCAAAAATAAAAATTTCATGTTGCGGCCACGACGTCCCCCTTTTAATTCTGTTCTTTACAAATTGTATAGACTTACTAATGTACGATTTATTACACGCATCATATATTGATATTTTAATTTTTTGCTCAGAAACTCTGGATATATAGGCAGATACTCGTTGCAAAATTTTCATTGTGGTTGAATTCAGTAAATTAAATATACTATATTCAGTGTTTTCTAAAAGCAATAAAACTAATGAGAAAATATATTATTCTGGATATAACAATAAGACTATTAACAAGATTCTCCCGCTTTTTTATGAGTACGGATTAAAGAGTAGAATGCTCTATTATAGAATGTACTCTTTTTTTCCGAAATAAATCTCTTTATTGTTATTATTATGTCCATAAGGGATCAATATTTTTCTAAATCATACGGATTCTCCTATCGATTTCTTTTGTTGTTCTACACGGAAACGAGATTGCCGGGCCAAGATACATTTCGGCCCATTGTAGTGTTTCGTCTCCGACAGTTCTTTACAATCTTCGTTTTATTCCTATTGTTATTTTGGCCTAGTTTAACAATTCTATCCTTCAGATCCTGCGATGCCTGTATGTGACAAAGTAATAACAGAAAATTTTGTACAGTGCAAAACATCACATAAAAAAGATATGATTTATTATTAATGGCAAGTTTTTAATAAATGCAATAAAGAAAACTTTATAATATAAAGGGAGTAGAATGTAACCGTATTCCAAAAAGACAATTCTGAATAGGTTATCTTCAAGCATGACTTAAAGCATGAGGGAACCCGTACTAATTTTTCATTTTTCCAACCGTCAGGAAGGTTAAACAGGGAATTTCTTTTGAACAATCTTCCGAATGCACGTAGAAAACGTAGGGCCGCGAATTTCGATGGACGAGAGTCCGATAACAGGACTGGACTGTTGCCAGGTGTCGCCTATTGTTCCAGGCGGCCGGACGAAAGAAAAGCGGGCGCATTCCTATCATTAACTCGACTCCCGGGTCCGAAAACGCTTCCAGCCTGGAATTAAAAAATTCCTCTTCATACCGTTCTCCGTCGCAGAGGTTCGGAGGTGCCACTTAATATTTAGTTCAGGTGGGATTCACCCTTTTCGGAATATACGGAGAACCGTATCGTCGACAAGAGAACATACGCCAGGAAATATGTCTGGCGATTTGACTACGAAAACTTTGATTGTGCTTATGCGGTAATAAAACATTAATTTCAAGAAACCACATGTTTTTATTGTACTTTCTCCAAAACCTAGATCGTATTTTATTGTTCTATCTAATAAAATAGAATGATGAAAATGAGAAGTTATGTGCGCACGAAAGTTATGGGATAGCAGAGCAAAAAATAAGTAAAGAAAGCACATGGTGGGAAATAGTGAGATAGGCGTGAAAGGGGAGAAAGAATGGGACCGACAAAGTAGAGAGAGACAAACACAAGACAATGACAAAAATGAATTTGTTGTACATTGAAAACATTATTTTTAGACATAAAAATTAAATGATAATGGAAAACAAAATAATTTAAAATGAGCTATCTGCTCTCAACCTGTTATTGTTTTAAATGAGTATGAGTTGTGAGCTCACAAATAATATTATGCATTACAAATATAAAACAAATTAGTGAAACTGGTATACATACAATTTATTTGAATATTGTCATTTTATGTAACTTTTTAAATAATTATTTTATAAACATGTTACTTATGAAAATTTCTCTCCTTTAATTTGGCATATATAAGAGAATTTTTTAAAATCAATTTTGATGTTATGAATTAATCTTGTTGTTGGATATTGTTATGCATGGAAGTGTTTCCTTTAAGAACAATAAATTTTTTTAAAGCTATGTGTACGTTCTTGCAGTGTATTGGAAGTCCATTATAGATGAGAGTTACGCCTTTTTTTCGCAAAGATTTTTGCGAGGGTTCGCAACAGCGGGGATGCCGGTGTTTATTTGTAAGTATGTCGGGTTCGAATGCAGGGCCGCTGGATTCGAACCCCGGACCTTTACCTTAGTCATGAGCGCCGTGTCAACGCATAAACCGTTGCGGCCACCGACGCCCCTCTTATGCTTATTATGCTTATAAATACGAATAAATTAATACATAACTAAATAATTGTTTGACTTTAACACCTTAAAATTAATGTAGAGTATTTTTTTAGGTTTATTCGTAATATAATTATTATAGAATTTTCAGCAATGATTATTGGAGAAATTTTTAGAATTTGTGGTACTTCCATAAACTCGGATACCGTATGTTATCAATGATTCTACTAATGCAAAATACCTAATTAAATCTGCTTAAAGCATTTATTTACAAAAATAATTTATTTACAACATAATTTTTTAAACTTTTTTACCAAACAAATAATATGCAACCTAAATTTAATTTAATTATCAAAAATCAAGTCCGAATATTTAATTTGTTTAGAAAATGGTGTTATCGGGCGATTATAGTTAAATAAATTTACACAAAAATGTAATCCTATTTTTCATTTAAGTTGTTTTGATTTGAAGACTACAATTAATCATTTTAGTTTTAAGTGTATTTAAAAGTAAGAAATTACAATCTAACCCTTTTTAACTATTTTTCATCATTAATATTTTTTGGTATAACATATTTTTGACAGAAAAACTGAAGCTGTATCATCAGTGAATCCTAATAATTTACAAGAAACGTTAAGTTTAAGAAAATGTTAATTAATTAAGACAATTAGAAATAAAGAAAATTAATCTTCAATAAAAATAGTACATTCCCTAAAACATTTCCCAGTGGATCACAACAATTTATACATGCAGGATAGATGAAAGTTTCGTTTATGTTCTTTTTTCGAGTGATATTTAACAAATATTATTTATCTTAGAAGTATTAGATGCTGTGGATATACGAAATATTATTTAATAAAATTATAAATTGATCCTATAATAATTGACAATTTTTCAAGCAAAACTGCATCGTCTTCAGAATAAAGGCCTTTGATATATCAAAGAACTATCCTTTTATTTTATGTTTATCGTCAACAGATTTGATATAAAATCAGAAACTTCAAAAAGTGCATCCTCCGCAGAGAGAGAGAGAGAGAGAGAAAGAGAGAGAGAGAGGGAGTGAGAGAGAGAGAGAGAGAGAGAGAATAAATGAATATATGAACGATTTATTTATTAATCACTCAAGGTTTCGTCTCAAGATAAAATAAGATTACTAGAAAACTCTATGAGGTTGAGAAGGGGTTGTGAGATTGCATACTTTTTCCGTAAAAATGGTACTAATTCTTAAAAATATATTATTATAATTATATTGTAAAAGAAGTAAAAATTAGATGGAGGGTGAAAAGTTTAGAAGAAAGAAAGGAATATGTTTGTTATATTTTTTGCTTGGTACATCACCAATTACTAACAGCAATATGACAAATGTTATCTCTTGAAATCAGCTATCAATTTTTCAATTTATTCAAAGTATTTTCAAGTAAGAAATGTTTCAATGTTTTCATTCCGATGATTTAGTGCATGCCTTATAGTTAAATTAAACCTTTGATTTTCAGAATATTTCTAACAAAAAGTCTTGGTATTGTCAAAACTAAAAATGTTTGTATGCTGTAGAAAAAGAACGAAATACATGAATTAATTTTTTTATTTTCAATAAATTTCCTAACACAGTTGATATTGTAAAAGAGTTTTATTCATAACTAAAAATGTTTGTATCCTGTAGAAAAAAAGGAATACTTTAATTAAAATTTTTATTTTCAATAACTTTTCTCACTAAGTTGTTAATAGAAAAGTGTTTTAGTCGACACTAAAAATGTTTGTATGCTGTAGAAAAAGAACGAAATACATGAATTAAAAATTTTATTTGCAATAAATTTTCTAATTCACAATATTGATATTGTAAAAGCGTTTTATTCATAACTAAAAATGTTTGTATCCTGTAGAAAAAAAGGAATACTTTAATTAAAATTTTTATTTTCAATAACTTTTCTCACTAAGTTGTTAATAGAAAAGTATTTTAGTGAACACTAAAAATGTTTGTTGGCTGTAGGAAAAGAACGAAATACATGAATTAATAATTTATTTTTGACTAAATTTTCCAACCAACAAACGTGATATTGCAAAAGTGTTTTATTCATAATTAAAAATGTTGTATGTTGTAGCACCATAACGAAATAGTAAATAGTATGCGGAAAGCGGCTTTCTTTTGTACTGCTATAGCGAAATGGTCGTATTTTCTATTTGGTCCCCTTGTCCTACTTGTCATATCTCTCGAATGATCTGTTATATCGCTCCTTGCGACCGAGTCAATTTTGGTTATAAATTATTACTTCGGGACTACTTATGATAAAACGGGAAACAATTGCTATTTCTAGGTAAACGGAAATATTATAAACCGTAATCGGTTATTACAATTGTATAGATTACTAGGTTTAATGGCCTAGTGTTCACGTATTATCCTCGTTCGCCGGATGAATGCTCCGGGAAATAATTTCACCATGTTGGTCGGTCAAAGCATTTATAGATTTATTCACGCACAGCAAATAATATGGCTGAATACTGCTATTTGACGCTTGGAGAGAAATTTCATCTATCACAGGGCGTCCATTTATTAAACTGGACCGCAATAGTCGAGTGCAATTGTCGGCCGGCCTCGGATCGGCCTCCACCGGTGGCCGACTTTATTTTTAATCTATGAAGAAAAGCATAAATAAACCGGATCCCCACCCCCTTCCAGCACGACCAATTGCACCCCAAAGCAATAAAAGCCCTGGAGTTATCGGAGAGTGTTCGCCGCTCGAGTCGTCCTCTTTCCCCCTTTTGCAATGAATTGTGAAAGGATTCCTTGCACTCCTTGAATAAATCAAATTGACAGTGAGACTACTATGTAATGCGGCCAGAGTGATTTTTCTACTCTCCTAACTATCTGCTCGCAGAAATACTAAATATTCTACGTCTCTTGTTGTTGTCTTAACCATTTTTACGCGTTACTTCACACCACTCAGCAGTACTACATAGTGTCTATCACATTTCAAGTCTAGTTTCAAAATTCGGCGATTAGTTATTTTACTTTTTATTTTAGTTTTGGGATTTAGCGAAACTTGACACACACTTTACAATGCATGTTGGTTGCAGTGAAAATTGGGTTAAGTCCCATATCGAAACATGCAGTAAATCGTGTTTAAAATTTTAATTTTTTAACCGACCATAGTTTACTGCTGCTTTTAACATTAGCATAGCCTCAATAGTAGTGTTGTTTTGTACCATGTATTAACTCGATTTCCAGAATTCTCGTCTTAACCCAATTTTCTCTGTATTCTTAGATTTAAAAAAAAAAAAAATACAACGACTATCAACCACGCTGGGTTATCTCAGCCTTGAAAAAATATCACCTTGTTAAAAGATTTTCTTTGTGTAGTTTATTACTCTCGTTTCAGTTACAAAAGAACGCTTTCTTATATTTTCCTTATACCTTGTAATTACGATGATGATGATCCGAAAGGTTTGGAAAGTGTTTGGGTTTTTGTTACGGTTGGGTGTCTGTGCGACAATCTGATGTGCTCTATTTGTAATCTGGTGAGTACTGTTTTCTCTTTCTCCTTTGTGAGGTTGATGATGATGATGACGGAAACTAGGAATCGGGGCTTTTGTATTCCCCAAGCAGTTGTTCCTTAGTTTAATTCAATCTCTTCGAACCTTTCCTTAAGAAGTATTAGTCATTGACTGCGATGCTTTTCATATTGCTTTTGGTTTTCTTTCATGAAGCATTCTAAGATAACATGGGCGCCAGTTTTTCCTCTTCATTACCAACATATTGAACTTCCAAATGTAAAGGCTAAAATCCTAAAATTATAAAATGTATGCATTATAAAAAATAATGTTCGCAGAAACATACAGTTATCTGATCATTTAGGTTTAATGTCTAACTTTTTGTGCCTAGAAATCATGGCTATTATCCGTGGTTTATTTTTATTTGTTTTTATTGCTACTTAACATTTTTTTTCGTTTTTTCGATTATTTTAAGTTAAAATCATTATTTTTTAAACAAAATTTAACGTTGGGCATTTCTATTATATCATTACAGATTATAGTTTATATATACAATACACAATACATGAAAACTGTGGATATTAGGAGTCGGGAGTACTAGATCATTGTGAGTAGTTGCTATAATTCCTCTCTCTAGTTTTTGTGTCTCAGGTTGTCTCCATTGAGAGGTTGCTTCGCATCCAAAGATGATATGGGTGGTTTCTTCCTCCGTATTGCATAATGAACGAATGAGGTCATCATTGAATATACCAATGGTCAATGGGTAAATAGCCCTATCATTTCTCTGACTTTTACACACCCAGCGTTAGTAATGTATTTGATAATTTTTAGTTAAGGTTCCCTTATCTTTTAAACATAAGTTTGCTCTGTCTGGAACAACCGTAATTCGTGAACCAGAGTTGAATCCATTTCCTTTTCCAACAGTTCCATCCGATGGTTCCACTCTTTCCTTACCTGCCGTTGCCAAGCAGTGACTTTTCCTAATGGTCATACATCCTCCTTCCTTCTCTTATCTTCAGGTGTTCCTCAATGCTATAGCATTTCCTCTCTTGTCTTCAGCATTTATATCAATGATCTCCCCGACTCCATTCAGCACTGCGATTACCTCATCTATGACGAATAATTCCAAATTTATAAGTTCTTCCATCTTAACGATCTACATTTGGTTATCCCCAGAATTCAGGTAGATCTGAATATACGAATGGGCACATAAAAACAACCTAGAATTAAATGCTAGAAAGTTCAAAGCTATTGTTATAGAACCTTGTTACATCTTCAAATACCTCCTACATCTCTCCTTTCACCATCAACAACCACTTTCTGCTCCACTGTTAAAAACGTCCGTGTTACCTTCGATCAAAACCTTTCCTGGAAACCAGACATTTCCCAAATTTCCTGAAGTTGCATTGGAACCCTCATTCAATTCTGCCGGTCCTCTATCCTTCTATCTTTCACCAAACCCTCGTGACTGAGACTCCTCACTCGTCTTTCCTCTCTTTGATTATGGTGGACTTTATGAGGAACAGGCAGAACATCTGAAAAGACTGATGAATTGGGTCAGAATTATTTTTCGCACCCCCGAATATCTATGGTCTCACACCTGTATTCAGATCTATCCTTCTGTACCCTCCTTCTGAAAAAAGTATTTCCCAGGCTCCTTCCTTTACCATGCCATAAATTCACGTCGACCTCACTATAATTTCAAGCTACTTCAGTTCAAATCCTCTATCCACTCTCCTACCACCCGCTCGTTTCCCAATGACCTAAATCTTCCTCGTCATAAACCTCCACATTTGAGAGGTCCTTCCTTGCTAACAGCCACAAATCCCTGAAATTCTCTTCTTTTGTCAATCCGCAAAGCTGGCTCCCTTACCATTTTTAAATTCCGCCTACACCAACACCTCATTTCCTTCCAAACAGAGACAACATAATCCACAAAATTATTAGGTGCTTTTGCTACGTAAGAAAATCAGCTTTTTGCTATGGCACTCAATATATTGTCAAGTATTTATGTTTTACCAGGTTTATGATACTTATTAGATTTTACTTTTTAAGTGCTGTCTATGGCTACTTGGCAGTCTGATATTATAGGATTTTTTGTCAGGTTACCACTTTTAAGATTTTTTTTTATAACACAAGTTTTGATAACATATATTTCAGCTTGAAACATCAAACCTGATGAAATCGATTACTCACAATTTGGATTGCATAGTGCACCTCATCCTGACCCTCCTGATTTCTTTTTATTCATTTAGCCGTTGAGACTTTATTAGAGACTTTGTTGCAAATCATGTCTAGGTGATCATAGAGTCAGTTCCTATTTCTTGGAATGAGTGTATAATTTTATTTATTATTATTGATGCATGAATTTTTTCCCCTGTCCACTTTTTGGGGCTAATCATTTGTGAACTGATTTTTCACCATCTTCCCATAAAACACCAATTTATTCAAATTTAAAAAATACCAATACTGTATTTTTTATAATACTGATATCTAAATAGTTTGTGTCAGAAACAACGGCTAGTTAAATATTTTTTCTTAGTTTAGTAACTTTACATTTGAAGTTTTGGCTGTAAGGAACTTGGAAAAAATCGAAAACATTGTTCTTACAAGAAATTACCTATCCTAGGGCATAAACTAGTTTTTCTGTGGTGTTTTGATCCGTTCGTTTGCTCGATTCGGGAATGATTTGATTTACTCCATATCTTTTGAATCGATTTCAAAACAACTGGTCAAATGATGGAAAACGATAGTAATCTGAACGTTGGAATACGGTGTGTTTGAGTGTGTGTAGCAATATGCGCCCATATATCCTCAGTCGCTTGAGACCTTTATGATACTTACAGTTTAATTTTTGATGAATGAGCCTACGGAATGTTGCATAAACATCGCCAGTAATGTTCATTCTGATTTAGGAGTTGGAAGTCTATGATTAATTTGTCAGCCTAAAAAACACCCAGTACTCGTCTCATCCAATTCTGATTGTTCAGGTCTCGAAATGATCATGCTTTTTCCTGTAACAGTTTGTTTTAGGAAGTTCGATAAAAGACGAATTAGAAATCAAGCGTTTTCCCAAGTTATTATTAAATTCAGCGTTTTATTTTCTATAGATAAAATTACATAAAAATAAACACTTTCTTCTTGCAAGGTATCATTAATACAACACTATTATGGAGTACCTATTAGATTAATTTTATTTAGTCCTAATATATTATATAATATTTCCTATAATTTGCCAACTTCATTGATGTGACAGACACAGACACACCAAACAAAATTTTTATTGAAAGTAAAAGTAAAATAATTCCTTTATTAACTTCCATGTGCTTGATAGACACTCCTCAGTTACATTTTTGGATATATATTTTCTTTTCCAGAGAGTAAAACCTTTTCTTTTTCATGTATTACTTTCCTTCTCAACTATTAAGTTTGCAGTTTGTAATTATGTTCGCAAAAGACAGAGAATTCTTTATTATTACTACTTTTCTCTAAATTGTTATACTTTATATTATGTGATTTAGTTCAACTTATTTTACTTGATGTTAACGTCAAACCTTCATTAATTCAAGTGCCAGATTTGTAAAAAATGTTGTGATATTTGATTATTTTTAGGGCATTCTAGTACTAGAATGAAGTATTTTCTCCCTATTCACAGTTGAATATGATATGTGTTCAGGTTTCCTCTTATTCTTGGCAGAAGATACACAGGCTGTTTTCTCTTATTCCAAATAGTTTTATGTTCTTGTTAACTGTGTAATGCATAGTTTTTGCACTAATTTCGAGTTATGGCTGTAAAGCAGTAAGTCTGTTTCAAATTTAATTAAACTATTACAATTAACCTCAACCACTTGAGCTATCGTGACCTCGATCCACTAGGACACCAACTTCCCATCTCATCTGCACCTTTTTGAATTTTCCCTCTTTTGCCATTTTTCCAATCCGATTACACGACATTTGAAAAATGGCAAAAAAGAGGGAAAATTCAAAAAGGTGCAGTTGAGATGGGAAGTTGGTGTCCGAGTGGATCGAGATCACGATAGCTCAAGTGGTAGAGCAGCGGCGTATCAAGCCGAAGATCGTGGGTTCGAATCCCACTCGTGCCATTGACTTTTTTATTTCAATTAAAAAAAACCTAAATTAATTGTAATATTATTGGTCAAGCGGACCACGAAATTAGTGAATTTAATTAAAACTTTGAACTATGTCTTTCGCTGGTTTAAGTCCTGGGTTGTTGTTTCACCAGGTATGATTTATTGACGTGATTCATTCGGCAATTGCTGCTTTTTTATGGCGATTTTAAAGTTTAATGAAAGTTTCTGGTCCAACTGGTACAGCTCAGAATTAGACTAGGCTAGTCTATCAACGCCTTCGTTACCTTGGACGCTGCATGCACTTGGTCCCAGATATGAGAATGTTTGTTCTATTTCTTCTCACAGTACATACACGCAGTCTTATAATTTATGAGATCTTAAGCGAAGTCAATGTTTAAAGCGCAGCTTGGGTATCATAATGAATAGCAAGTGTGGAAAAAAAGCAGTTTTAGCTAGAATATTTTTTCGTTTTGTCCCTCACGAAAATGTAAATGCGCCTTAAAACAAACTTGCGTAAGCAGACCAAAATGATCAAATTCGACTAAATTATAGGTTCTCATCACCAATTCGACCACACCTCATTTAATCTGGGTGAAACCTGCTGCACGTTTATGCTTTCCAGTTCGTCTATAACCATGGAATATGAATTCTACATGTTCTTGCTTATTTTGATATGGTATATGTGACATGGCTGTTTAATTGCTATCTCAATATTTTTTAACAGTTACTAACAAAATTTCTTCATTTTTCATTCTGTTGGTAGATGTTCTTAAATATTCCTTCATATATGTACCATCCAATCCACACCTTTTAATCTTAACAGGTCAACTGTAACTATAACTGTTTAATATTAAGGTATTCGGTATTTTTGTTTAATAAACAGGCCTTGATGACGGTAGAATAAACCACCGAATGCTTGGCACAGTTCAAAAAGTTGTTTTCCTCCATGTGACCTCTGAAGAAGATCCCATTACCCAAACCTCTAACTTGCTGTAGGTCGAAAAACTTCCAAAACATTAATTTCTTCAATTCTTCACTAAAGAGAAAGATTATTTATTAGAAATTGTAAACACAATTCATTAATTTAAACTTTATGGATTTGTCCGAAAAATATTTTAAAATTATCTTGGATAATAATATCTTTGGAAACCATTTGCATTTTATTAAACATTAACAGCCAATCATTGCCGTCTGATCAATTTTTCGTGTCTATTTTCGAGTTCGGTAGTTCTCTCTTTATTTGGGCAATGGAGTCGAATAAGTTTCGAGATCATGTAAATTTGTTATGAGACAAACTGGAGTTATTGTTTTTTTTTTTACTTCATAACAAATTCCTTATTATTAGGTAAATATGTCAATTTCAATAAGATATTTTGATCGCTGAGAATGACAATAATTTTTTTTCGTATTTAAAATGTGTGTATTTTTTTAAATTGATAAGTATATAATCTTATATAATGTTCGAAAAGTAAAATTCATTAAAATTCACATGAAAACCACGTCGAAAAAACGATATTTGTGACGGTAGTCGAGTGAAAAATTTCAAATCTGCTCAAGAGGCTTACTAACAAAAGTTCACGATAGTCTCTGAGGCAGCTACTTCAAGCTTTCCCGAGAATGATAAATGGAATGTGATTTATTAAATAAGTGAATGAGGTAGAGAACAGGGTTTAAAGGAAAGTTGGGGGATTACACTGGTAACATCTCGGCCCGAGAGCAACTTCGCCATTTATTATATTGCTTGATCTGGGTACAGGTATTTTTCAACTTTCTCTCCTCCGCTGTCTTGCTTTCCTTCGCGATACTTACCGGATTTTTCCCCGGTGATAGTATTTTAACTCCTAAATTAATGACCTGCTCGGTTTGGGAAAGAGTCAGATCTTAAGGAAATTCAAACTGAAGTTCACGCATAGGGATTAGTATGGAACAATTAAAAATGATAAATTTAAGGTTATTTCAATGATATAATTGAATTTCATACACTTATTTATTTTTAATTTATTTTTGTGGCGGAATGTCCAATTATACTCAATCAATTGAAAAACAACTGGGTCAAAAAGCTATGTCGGTTTTTATATTCGAGTCGTTATTCAATTATGTTTAGAAGCAGATTAATAATTATCCACGAGACGTGTTCGTTTTGAAAATAGATTTTCAGAAATCTTTCCTGCATTCGTTATATTATAACAACTAACAAAAGATTTTATCTATTCAATCTATTTTGCTTTGTCCGTTGGCGAGGGACGGGGCATCACGTCCCGACAAAAGTGCAATGTTTTATTTTGCCGTGTCACCGACAAAATATGTGCCTTGCATTGTCATGACGGAAACAGACTACATGTCCATTCACCGATTCGACCCGCTTTATGGATTTAACTTTTTCTGTATTTAATAAAATGGGCCGTCTCTTCCTCAGGAAGCAGTTCATAACAAATGATTTCCCCTCTCAATCTCACCGAACACGGCATGATCTTAGAGGGTGAAATCATCCCTTAGATGTGGTTAATGGAGGTTCATTTGGCTTTCCCAGGATCCCTGCCGAGCTGTATTGTTAAAAAAAGCTCGCTTTTTATCCCTCTTTACTAATCTTCTAACAAATGGACCCTTTACAAGGAGATCTGCAAACCGAATGCAATGAGAACCAAACGCTTTATGCTTAATGAGTGTCGACCGTTGTGATGGTTAGCTTATAATTTCTTTTGTAAAACTTGGTTCCACTCCGAGATTTAAATCTGTGAGTAGACCACCTTTTACAAAAGCGAATCTACATACTCACCTCTTCTTCATTTCTGTAGTTTATTCGGTTATTAGTTTTATCAGACCTCGCGGATCCAGTCTGTCTCAGTGTTCATCCCAAGCTTTTTAATTTTCTGATGACAAGTTATAAAATTGTTTTGTTTCATTTATTAGGTTTCGTGGTCCGCTTGACTAAATAAATTCTTTTCAATTAATTAAGGTTTTAGTTGAGATAAAAAAGCCAGTGTCACAAGTGGGATTCGAACCCACGACCTTCGGCTATGTACTCTACGACTCGAGCTATCGTGACTTCGATCCACTCGGACACCATCTTCCCATCTCAACCCCACCTTTTGAATTTTTCTTCCTTTCTGCCATTTTTCAAATGTCGTATAATCTGTTTGATTCTCGGCGATAAATGAAATGGCCACGGAAAGCTTTCGTGAAGTATACTTAATTTTGCTTATTACATTTATTAGGTTTCGTGGTCCCCTTGACCAAATAAATGCTTATCAATTCATTAATGTTTTGGTTGAGATAAACAAGCCAGTGTAACAAGCGGGATTTGAACCCACGACTTTCGGCTAAATACACCGCTGCTCTACCACTCGAACTATCGTGCCGTCGATCCACTCGGACAACAACTTCCAATCTCAACCCATTTGACATTTGAAAAATGGCAAAAAGGAGGAAAAATTCAAAAGGTGGTGTTGAGATTGGAAGTTGGTGTCCGAGTGGATCGAAGTCACGATAGCTCAAGCGGTAGAGCAGCGGCGTATTTAGCCGAAGGTCATGGGTTCGAATCCCGCTCGTAACACTGACTTTTTTATCCCAACTAAAAACCTTAATTAATTGAAAGATATTAATTGGTCAAGCGGACCACGCAAAATAGTGAATTATATACAGACCTACAAAAAATAAAAAAATAAATATAAATAGTTAATTTCTTTTCGTTTTTGGCTTTTTTACAGTGTGTTTTTCAAGTCACTAAATTAATTCAAAAATAAAGATTTGATGGTAAGGATATAAGATAATCTAGTTGGTGTCCGAGTGGATCGAAGTCACGATAGCTCAAGCGGTAGAGCAGCGGCGTATTTAGCCGAAGGTCATGGGTTCGAATCCCGCTTGTGACACTGGCTTGTTTATCTCAACCAAAACCTTAATTAATTGTTTAGTTTGTAGGTGCTCGTTTCCGATTATTATTCTGGCTTTTTTTCGAACGCGTGCTGGAAAAGACGAGAAATCCCAAACCCGCCGAACAGACTAAAAATTGAGGGTAGACAGAAGGATATGATCGTTTACGGCCAAATTATACGTTCATCACCTCACAAACCACATAGAGAAAATCACAATTATATGGAATTGTGAGATTTTCATTTGAGGTCCGCGGGGTCATGCACTTGTAGTTTGGTTTTTCCGATCATACTTGTCTAATTCGAGTGGTTTCGGTTCATTCTTCCATGTGTTATTGAATCAATCATCTTATTTTATTCATATGTAAAATATAATATGTGCTCCGGTTTCTTCTTCTTATTAGCAAAACCAACACAGGCTGCTTTCTCCCACTCCTAAATTTTTAAGTGCCTATTAATCAATGACAATCAAGTTAGGAGATAATGTTGAGTTTTGTTAGGCTTCGATGCATTCAAGCATTCTTTGTTTCTATAGCAATTTTAAATTTTCTTGAAAGGTTCAGTGGACGAGTGTTTACGGCGTCCGCCTCTATCGCCACGGCTTTGGGTTCGAATTCCGGCAGAGCCTTTCGCGTTTTAGTTGATGATAGTAAGAAAAATCTGATGCCAAGTGGTTTGATGGCGTAGTATGGCAGGGGGGGATCATTGAACTTTTATTTACTTATTAGATAACTCCAGACCTTATGTTTAAATACATACTGATATAATACACTGTCTTTTACAGTTTACCAAATTTTTCAAACGTAAACCATTTTATCTGAAGCATGTGACAATACAAATTGGAAACAGCAGTACAAATTATCTGTCATTATGTACGCCTGACAAGAAAGGTGTGGATTCCTTCAGTGTTGGATCTACCTAAAGTTATTTGATAGATTTGTGTCATTTAGCATATACAAGCTTTGTTTAACATATTATACAATACGTAACTAAATATTGAAAATGGTATAAAAGAGGACAATGGATAAAATAACGCATGGAATTTATTGAAAATTCAAAAATGATATACTAAAAGAGACAGAAGAGACAGACCAAAATAATCGGAAACGAGAAAGCAATGGTTTTAGTTATTTTCTATGATTATTTAAAGAACCAGACATTTTAATGCTGTAATTAAATCAGTGTCTACTAAATTCGACTGAATCTTATTTTGGTATCTCTGGGACAACGGCAAAGGCGAACTTTGTTATGACTTCTCGTTTTTTAATATTTGATGAACAATATTCTACCGATGGCTTCAATTATAGCAAAGCTTTGAAATTACCTCCTCACTTTGCTAAAAAATATCTAGCCAAGACAGCCCAACTAACTTCTAGTGAAAGTGAGCTCAATTCATAGGGGTGATATGATTATATTCGTATCGATGGAATCTCAGAAAACATCGACATAAAATGTTTATATTCAAAGATGACCCTATTTGTAGGTTATGTAATGAGGAGGAAGAAACAGCCACACATGCTTCGAATGTGAAGCAACCGCTCAATGCAGACCTACATGTTCTACATTGAATGAAAAGGAATTGTAGCAACGACGTAATACTCCTTAGGAAAAGGATCGAGTCTGATTGACTAAACTAAAGATCTAGGATTGAACAGTTAGCAAGAGGGCTGCAATGCTTTGGGATCAAAAACCCCACTTACTAGTCCCCATTTATCATAATCATAAACATCATCATGATCTATAAATGGCAAATTACTTGTACAAATGCGGTAATATTTTAAATGATATAGAGATAATTCATTTCTATTAAAGTCTTGGTCATTCTAAAGTTAGATGCATGTTCTTTTGGTTCCAAAGAAATTCAATTTCACTCGTGCAATCTCTTACTTCCACCAACCTGCACAGCATTTCTTCGTAACTGACAAGCATTACGCATTTATGTTTTGCCATGTGCCAACAATGGGAATTTACCCGTTTAGACACAAATGAGAATAATTTACGGGCAAAAAAACTGTCAAAATTAAATATGATTTATTAGTATGTTTGAGTCTAGTTTACATAATAAAATGCTATACTTCTATAAACTTCTATTGCACTTCCAATCATTAGATTTAAATTTGAAAATAATATTTACGAAAGGTAACTAGCCTAAAATTGCGAAAATAAGTAAACAATTTGAACAATCTTGATCTGACCAATAAAAATCTAAAATGATTGTATTGAAAATAGTTACAATAAAATAGAATTTTTTCTGTTCTAAATCGCCAAATATGCGATGACATACCTCAAACATTAATTCTGGAAGAAGCAATGATAAATGTGAATTAAAAAATTCCAAACCGGTTCAGCGCTTTCGCAAATCCCTCCGGGTAAACCTTCCCGACAAATTTTTTATTTATCGTTACATTAAATTTTACACTTTTCGAGTAAAAGGCCTTAGCTCTTTTGGTGGAAGATTCGTCGAGAAATATCGGTTTAGGCAGCTTATGAGATAAATGGTGACACTTTTAAAATCTCAGCAACTATGCACATTAGAATTGGCATTAATATTTACAGCACATCTGTTTTATCACGGAATTATAACCAAATCCGAATATAAAAAACCAAAAATATTAACGTCGAATGATTTGGGGATAAAAGAAACCTAAGTCCTTTTTGTTTCGTTCATTTTCAAAATCAGAAAACCAAAAAATTTAGGTAGTTCCAGACCTATTTAGCCAATTTTAGGAATATTTTAAAATTTTTATAGACATATTAGTAAAGCCAATTAGTCAATGTTCCATCCATGATTGAAAATATAAAAAGTTCAAGCTGTTCAACGAGATATAATATTTATTTTTTTTTCCTTACAAATCAAGCGGTACATAGGCGGCTCGGCCAGAGTGGGTTAAAAACATAAATTGTATATAAATAGATAAAAAATATAAATATAACGGAAAAAAGTTAAAGATGTGATGGATCTAGGAACACAACGCCGATTTGCATTTTCTACCGAGCGAGCTGAGGCCATCTTGGAAAATGTGAGTCAATGAAAGAACTCAATCAAAAGGCGAGTAATTGTGGACCCTGACCAGTCAAGCCCATATGAATTCCGGTGAAAATGCATATAGAAAAGCTTGCCATTCCTCAGGGTGCGCCTTAACCCTTGCTTAACCGGAACGTGGAGAAGATATCCAAAGTTGTTGACCACCTTCCAACCAATACATAGAAAGCTAATAATCCTTCGAAGTCCAACTTAAAGATTGGGCAAAGAGAAGAATAGTGTTTATCCTGTTCTACTCCTGAAGGAATACTGGAAGATACTCCTACAGTAATAAATTTATGAGCTCGGTTCCTAGCCAGACATCCGATGTTGCCTTCGTTAGAGGGCGTCCACACAATTTCTACATATTGCAAATGCGATCGAACTAAGGGTTGAAATGAGACTTTTTAAGCGAACGGATTATTAATTTCAAATGTTAAGATTTAGATATGAGTATTGAGTTTGCAGTCGGAGCTAAATGTGACTTTGAAGCCATCCATACCATCAACTCGCTTAACGTTGAGAATGTTGATGGTGTACTGGAAGGCGAAAGGATTGTGATGTAACTTGGAGAAACGAATGAATTTGCATTCTTCAAAAGTCTATGTCTTCTTGAAATTATTTTATTTATAATTAATAGTTTTGATGCCATCAGCGACCAGCAAAACATTTGCCAACTTAAAGGCGAGTGCAGCATCTTTGGAAAACATCCGTAATAAAATCGGGCCAAAGTAGGAGCCTTGCTGAACACCAGAGGCAATTTCGATTCATTCTGAGTTAACCCCATTGAAAGAAACAGACAACCATCTACCATTGAGATAAAAAGTCAAGCATCTAATTCGGCGGTGATTTGATTAATTCCACATCCATCCTTTTTCTACTATTCTAAAAATCAAGAAATCAGGCAGTAAATTGATATAAAATGAAGGCAAAATGCCTAATCCCAATTGAAACATATAACGTGTGTGTGTGTGTGTGTGTGTGTGTGAAATATTATAAACAATCAAACTGTTAATTAATTTCAAACATTTCAAGATCACCTTACGAAAAAATGCAATTTAAATAAAACTTACGTGCTCAATTTTTTAAGAAGCATTTTTAATATTCTCATTAAAGATGTATACTTTATCAATCATTTTATGAAATATTACATTTTGCACAACCAGAACGATTACGTCTTGTTTTTCTCCAACCATTGAAGTTATTATGTAAACTTATATTGAAAAAGTATGACAGATTTATGGCAAATAAAAGTACCTAGTTTTGTCAGATGCTGTGTTTGCGACAACCAACTTTTCTCTTAGAATAGAACTGGACACCTGGGTAGGACAGGATCAGATTACGGCCTAGTTGGCTGAGTTAACTTTCAATTGATGATCCCACACCGTGAATAAACTGAAAACAGCAAAGTTGATTCTGTTACGAAGTTGAAAATTTACAACTAGGGTCAAAAAACACCGGATCAAGCAGCTGAGCGTTCCTCAAAACAATTGGCAAAAAATCACTAAAGAATTTATGCCATTTATTATTCCTAGCATAAATCAATTTGTAAAACTTGTGTTTCTGCCCAGCAAAGTATTATTTGGATAGTGTTACCAATACTGATATTTTGGATATTGAAGTTGATATTTATGTTCCATTTCTCAATGATGGATACCTCAACATGAAATTCGACCGTATAATTCATCAAGCGGAAAATAATTTTTCATATTCATTTTTTCTTTCTAGGAAGAAATATATCGTTTCCGAACGTTAACATTGTTCCTCTCTCTTTGGGCTATAAAATATAAAACTTCACTAGATTAATAGACAGTTTAATTAGTCAGATAAATATTATAAAGTATTGTTTGAATAAGACATTGTATTTAATGGAAACACAGCAGTATCAGAAAAAGCATTGCTAGGGAAAGGAGAGCTCATTGAAAAAAAGTCCTTTGAATCAAGTTTATTCGCCCCCAACTTGCAATATTTCATTCTTTAATCATTTCTAAAAAGTTTATTAAAGGTTGGGGCAAAAAGCCAATTTCTAAGAAACTGGAATTTACTATCTTTCAGCAAGTAGTCTCATAAAGTGAAATCTTAAATCAAATGAGGGGCATTATAAACAGAACATCTTTCCTAAGAATAATTCGTTTCTTTGCGCCAATTCCTATAAAATTTGGCTGAATGGTAATATACGTAGGCAGTAAAAGAAATGTTTACTGATTTTACAGATTTATGTTAGCTCAAATCCCTGGGTGCATGTACATATACAAGCGTGTACGGAAGAGCCTATCACTTCTCGCAATCCACCGACAATTCCAGTTTTGCAATTGACAATAAAATAAAGAGTTTGGATGTCCGGGTCAGACAAGATCTTATCCGTCCAGTGATCCAGATTGGTCTCCATGAGCTGTCAATAGACAATTTAGCCTCCATGCATGCTGTTAATAGAACCAAACACATTCACAATGCTATTCATTCCTATTTACGTACTATTCACTCAGGGTGAACAGTTACTCGATATTACTCCATCACCTTCTACACATACTATATAACTGACCTAATTGAGGGGTTCTAAATATTCCGTCATCGGACTTTCTTACGCTACACATTCACGCTAATAATTACATTCACTCTCAACGCATGGTGGAGGGCTACATCCAAACCCATTCACACTCTCACTCATAGGGTATTCAATATTCGACCAGCGGCCTTTTCACCCTACATATTCACTCTTAACCCACGTTAGGGTCACAAAACTATCACGATTATATAATGAAACTACCCCGTTTCCCCAAAAATCAGAACAGGGGCTCCATATACTCGCCGCCGTGCTCAAGAACGGCTCTCATATCGGTAGCATTCTTGCCTGCTCTCTGTATGGAATTACACCTTTAACCTTTCGCTGCATGCTCGATAAGGGCTTTGGCCCGAAAGTACGTCCGTGTGTCAACCTCGCATGGCCTATTATTAATCGGGTGCGTGAACCCTTACCTACGAGTCAGATCCGCGGGTCATCTATTGACAGTACTCTTGATATGTGAAGCTTCTCTGCTGATCCGGCCCTTTTTTATGGTTAGCAGATCGTTTTCAATGTAATTATGTTATGCACATTGCCATATTTGTAACACGGTTGAAGCTGGTAAGATAATAACTATTTTCTTCTGGAAATTTTTCATTTCAAGGGAAATGTGTAGGATGAAAGCTTGCAATTTGATCCCGTCTCTTTGATACGATTATACACCTCAAGGTCAAAAAATAAATTATTTTCCTTGTAAGTCTTATTTCGTAGCCGTTATAAACAAATGCGTCGTAAAAGTGGGAAATTAAACATTCTTAGGCATTAAATTAAAGTCGTAATTTTTTTATCAGCAGAATAATAATTTATGTAGGAAAGCGTTTAATTAATTATTCCATACATTTTGTGTTTAAAATATCCCTGAAGATGTTGGGTGACTTGAATGCATTGATCGCTTTGGACTCACGTGAGGTTTAGATTTTTCACATATTTTATTTGTTTTTCTTTGCCAACCTTATAATTTATGCCGACATTACACGGAAACAAGTTTTTTTATTATGTATAAACTAGAGGAAAAAAGGAAAATGTGCAAATAGTAATGTTAATAAGTTGCAAACCGAAAGACTGTGAGATAATAAGCGCTTTTCAAAAAAGTTAAGGCCGGTTAAAAAAGATAGCATCTGGAAAGAGGGAATGGCCAGTTTGTCGGCCACGTAATAAGACGTTTGAGACAATAGGTTGCATGTGTCCACTGGAAAATAACAGCAAAGCCATCGGCATCTGTTGTTCCTTTGCCCTACATCTGCTCCCACCGACATTGACGAAAATCCCTCCTGGCCAGATACAATACATGCAATTTTACTTATATTTGAGAACAGAAACTGGTTTTCCTTGGAAGTTTTTTCCGCCCCGAAGAGCTTACATTTTCTGCAAACTACACCTGTAGATTTTAACAGGAGGGGGATCGACAAGATAAGGTGCTGTATTTATAGTACATGGAGTTTTGCGGAGCCTAGATTAACCGCATTTTTTAAAAATTATAATAGATGGCATATGAGATTGTAGTAGATATTTTGTTTTATGTTATAAAATCCATATTTTTTACAATTGGAGCTCTTAATTCAAGGGCCAGAGAAAATAACGATGATTATCTCCTCCCCATTCATTTTTCCTGATATTTTATTTATAAGTATGCTCAAACCAATGACATTAGTGTTAGTGCTATGGCCGTGAGCAAAATCGTTTTGTGATCACATTTGCAATATATAAAAAGTAAAAATGTTAAAGTTCTGTGCTACTTTTTTATAAATTTTTTAATTACATGATTGCTGTTCTAATCTGTCTGACTAATTACTGGTTATTAGACATTCAAGCTATGAACGTCTGTCGTATTATTTTTTATAGACAAATTATTCCTTCGGACAAATCAACAAATAAATAACCAACCTGGTTGTTTTTGGTATGATTATTATTCAGAAATCGTGAGATGCAGTCTGGTGTGATGTAGGTTTCAGAAAAATATATTCTTTATCGTGCCAACGTTTCGATCTTTATTGAGATCATCTTCAGGGCCTAGTATTTAAAAACATTGTTTAAATTTATTAAAAACATGTAGGATGTGAAAAAAGGGAATTTATAAAATGCAAAAAAATATTTTTTTTATATTCAATCAAAGTATTTCTACTCACTCAAAGTGTTTTTTTTCTGCGTATACTTTGATTTAATATAAAAAATATCTTTTTGCATTGCATAAATTCAGTTTTTTCCACATCCTACATGTTTTTGTTAAATTTAAACAATGTTTGTAAATCTCACGATTTCTGAATAAGCATCGACTGACGGTCACTAATCACCACACACTTGGTATGAGTATTTTATATTAAAAATCTTGTTTTTTAAAATATAACAAAAACTTGGTAGTTTTTACTTGAAAAATAAAGTACACTCTCTATTATCCATTAGAGTGACTTTAAAAAAATATGCGATGTTTAGTGGCCGTTTGTAAATGATTATTCGGAGATCGTGAGAGGCGGTCTGGTGTGACGTAGGTTTTAGAAAAACATTTGTCAAAAACATGTCTGTCTTGTTGAGAGACGACAGACAAGAATGACACTTCCACACGGAAAACAAACACTTTGAGCCCTGAAGATGATCTCAATAAAGATCGAAATGTGGCACGATAAAGAAAATGTTTTTCTAAAACCTACGTCACACCGGACCGCACCTCACGATCTCCAAATAATTATTTAAAAAAAGTTTACATCACTTATTGTAGATTCTTGTTTTACCAAACTGTTTTTCTATAACATGTATATTGAAGTTACAAACATGAATGAAACAAGTAATATTTCTATATGTCAAAAATATGACTCGTCAACTTTGAACTTTTAAGGGCAAGGGTGAAACACAATTTCTCGAGAAAATGAGACGGTTTTCCCGATTAAACATTTTCTTTTGTTTTCTAGATTTCTTTTATATAAAAAGTTTTTAGTTATACATTTATCAGTTAGTTATCACAAAGTTGAGATAACAGTTTTCAAAAGGATGAAATTAATTTTTTTATATTGATTAACTTTCTTGGCAGTCATATTTTTTCTTAAATATTAAATAGTTAAAATCTTCATTCATAGAAAACTGAAAAAAATTAATTACTTTGATTTCCAGAAACAGTATTTATCGTCATAGCGCAATTTTATTTTAAAAAATCAGATTAATAAAAATCAGTAAAAATTGACGGAATTCATCTAGATTTTTAATGGATCTATTTATAAATCCATAAAATATTTTGTGTCAAATAGATATGCGGTATTTCAATTGCAATCTTCCTACATGCGTTTTTATTTGTGTATCAAAAATTGATGAATCGTCGCGTATTAAAGTATATATCGATTTAAATTAAATTAATATGTCATCAAATGTATGTGAATTGTGAAAGGTTCTAAACCGAATTTGCCAAGAATAATTTTGAGTATTTTCATATTTTTATTTCTGTGCGCTTAATTTTTTCGGACATTTATAGTATACTCGCTTCTTTAATAAAAAGTAAATAAATCCGTGTTTTATTACGAATATTTATTTGGATATCATGTATCATTATTTATGACATAAAAAAATGCAAATAATGCAAAATAAAAATGAACCTTAAAAATATAACTATGTACATAAGAATCCATTATATTTAGTGGTCCGGTTGACCAAATTACCAAATTGGTTGAAATGAAAAAGTCACGAGCGGGATTCGAACCCATGCTAGCAGAAGGTCGTGGGTTCGAATACCGCTCTTGTCACTAATTTTTTCATTTCCACCAAGACCTTTCAAAAAAAGTATTTAAGGATGTTGATTGTAAATATACGAAAGTAATAAGAAAATAAAGAAGAGTAATGTATAAGCTCTGTAAATACCTCGGTTATTTATTAGGTATGTAATAAAAATATAAATGAATGAAATTCAATTTATATGCTACAAAGATTATATTATTCCTTTCTAATCAATAAAAATCTCTATTAATTAGTTTTCCAATATCAAAGCATTCATATCACAATTTAAATTAGTGTGAAAATAAGTGTAAATAATTAGTTTAAACCGGGTTTAAAATATTAATTTTTTTCTTTGTCCAAATATGATTTTCGCATTAGGGCCAGATTGTCATCGAAAAATAAATGATTTACGGCGTCATATTTCCGAAAAACCCGCCTTAATTTCCAACGGCGTGACATCGCGCATATTTTAGCCGGAGAGGGCGAAATATGCAGTGAATGTAAATTGGAAAAGAGGCCCGGAATAACTTTTCAACCCGTCCACCGCTGCAAAAATCCCGGCGGCTTGCAGTAACTGCATTTTGTTTATAAACATTAAAATGCGGCAACAAGCCGGCGAAGTTCCCACGGGAGGACAACAAAAACCTAAGCATGATAATGAGCATAAAGATAATGCAATTTTTAAAACCTCCTTCGGATTATTCCACAAGTGTGGGATAAAATCATGCACGTCCTTTTTCTGTTAAACACATTTTTTGTAGAGTTAAAACTTAGTAAAAGGAGTTTAATTATACAGAATATTGAATTAATGATTAATCAAATCATTCGCATCAGACTCAAAACTCTATGTATTGAGCGTGTAGGAATGCAAATTTATTATGTTTTGTTGATTTTCCTCGTCAACTTTTCCACGTTTTAGATACTAGTTTTATGTTTCTCACAGTTTGTGCAATTAATGCAATATGTTTTCTGGTTGTCGATAAGCTCTGAAAACGCATGAACATACACACATGTTCAGAGATGACCTTATCATTTATCGCAGTCCACCAGTAATTCAAACTTATGTAAATTCCCATAAATTGCCGGCAGAGTTCAAGACTACCCATATCGATTGTTGGCTAATTCCAAATCCATTCACACTTTTATTCAATCTTAAATATGTTCTTTTATATTAATACACCATTCCTCAAGTTAAGTCGATACTTGCCCAATAGACATTACATCTATCATATCACGAACGTAATTTAGGGTCGATGGGGTATTCAATATTCCACCATCGGCCCTCTCACACTGCACATGCACGTCCGTAGATACATTAAATCTAAACACACAAAAATATCATTACAGATCAATAAAGGGGACGGCGGTGGCCGATTCGTATTTGCTGGCGTGCCTGGGTATGAAATAGCCCATGGCTTTTTAATGGATAATAATATTTATAATATAAAAGAAATATTCTAAAGAGACTTGATGTCTGCTACCAAACGGTTAAAACAACCCTGTTTCTTCCTTGAATCGGAACAAGGGATCCAAATTTTTCAGATTCCAACGCGCTTTCTATATGGAGCCGAGGAATTGCCGCCTTAAATTAGGTGGGACATGAAACGATTTTTCTCGGCATGCCGGGCAAATACGCGGCCAAAAAGTGTTCATGGGTCAATCTAGCACGGCCTATCCTTAATCGGCTAAGGATGACCCTACTTTCTAAGAGTCATTTCCTCCGAGGGTCACTTACCGACAGCAGTCTTGATACGAGAGAGCTGCTCTGCCAATCCAGCCCACCGACGGGCATTTTCATTTAATCATGGTTTTTACTGTATTTTTAACGTCTGAGGACCAGATAGATTGTTATGTCCGGAGGTTGTGACTTAGGCTTCCCATCTTAGACGGCCTTTATTTTTTTAAATTAATTTGCAAATTATACATATTTTCATTTCGTTGAGAACCAGTTCTTAGCAAGATTTGTGTGCTTTGAATTGAGGTCAGATTAGTGATGAAATGATGATGATGGATATTTGAAAGTGGAGGCTTTTGATCCTCCAAGCACTGCCATCTTACTTTTGTTGTATTTTCCGAGGTCCTTAATTCAGTTCAATCGACTCGATCCTTCTCCTAAGGAATACTACAACATTGAATGTCGTTGCTACAATTCATTTCCTGATGTTTTCTTTGTATTCCCTGTTAAGTCTGTATTAAGCTGTGTTTCATATTATTTGGCTATTTCCTTGTCTTTATTGCATAGCCTACAAATGGGGTCATTGTTGAATATACCCATGATGTGTAAAAATATTTAAAAAAATTATCTTGTATCCTCGTCCTCAAGGCATCAGTATGTCGTGCTTGAAGGTGGAGAAACTAAAAATCGATAAAATAGAAAACTAAGAAAGAAAAGAAAGAAATAGAAATTACTTAAAAAATTATTGGAAGTATCTGCTCTATATAAAAAAGAAATCTACAAGAATATTGCTAAATTTAGATGGGTCGATAATCTAAATACGTACTTAATGTGTGTGTGTGGTGTTTATGACCGTTACTTGATGATTATTTGGAGGTCGTGAGATGCGGTCTGGTGTGACGTGGGCTTTAGAAAAACATTTTCTTTATCGTGCCAACTTTTCTATCAATATGAGATCATCTTCAGGGTTGAAAGTGTTTGTTTTCTGTGTAACACTTTGAGCCCTGAAGATGATCTCAATAAAGATCGAAACGTTGGCACGATAATAAAATTGTTTTTCTAAAACCTACGTCACACCAGATCGCATCTCACAACCTGCAAATAATCAGTGATGTATATATTTGAAGTAAATTTTTATAAAAATTTTAATTAAAAAAAATAAAAGCATGAACTGTATTTACCTTACCAATAGACCTATAATAAGAAAAAAAATCACTGAAGATAATAACTAAAACATTGCCGACCACTGGGGAACTGCGAAATGTCGAAACATGAATGACAGACGAAACCAGCGAAACTAGGCGGACCTGGACGATTGGAAACCAACACCATCTTGTATTGTATGGAATAGTTAAATTCTTAAACAAACACTAATAAAATAAATTACTGTGACTATGGTTTTATTTCAACTTAAATTTACTGACATGTACTTCATCAATTTATTTAGAATTTCATACTTATTTAAACTGAAAAAGATTTTTCTTTTCAGATAAATAAAAAGATTTTTCTCTTGTTTAATTAAATGGGTGAATCTTTCTATTTTTGCTCAAACACCATGGAGTACAGCACACCTTAGACTGTATTTACAATGTAAACATAATAATTGTAATGCTCTTTTATGATAATTTTAGGTTGTTAAAACGTGTCCGGATATCGTAATAAGTGAATTTCGTGTAATAAGATTCATTTGTTAGGATTAAATTTATTAAATTTACTTTCATGATATTATCTACATGATGGGCTGAGCAGGGCCGAGGTTCCTTTGCTTTCGATAATTATTCCGAAACGCTTTGCATTTTGATGCCATCCCCTTGAAAATTGAACCTTGTATTATTCATGAACTTGTTATTTTTTAAGTAATTTTGTTTTGAATATCAATAAAGTGCCTCTCCATCCCAGTACAAGGGTCAGGGCCCGTTTCGAAAAGCGTCCTGGAATGTTTTTTTCTCTTTTATACAAGACAGAGCAGGCCTAAAATATACAAATATATCTACCTCGTACTTTTCGCAATGGCCGGAGAATTTCTTTTAAATTCGAAGCTTACTTTCTTTCTTAGTCAGTGTTATTTAATTTTAATACAAAAATCATCCTTCTTCCATAAAAAAGATTTACGCATGAAGCAATCGCAAAAAAGCTTTTAAAAATATGTCAAAATTAAAATTTAAATTGTAATATCAATTTTATAAATTTTAGTTTTACTTACACGATAGTTTTTAATCGACTGGCATTGGTGGGAAGATCCCTCGTCCACAAGAACAGAACCCTACTTCATCAGTGTTAACTAACTAAATATACGTTATTAACTTAAAATTAACTTCACGAGTTTTCGTGGTCCGCTTGACCAATTAATATTTTTCAATTAATTAACGTTTTTAGTTGAGATAAAAAAGTCAGTGTCACGAGCGGGATTCGAACCACGATCTTCGGCTTTTATTTAACATCTGCTATAAAAACAATGTGTGGTGTCCGAGTGGATCGAGGTCAAGTCGTAGAGCAGCGGCGTATTTAGCCGAAGGTCGTGGGTTCGATTCCCGCTCTTGACACTGAATTTTTTATCTCAACTAAAAACCTTAATTAATTGAAAGATATTAATTGGTCAAGCGGACCACGAAAACTAGTGAATTTAATTATTCAGAAATCGTGAAATGCGGTTTGGTGTGACGTAGGTTTCAGAAAAACATTTTCTTTATCGTGCCAACGTTTCGATCTTTATTGAGAACACACTTTGAGCCCTGAAGATGATCCCAATAAAGATCGGAACGTTGGCACGATAAAGAAAATGTTTTTCTTCAACCTACATCACACCAGACCGCATCTCACGATTTCTAAATAAATATAAAAACAATTATGTTTTTGGCACACAGGGTTTTTAACGAAAGAACTATTCGTTGATGCTTTGAAAAATTGTCTTTAGGAGAGAAAATTTGAAAAAACTCAAACCAGCGTTAGACCTTCTACATCATTGAGATGACGGATTTCAATAATCTAATGAAGAAATTATACATAAACATTATTCACTAAAACATGCGCTCAGCTTGTTAAAACAATCACAATGTCCATACATCTAGATCGGCGAGTTCACTCTTACAATTCATGTGGAGAGGGTGTTTCGTCTGATGAACTCCTTCAAACTGATGCTGACCGTTTAATGCTTGAAACCGGATCGCTGAAAACAACAAACTGTGGGTAAGAACTAACCCCGACTTGTAAAGTATTTGAATAATATACCACACCTTTATCCATTTTAATAAGATAAGAAAATACTGTGAATAATTTGTTGAAGAATAATTTAACAAAAAATTATTTTCAAGTGGTGATGGTCCAACCTCGACACCTAATTGGTGAACGTTAAACCTTGTTTATGTCAGGAATTATTTTATATTTACTTTTATTACAATATTATGCCTACATGACTTTACAGACCTAAACATTAAAAATGGTGGGGAGCTGAAACACGCCTAACTGACCAAAATAGCGAGGATAATCGGACAAAATTATTGGAAACAATCAATAAGAAATGAAATAGGATTTGAGGTAAGTGTAACACATTTTTATATTGTTTCACAAAAAGTGGGCATTTAAGATGTGGCAACCTCACGAGACTTTTTCGAGTTTATAACTTAAGCAAGAAGAAAAATTTCACATTTTTTAATGAAACTTGGCTAGTCTTGGCTAGTTGTGATAAAAGATGGTTTGATGATCCATCAAAGGGTTAACCGCTCATGACCGGCAACCGAGGAACAAACAGTTACGGGGAATATCAATTTTCCTTTTAGGGACTAAACAGGCATGATTCATAACTGGGGGAGGCGAACTTTTTACGAAGCCGAAATGTAAAAGCGGTCGAAACCGCTTTACGCTGTAAAAATCCTCTTTTACGGTATGGCAGCGGTGGAGCCGGCCGGCGATTAATTATATTTGCCCAGGGTCAAGTCATTAATAAATGTAGCTCATAAAACAGGAGAGAAGACCGGTAAAAATGCCTTGTCAATCGGGGAAGTCCGTGGCCTGCATGACGAATGGCCCTGTGTGGGATATGAATATCGACTCGTTCTCGGCCCTGTGTTGAACGTAATGAAGTGGGTGACACCAGCCTGGTAATTAATACCCGTTTTCTGAGTGATTGCGGTTTGAACATAAATGTCTAGTAGTCCAAAGACGTCAGCTTTTTATTCAGGACAAAGTTTTTTGAAATCATTTTTCGACGATTATTTACTTTGCATATTGTTGATATTTTTTGCTAAATTATAATTCATTTTATTAATTATGTGATATTGAAATAAAAATCAAAGTGTTTTTAAACATTCCATCACAAGGAATATTCAACATTTTTCCTTAATTAAAGGTCAAAATAATTATCTTACGAACTCCTTGATTTTCGTAAGAATTTTCATGATTAATTCTTTTGACTAAGTTATATTAAAATAAGCAAAGTACTTTTTTGCGAAAATACTGCTGATAAATTATTCTCATTTTAAAAATAATAAATTTGCGAGAGAACGTTTTTGTTGAAATGCAGACAGCACAAGGCCCTGAAGATGATCTCAATAAAGATCGAAACGTTGGCACGATAAAGAAAATGTTTTTACAAAACCTACGTCACACCAGACGATCTCCGAATCATTGTCGGACGGTCAATAAACACCACACGAAATAATATTAAAGTTAAAACAAAAATCATGACTCACATGTTTGCTTAAATAACCAAATTGACATCTCAAATATAATTAAACTCCAAAATGTACTAAACAAAAAAAATTCAATAGTAGCAATTATTTTTGGTTTATCAATAAATACAACGTTGGAAAAAGACCCGCCGCGCCGTGGGACGTGAGAATGCTCTCGGACACGACTAAGCTCAAAGCCATGAAGACTGTCTGCGCCGACAATGGGCGTCAAATCTGATAACCCCTTCGTCATATTGTTGCGAGGTCGAATTTTCCACCATTGGGCTTCCTTTGAAACAAGACATGCCATGGGCCCGCCTCGTCTCGCTGCAAGACATTGTTAAAGAGCGCTGTCCATTTAAATTTTAAATAAGCATTTGAAAATTACAAAGAATTTTTGAAATAACACAAAACACGATAAATATTTATGAACAGTGATTGTTTGTTTAACCGTTAATACGGTTTAAATTTTATAAAAAATATTAATCCATTTACGTTTTAGAGGTCAATTGAGCAAATTACTTCTTTCAATTAATTATTCTTTCTGTGTAAGGTTTTGGTTGAGATAAAAAGGACAATGTCACGAGCGGGATTCGAACCCACGACCCTCGGCTACTCTACCTCTTGAGCTATCGTGACTTCGATCCTCTCGGACACCAACTCTCCATCTCAGCTTGCTTAACTATATAACTTTTATAAAAAGTTTTAGATTTTTTTTTAATATGTAGTACATTAGAACTACATTCAGGTAGGTAACATGTAACAATGATCAAGGAAGTATATACAAAATTAAAAACAAGAGTGGAGAAGATGCCTATTAGTATTAATCCAATGATACTAAAATGTTGTCTGTTTAAGTAATACTTTGTCATCATCACTTCCACTAGCATCATCATCACTACCAAGGAGTTCTCGCGGCCATCTTCTCTTCAATCATCGCTTGAGTGAATCCGTCGGGATCTGTTATACTGATTGGGAGGCTTTTGTCAAATTTGTGGTAACGGGAACGGATTTCATCTTAACGAAATGAATTTTTAAGGCTGTATGTGTTGTTAGGTTTAATAAATAAAATAGAGCGTATAGTATTTTTCGTAGGATAAAGGATTGGACGGTTTGAATGCGACGGATGTTGGAATGTTCGGCTGAACCCCACACTTCCAGTCCTTAAGTCTACATCGGCTTAACTATGGTGTTGTAAAGCAGCCTTTTATTTTTGAGAGGTACATTAGAACGTTTTTCAAGAAGTCGTGCAAGAGCTCTGTATCGTGTCATAACCTCCTGACGTGTCAGTCATGTGTGAGTATTCCACGTCAGGCATTTGTCGATATACAATCTGAGGTATTTAATTTTCTGAGGAATTTAAGTACATAAGGAGGGAATCATTTTACGGCGAGTAAAGGTAATGTGGGTCGATTTGTCTATGTTAAATTATATTCTTTTCGTTTTACACCAAGACTCTAGTAATGTGAGGTGTCCTTGGAGCTTTCTAGTGGAAATGACAGGATCGGACTTGCTAGAAAAAATTGCCGTATCGTTACATAAACCTTTTTTGAAAAAAAAGCTCATTTGTAAGTACGTCGGGTTCGACTACGCGGACGCTGGATTCGAACCCGGGACCTTTACCTTACAAGGGTGACCGCCGAGACACGCCTAAACCGTTGTAGAAGGGGCCCCTTTGACCTACTTTGATCGAAACGTCTTTTGGGTTTTTCAAAGATTTATACCTAACCTCATGTACAATTAAATTAAATCCTGCATATTATTTTCTTATTCTACGTAAAATACAAATCTTCTAATATAATAATGATCTAAAAATATATTAACATAAGGCGGAAAATTTGTTTTTAAAATTGTACTTCTAGGTCTTATTGGCAAGATCGATAGGATATGTAAAAAATGATTAATTAAATTGGTGATCCACGTGCCCTTATAAGTAGCTTAACGTTTAGACCCATTTTTTACTCACGAATTATCTGGACCTTGGTATGGTGTGGCTGCAAAAACAAAAACAAAGTCTGTTGTTATTGCCAAGCTTTCGTCCTTTTTATGGTAATCATCAGAGGGAACAATCTTAAGTCTGTTCTGTCCCACCATCCGAGGATCCATCAATCCAAGTTGGCAATGTTTGGACTGGGCATGTTTAAGATCGTTTTTTTCTTAAGATGACCTTAAAATCGTCGAAAGCTGGACAGTAACAATTGAATTTGTTTTATCATCCAGACCATGACGAGATCCTGATATTCTCTAATAAATTGCTATTTATTAGTTAATTATTCTGTTAATAGTAATATTTTAGTGTTTTTTTGTTATTATTAGTAATGATTTTTTTAAGCTTCTTGCGCAACAAAGCTGTTAAGTATGCTGCAATGCTCACACCGTCATTGTTAAAAAATACAAAATTATCTTTTAAAGTTGCACAACTAAATGTCAAATAATTTTTTTGTGTAAAAAGTTACTTTCGAGGTTCCTTCACGTACATTTACAATGTAAAACGTGGAGACGATAGATTGGGACGGGATACGAATTCAAAAGTGTTCAAAATTGACGTTCACCTGTTTGCGACCTTTCAAGGAGGCTTAAAAGTCATAACTGCCATTGCAAAACGCCGAGGTAAAGGGGAAAACGTCGTTCACTGGGTCAAGTACTGGCCAATGAAAACCTTAAGGACGAAAATTTCCCGTTTGTAGTTTGAGTTTTCACTTTTTAAAAGACCATGTGGCTTTTATCTAAGAGGAGAAATTTTTTTGTTTGTGTAAGTATATCAGTTGACTTTCATCGGCGTCGCTGCTGTTGCCCTTTCTTCCAGATTCAAAATCAACACGGCTTTTGTTCATCAAGATAATTCTGGAATTTTGTTGTCTTTGTCACGCCTTTGAAACGAAAACTTTCATTTTAGATTAAATTAAATTAGTATTTGCTCAGTTGTGCGGTCTGCTGCTGCTGATTCCAATAATAATTTACGTGTTTTCTCAATTCTTTAATCTGAAAAGTCTGAAATTATTATATATATTTTTGAAAACTGCAAAAGCTGTGTATGGTTATACAGATGTAGCATTTTCGTATCTGACACATGCACGTTAGGGGTTTGTTACGGTACATTCATCAGTTGATGGAAGACGTTTGACGTTTTCCACGTACATTCCAATTATTCATGCAAATAAATAGGTTCGTAGTTCAATTAGTTTCAAGTGAATGGTGAAATAAGGGATACCGCATGCAGGACGCGGAAGCGATTGGTGCCTCATTATTGTCCATATCACTTTTCCGAAAAGACTTTTTTCGTTCTTGTGAGTCCAAGGTTTGACCGTTAAAATCTCCAGCACAATGGCTATTTCCTCGATGGTTTTCCCCGTAAAAAAACTAATACGTGCGAGACTCGCATGCTTTATACCCCGGTTTTTTTAACAATAGGGCAAACCATTATAGAAAACAATTTCACTCTTTATAAAAATCCTGTTTTTAGTATCTTTTTAATTTGATCTTTTAAGATCGTTCTGATTTGCCGATCCTCTGTTGTATGACTTATTAGTATCATATTTATATAAAAAATTTGATTTATTTTGCTTACGAAATCAAACCCCATACAAAATGATCCAGGCTTACCATAGTAGCAAAGATACAATATTTTTTATGCTGGGTGTTGTTGTCCTGGAGTTGGTGAACTCATGCTGAACAGCGCTTGAGCCCGTCTTCACCTGGATCATAATACCAAATTGATCATTAATCTTTTCTAATAAGCTTAATTACTATTGAACAATTAAAAAGGTAAACATAACAAATTGCTATCAAATCACTACTCTTCTTTGAAAGATAGTTGCTACTCACAGTTTGTTGTTTTCAACTTTTCTTAAGTTGAAAACAACAAACTGTGACTAAAAACTATTTTTAAATTACAATTAATTAAGGTTTTTAGTTGAGATAAAAAAGTCAATGACACGAGCGGGATTCGAACCCACGTCTTCGGCTAGATACGCCGCTGCTCTACCACTTGAGCTATTGTGACCTCGAATCCCGCTTGTGCCATTGACTTTTTTATCTCAACTAAAAACCTTAATTAATTGCAATATATTAATTGGTCAAGCGTATCACGAAATTAGTGAATTTAATGATTTAAAATGAAGTATACTTCACTAAAGCTCTCCGTGGCCATTTCATTTGTCGTCGAGAATCCAATCCGATTACAAGACATTTGAAAAATGGCAAAAAGGAGGGAAAATTCAAAAGGTGGGGTTGAGTTGGGAAGTTAGTGTCCGAGTGGATCGAGGTCACGATAGCTCAAGTGGTAGAGCAGCGGCGTATCTAGCCGAAGGTCGTGGGTTCGAATCCCGCTCGTGCCATTGCCTTTTTTTTTATCTCAACTAAAAACCTTAATTAATTGTAATATATTAATTGGTCAAGCGGACCACGAAATTAGAGAATTTAAATATTTTTAATGAAGTTAATCAACATACTCACCCCCATCTTTATCATTTCTAAGCACTACTTTTTATGAAAAATAAATGAAATATGCGCACCTCTAAGAAATTAATGTAACGCCATTGACAATGTGTAGACAGAAGGTCTTGGTATTCACTCTTCACCACAGAGGATGGGAAAATGTTCAACCGATCCATGTACGAGGTTATGATAATGCGAATTATTCAAATATTGGTTAACTTTGTGTTCGACGTCTTCGATGTGGTGAACTGAATTTTTTGTATTTAACGATCATCCAGGTTACTAAACTTCTTGGTTTTATCGAATAGTGAAATATTTTCAACTTGTAATATAATGACACTTTCTAACAGGTGGTGAACCAGTATTTTGGTCATTGTCTATCACCATAGTCTTCCTTGCTGTATGGTCCACTAAGGAAATATGTTCACTTTGAGATCTAATGTAAGAATTGGAGAGAGTTTTTTGATTGTCTACAATCAACCTTGGATTCTTGGTTTTGATGGTGTGGTTGTTTAATATTTGTGATTTGAGTTATAATGAAACAATCTGTGAAGTGCTGAATAAGCACGTATGTCACTTACTGTCATTCTATTTACAATTTCAAAATGGTGAACTTGGTTGTGTACAATCCCATGATTTTCTTAGTCTTTTCGATTTTGCCAATTAGTGAAATATTTTAATTTCAAATACACAAACGTAATCTAAGGGGTGATGAACCTGTAGTTTGGTAATGTACTGTCACTTTATTCTTTCTTGCTTTACTGAGGACTAGTGAAATATTTTCAACTTGTATGCAATGAAGCAATCGGCAGTGAGTGAATCAGCATGTACGTCACTTATTGTCATTGTATTTACTGTAGCAATCTCAAAATGGTGAACTTTGGTTGTGTACAATCTCCCTGATATTCTTAGTCTTTTCGATTTTGCCAATTAGTGAAATATGTTAAGTTGAAATATATTATCGTAATTTAAGGGGTGATGAACCTATAGTTTGGTAATCTACTATCACCCTGTTCATTCTTGCTTTACTTAGGACTAGTGAATTATTTTCAACTTAAGATGCAATCAAGCAATCGGCGAGGTGGTGAACAAGCAGTTTGGCTGTCTACAATTATCATCCTAGGATAGCTTGCCTTGTTGGTTTGTTTAATAGTCAAATAGTTTCAATTTGGTATGAAAGTAGCTCAAGAGGTGGTAAACTCAGGTCATCTACTATTATCCAAGACATCCTTGTTATAGATCCACTAGAGAAATATGTTCCCTTTGAGATATAATGTTATGGTCACGCAAAGTGGTAAACTCGCTGGATGGTTGTGCACTATCATCTTTATCTACTTTGGTTTGGGTGGAAAGCTTGTTGTTGTTGTTAACCTACATCATGGTCATTTACTATCATAGTAGCCTTCCTTACTGTATGCTCGAGTAGTAAAATATGTCCTTTGAGGTGTGATGTATCAATTCACCAAATATTGAGCTTGCTGTTTTTGTTGTCTACAATGCACCAAGTCTACTTTGGCTAACTGATTTGGTTATAGAGAACTATGTCCAATTTAAGAAATCTGAAGCAATCTGCGAGGCAGTGAACATGTTTGACCAAATCTTCGTTGTTTGTTAGTGAAATATGTTCAGTTTTATATATAACAACCGATGAGGTGCTTAAAAACCTGTATTTTGATAAGCTACGATCATCCTGGTTTATCTAGTTTTGTTGGTTTGATTGAATTGTGAAACAAATGAAATTTTAGATGTAATATATCGTGTTGTGTACTAGGTATGTGTTCGAGTTGGATAACCTGCAGTTTGTTCTTCTGCTATCATCTTAGTCTGAAAAATGCTTACTTTGGGATATAATGACGCTTGGTGGTTAACTTTTAGTATTTTCATGTATGATCATTCTAGTCAGCCTACTTGCTAGTTTGGTAGTTGTTAGTGAAATACTTTTAAAATAAAGTATAATAAGTAATCTGTGGGGTCAACTTGCAGTTTTTGGCGTATTTGATTTATTTTAGATCTTTTTGCTTTATTTCAAAAAATATGTCAGATATGACGGAATAATTGAACAGGTAAAAATGAAAAAGAATGATGAATATCATCTATAGGTCAAACTACGGGTTCTTTCCATTCAGTAGGCTTCAATAAGTAATCTTACAATTTTACATTTATAAATTTAGACATTGTTAGTCTTGGACAAAGTGGAGACAGAATAAACTGGTTTGTACTGCAGGTAAGGATTAGGGGTAGATAGTAACCGTCGCCCCAGATTTATAAAAAAGTCTTAATACGTGGGACGTCCGTTTGAATCGGTAATGGAGTATGATTTCAGGGGACGGATTTATGTGAAAACGAGGTGTCCGAAGCATTGTCTCCAAACGAAATAGGCGCTCGTTCTTTCCTTTTTTGGAATAAATGTAAAAAGAAGTCCGTCTGTATTTGGTATGGTCGGGGTAGGACAAAGCCGGCTCTCGGATTGGTATTCCGGCTGCCCCGCGACATTCCGACACTAACCTCGGTCCTTCTACATCTGTACCATCATCAGGGCACGGTTCCGGTTAATTACAGGGCTTGACCGAAATTACCCGTGGCCGAGGGCCATCCACGACTTTTTTAACTGCGTATCCACCACGGCTGCCGCATAAATGGTCATTCGGTTCGGAAAGGGATAAGAATAGCGAGTAATAATCGCCCATAAATGCCTCACGATCCGATCACCAATTTTTCAATCAGTCAAATGTGTTTTGTAATAAGAACAATTCCGACTTGATAAAGTAATTTCTTATTAATAACTAGCATTCTTATTTATTGTTATTATTATGAGCGTAATTTTATACTTCTCCTGACTTATCTAGTTCAAACTAATATTAAAAATTTTAATGTTTCTGCTGAATTTGTTTACTACCAGCTTTAAGCCACAAATGAAGATAGTGAAATACCGACCAGTACGAACGGAAAATACAAAATAAAAAATAAATTTGCAATTTAAAAATTCCCCTTTTTGACATTAGAAAAAGCTGGAAAGTAAATGAAGAAAAATTTATTTTTTAATGAAAAACAAGAGGCATTTTTAGAAAGTAAATTTCTCAGATTAACTTTTTCTCCTTACTCATGTAAATTTTTACTTCTTTCTGTGAATATTTAAAAATAAAAGTTTTTTTCTTCACAGACATCCACCTTGGATTAAATGATTTGAGTTCATAGTTTTCTACATACCTTTAACTTCACTTCCATATACAGGGTGAATTGCTACTCGTGCTACAAACTTCTCCAGTAGATTCTTCACCCTAAAATGAACAAAAAAGTTCATATTGTCCATGGTCCGATTCTCAACCATTTCAGAGTAATTTCGCTTTTTATCGATTTTGAAAGATATCACGTCCTGGCGTCGGAAAATCGTGATATCTTTTAATCTAAACATTTCTCTGAAAATCTAATAGCACCGTTGAAATTCCCGTTAATTTTTCAATAAGAAGATGACGGTGGCAAAATGTTTGGGCTAATTTTTTGTGTTTTATTTCAGCCAGAACTACAAAAAGAGTGGAAAATTGTGTAAATCGGAAAGTGTATAAAGTAATCCAGAGTTTCTAATTTTAGTCTCAGAAGGCAGCAAATTTGAGGAAAACTACCTGATTTAATAACGCTTCCAACGCACTCGTCATTTTCTTATTTAGTGGTTGTGAGACCAAGATGTTGATGACAAAAAGAGAAAAAATGGTGGTTCAAGGATTGCTAATGTTTGAGAGTGACTTGCTACTCGTGCTACAAACTTCACCAGTAGATTCTTGACCCTAAAATGAACAAAAAAGTTCATATTGACCATGGTCCGATTCTCAACCATTTCAGAGTAATTTCGCTTTTTATCGATTTTGAAAGATATCACGTCCTGGCGTCGGAAAATCGTGATATCTTTTAATCTAAACATTTCTCTTAAAATCTATAAGCACCGTTGAAATCCCCGTTAATTTTTCAATAAGAAGATGAAGGTGGCAAAACGTTTGGGTCTTTCTTCCTTGACCTTCTAGCTGTTTGTAAACTTCTTAAGCATTACATACTAAATGGGCATTAAATTAAATTAAAAAATTTCAATGGAATTATGATTTTGATTCTCTCTAAAAATTAACGGGGATTTCAACGGTGCTTATAGATTTTAAGAGAAATGTTTAGATTAAAAGATATCACGATTTTCCGACGCCAGGACGTGATATCTTTCAAAATCGATAAAAAGCGAAATTACTCTGAAATGGTTGAGAATCGGACCATGGACAATATGAACTTTTTTGTTCATTTTAGGGTGAAGAATCTACTGGAGAAGTTTGTAGCACGAGTAGCAATTCACCCTGTATATGTAGATGTTGATGGATTATTCAGGGTGTGTAATATACGCCGTCCTTTGGAAATGCTGTAAATCCCAAAACCCACACTTCCTTCTGCGTGTAAATTTGGCGGCACAGTTTGGTAGTAGGTGTGTTGTTATCTCTCCGCGCAGAATCTGCTTGTGCCGTGTAGTGTTATACCAATCTTCTTCAAATGCCAATGTAGTCTGCAGTGTCCTGCTAAGAATCTTGTTAGGATTCGAAGTTGTCCTGCATACTTGTATGCATTACGTTGTATCTTTTTCCAAAATTTTCGAAAGGTTGTAGGTTGAGATAGGGAGTTGGTATCGGAGGGATCGAAATCACGATAGCTAAAGTGGTTAGACCATCGGCATATTGTGCCGAAGGTTGTGGGTTCGAATCCCGCTCATGACTCTAACTTTTTCATCTCAACCAAGACCTTACATAAAAATAATTAATTGAAATTTGTTAATTAGAAAATTTACAGATTGTTTATGTCCAAATAACGTGTTTTTCATTTTTTCTTTTTGTCTAATGTACTCGTTGATTGTGTAAATCCCTATGGCAGAAAAGGGCTCAAGACCTATCAGCCCCTTTCCTTACAAGGGCGTCCGCTCTCTCGTTTCTCTCTTCTCCCCAACGTCCTGGGACTTATTTATTTTTATTTAGTTTAGTTTTGCGGTTCAACTTCAGTACTAGCTATTGAGCTAGTGAATTTTGAGGATGATGCTTTAATGGCTGCTTGGCTATCTGGCATGATGACTTTGTACGATTTGTTCAGTTGTACTGGATACATCTCTCTATAGCAAGGACCCCAACTTAGAAGATACTGGCGTATTTTCCCATGAGTAGAGCCCGGATTTTATGCAATAACCACAATATATTTAAAAAACCTCAAATATGAAGGATGATACTGCTGTATACTCCCATGACTTCTGGTGATGATGAAACTAGGAAGCGGAGTTTGTGCTCCCCAGGCACTGCAGCCTTCTGACTTATTGTACCTAGTTCCAAGCCTAGTTCAGTCCAATCGACTCAATCCTCCTTCTCAGAAGTATTAGGCCATTTACTGTTGCTGCTATAATTTCATTCCCCAAATATTTCATTAGGTTAGGTTCTGCCTCCCTTGAGCCGTTGCTTTGGATTCGAAGATGATATGGGTGGCTGTTTCTTCATCCCCTTTATCTGCAAATCGGATCATCGTAATGCACGTTATAACCCATGTTTTCTCAGATACCAGTGACCGGTTATTAGTCTTATCACTTCTCTGAGTCTGGCCCTTTGCAACTCCAGAAGTGAGTTTGCCAGTCTCGGTCAGGGTGTTTTAGCATAAGCTTATCTATGTCTAGCGCCCATAGAGTTTATCCACTTTTCCTTTCGTTTTGTTTGGAACCAATCTGTGATGGAGGATTCTGTATTTGTTTTAGTTAACCCAAGTCTATGTACAATGAGTTCTAAGTATTTACGGATCGAACACTCCTACCCTCGTAATACCCTGTTTTCTAGATCCATTCTCTTATACAAGCAGGTGGTGGTGTACATGTTCCTTTTATAAAAAAAAAGTATTTTGATCTTGTAACAAGAAAACTACACTTTAAATTTTTTAAAGCAAAGATATCCCTTTAGTTTTTAAGGAAGAAAATGTTAAACTTATTCAAATAAGCATACTTCTATAATAAATATTTGTTTTTCATAATACATAAAATCTGAATTTTATCAGGGGTAAACTGATATTTTCTTGTCTGTGGACGTCTTCCAATGTAAACGAGTAAATCATATTTATAATAGATAACAGTTGCCAATTTTTTTGTGGTTTATTGTCGAAAAAGACCAAACGTTATTTCTAATGTAAGGTATCGATTTCAGGTCTGAAAAGGGCCCTCGTCTAGTGCTGTATCAGACATTGCAGTTCAATTGAATCAATTGTAAATTCTTACAACGTATTCTCTGTAAAATGGATCCTGGAACACTATCACGAAACATGACCCGTTGGTATCAGCAATCAAACGTTCAGCTTCCTCTTCTGCAAATATCGTCGTGGCAGTAAACAAAAAAGTGCTCGGATCATGACTCGCCGCCGCCGGTACTAACAACTGTTGGTTTAAGTCCACCGTTGACACAAGGCGTACGCGATGACTCAACCCGAGTATATCAACACTGTGGTTCTAGTAATTTCTCGCTCTACGATTTTGCCCAGAGAGTAGAAAAAAGATCGACTCGGTTCCTTTGACCACGGCTGGCCCAGAGGTTTTTTACCTTCGGAGCCAACGTACTATGTAATTCAAACATTTTGAAGGTTGAGCTTCCCGCAGCGGCGATAATAGCATAACGAGATTGACCACAAAGGCTGACCAAGTATTGTTTTTATGAGGCGTGAATGTGTTGCATTGAGGGCTTCTCGGAACGTGAGGATTTGAGAATTAAAACCAATCTTTCTATTCAAGAAGAAGAATTTATGACGTAATTCAACCTAAATAGTACACATTTATTTCGTTCAAAATTATGTACAAAGGATTAAAATTACAAGATGATCTCAATAAAGATCGAAACATTGGCACGATAAAGAAAATGTTTTTCTGAAACCTACATCACACCAGACCGCATCTCTCGATTTCGGAATAATTGAAATTACATGTTTCAAAGTGAAGAGTATTCAATATACGCTAAGAGAGTGCAAAGACCCCAAATGACCAAATTTAGAGTTGGAAATACAATATTTAATAGAGTTGGAAGCTATTTTATTTTTGATATAAGGTTTTGGTCAAAATGAAAAAGTCAATGTCACGAGCGGGATTCGAACCCAAGACCTTGGCTAAATACGCCGCTGCTCTACCACTTGAACTATCGTGACTTTGATCCACTCGGAGACCAATTCCGATCTCAATCTAGCTTTCGAATTTTCCCTCCTTTTTGCCATTTTTCAGCTGACGTGTAATCGGGATTCGATTCTCGGCGGCACATGAAATTGCCACGGAGAGCTTCTAAAAAATTAATTAATCTTTATGTAAAGTATTGGTCGAAGTCACGATAGCTCAAGTGGTAGAGCAGCTGCGTATTTAGTCGAAGGTCGTGGGTTCGAATGCCGCTCGTGACACTGACTTTTTCATTTCGATCAATACCTTACATAAAGATGAATTAATTAAAAGAAGTTATTTGGTCAATAATACCACGGAATATAATGGATCATATTTATTAAACAAATTTATGGTTAAGCAATTAACTTGATATAATCTCTAAAACTGCTTTTTTTATTCACAATGACGCGTTAATGCTTTTTCAAAATTACAATTAATTAAGATTTTTAGTTGAGATGAAAAAACGTTAATGGCACGAGCGGGATTCGAACCCACGATCTTCGGCTAGATACGCCGCTGCTCTACCACTTGAGCTATCGTGACCTCGATCCACTCGGACATCAACTTCCTATCTCAACCCCACCTTATGAGTTTTTCTTTTCCTTTTTCAAAATATTAAACTCAAGAAAATCTTAATGTGCATTTTTCATGTTGAAAATATTTAACGTGATTCATTAAGAATTATTATTCCTTATTTATGCTGCAATGATCAAAGAAGGCGTATTTCTTTTTTTTTTTGTTTATAAATTTAACTGATTACTAATTTATATAAGCCCGAATCTACACGTGTATATTTATATATTATACGTACATGCGGGTACAGAGCTGAGCCTATCACTTCAGACCAACAGAAATTCCAGCTTTTGTAATTTACAATAATTACCGGCAGACCATGGCGGCAGTCGTCAGGAAAAGTTTTTGGTTTTGTACGTCCAGAGACTATGCTAGGTCACTTCAGCACCCAACTGCATATTCACTCCAATAAGTACATTCACTCCAACTCACGCTAGGTAGATATAACTGTCGGTACTATATAAGACAACCCTGTTTTGTTCAAAAATCCGGAGAGGGGAAATAGACACTCGCTGACGTGCTCAAGCACGATTCTCATATCGGTTGGAGATACGCTCGCTATATGGAGCCAAGGAATTGCACCCTTCAGTTAGGTAGAACCCATCAAGTAACCTTTTTCTGCATGCCGGACATATAGGCGGTCTTTGGTCCAAAATTAAATGTCTATGTGTCAACCCCGCAAGACCTATATGAGTCAGGTTGTAATAACAATAATAAACCTTTTTTCTATAGAATAAAAAATATAAAATATACATTATTAATAATTGCAGTATATAAAATCAGCTTACGCTAGAAGTTGTTCATTACTTTATGTACAGGAATGTTTTGATTAAATGAATAATTTACAAATCGAGCTATACGAACAGCATTTCTGACGCTGCTCTTTGCACTACGCTTCGCATAAAATCGTTGAAATTTTTTTCTTTCCCTTGCAACTCTAGGTCAAATCTCTCTTCCACATAATTCCTTCATTTTCTCTTCTTTTTACCCACTTAGTGTCCATTCGATTATCCTTTTGGTCCATCTTTCGTAACCCCCTCTATTATTATGTCTGCCCAATTCCATTTCTTTTTAATTATCTGTTTACCTTTATCTGTAAAGCAAGTTTGACTTGTTGTCTCCCCCAGGTATTCCCTAAAAAAATCTTTCCGTATGAAAGTTGGAGTTTTTTTAAATTTATTTATTTATTTTTTTTTTTAAACCTGGCAGATTCTTACCAGTTTATAACAGTCTATCAGCCGGAAAAACAAACCAACTTCTTTTTTGAATTTTTCCTTAGTTTTTAATTTTTATATTTTATCTTAATTAAATCTAGCGTTAATCAAAATAACTCTACACTGTTTTTATTTACATCATTGGGTAAAGTATTTAATATAATTAGATTTTATTATGGAAACAATGTAATTTTTCAATATTTCAGTGTAACTTGGGTAATATATTTATTTTTTACAAAAATAGGCCCTGAGGATGATATAAATCGTCGAAAGCTTGGTGAACCCAAAAAAGTCTACTTTATCACAAAGACCTTAAGATACCTCAAAGAATTCCAAATCTTTCTATACTTCCGTTCGTTGTCCTTAGTTTTTGATTTTGATCCATAATACATGTCACTCCGGCACAAGTGAGTACAAGCAGGGCTTGTCACATAGTTTCCCTTTTAATTTTGTCCGTAGTCTAGCTTGGGATCTCAGGACGTGATTGTTTTTTAAAAATTTTCCACCATAAATTGAATTTTATTTCTTTAAACCGTGCAATGGTAGAGCCAATGTAGCTCAAATGGTCCGGCTGATAGTGTGTTGACATAAGCTGACAAGTTGCGGGGTAAAATGAGTTCTGCCATGGCACATTCTTTGATAAGGTCTTCGGCTATTTCTTTCAGCTCCTGGTTAATTTTTTCAATTAGCACAACATTGTCGGAAAAGTAGAGATGTTTTAACCGTCTATTCATTTCCCTGTTCAATCTAGTTCGTTGAAAACATCCTGCAGAGCCAGTGTAATGATCTTCGGGAACTGATATCTTCATGACTCACACATTTCCTAATTTTGATTTGCATTACATCCCCGTGAGACCGCAGATGTTGCTTTCTTGATATTTGCTGCAGTGTTTACCTATTGTTGATTATTATTTATATCTTTATTATAAATTATTATTCTTTATTATATATATATAATATCAAATGTCTTATGGAATTTGATAGGTAATTGCCACAATGGGATATAATGGGAAATTATAAGGGTATTGTTAAAAAGTGTCCAGAAGGAAAATTGCCGGATTTGTGATTGAATATTTTGGTAAAAACGGAAAATTGTGCTCTGTCAGAAGAAATGGTGTTTGTAAATCGACCTGCAGATAATCAATGTAGAGTTCAATATCTTCTTTAAGGTCTTTACTAGGTGAAAGAAGGACAAAAATGTTGGAATCACCAAGCTTTCGGCAACATTATGTTGCCATCATCAGGGCCTATTTGTTAAGAAAATATACATAATTAATATACATTTTAACAATCAACAATCAAAAACATCAGTGCATACTTTCCCAAGAAAGAAGAGAAATTTTTTTTTCTCATCGGAAAAACTAATGCAATGGTTTAGTTTATGAAGCACATGGCCAGCATTCGGTTATATATGGTGAACAAGCCATCTATGTAAAGTAAATTAATGAGTAATTATGACATTAATGATTGACAAAAATAATAACTTAATATATACAATAACATTTTTTATATAAAATAAATTACCTCACTAATAATTCACACATTTACAAGTCCAACTGTTTTTTATTCTTACTAACTATTGTTATGATTAAAACCAATAAATACATTATATTATCACAGGGTATTACATTAATGACTAGAATTTAATTTAAAGCTTGTTTAAAATTATAAATACAAAGGATTACAATTAAGATGAAACCCGACACACAACGTGGTCTCATCTAAGGCTGGATTGATGTTTTTGATTATTGATTGTTAAAATGTATATTAATTATGTATATTTTCTTAACAAATAGGCCCTGATGATGGCAACATAATGTTGCCGAAAGTTTGGTGATTCCAACACTTTTGTCCTTCTTTCACCTAGTAAAGACCTTAAAGAAGATATTGAACTCTACTCTGTCAGAAGATTTAAATTTACTGGAATTATTAATTGCAAAGTCTGGATTCAATTGAGGTAGGAAGGTTTAGTTTAACACGATCATTCCTTCTGTCCATATAGGTTTTAGTATGATGATATAAATAAATGATCATTTTGTTGTCAAGGGATGGGATTGGATTTGTTGTCATGTAATGTTAATTATACATACATCATGGCCATAGCAGTTTTGGATCAGTTCTGATCTGTAAACTCGGAGAGTGATACGCCGAGGTTATATGTGTATGTTTTCGGCTTTAAAAGTCTTCAGTAGAGTTGAGTCTATAGGTAAATATGATGTTTTGAGTATCAGAATGGTAAGTGATATCGGCAACGTGCATTGTATGTACAAATGGACCGTACGGACTGTAGCTAAATAAAATCCAACCCAAACGCTAACGCATCCATCAGACAGACAGTAATTTAGTATTAGGAACTCTCATAAAGTCTTTCAGCTTTATGAATGAAACCCCGATGCCAGAGAAGGTACTCTTTCTCGAAAGAAAAGAGAATAATATGTACAATTCGATGGCACTGCTGTAGAGTAAAATGCTGTCGTCAGAATTCAAATAGATGACCCGGGATAATGTAAAAAAGTTGAAGAATTACATGCATTGGTTTATATAGCAGTTTATGTAAGATTTTTCCAAAAAAGGATAATATAATGACGATTTGGAAGGTGACGACTGGTATGAGGTTTGTTGAGTTTACAGATTGGTTGAAACTGTTTTCATATTATTTACTATTTTAATTTAATTTAATTTTTTACCTGTACATAAACAATTTGATTTTCTGCTAATGAACTATACGTAATGATATGGTATTATTGGGTTGTCCGGAAAATAATGCAGGATTTTGGTATTAAACAAAAAAAAAGAAACTAGNTACAAATGAGTAATCCTGTAAACGTAAACAGAATATTTTATATAGATTTTTTTTAATGAAAACTTAAAATCCTGCATTATTTTCCGGACAACCCAATATTTAAAAAAGTCCTGGTAGGAATGCTGACATTTTCTTCCATGAGGGCAAATGTATGGAAATCCACTTAGACAGTCTTGTCCCATCGAGTTTAGTTAAAAAATGGTGATCGTTTCCTGCTGCAGGCTTTGTAAAATTAATGTAACGTTATCTAAAGGGATTATCAGTTTTCGAGATACGATAAAATCTCCGTACTCGGGCTTAGAGGACACGACTACCTGAGGAGATTTGATTTACTTTCACCGGTCCCTACAGCCGAGGTTTGACTTCCCAAAAGCAAATAAGAAGTATTTCAATCATCAATATTCATATTACGGACCATGTTCTTCGTTATGGTCCGTTCATGTCTCACAAATTTAACGATCTTCCATTATACAGCCCACACGTTATTTCTTAGTTGGACGATGTTGGAGAAAAACAAGTGAACACCGAGGGGGGGATTTCAGATCGTAAGATTTGGTTCTAAAATTGACTAAGGTCACTGCACGTCTACACGCAATGCCCTAATGTGACGTTGATATATCGTAAATTAATGGTGGAATTCCGCTATTTGATAGTGTGTAACTTTTAGTGGGAACATTAACACCGCCTTGCTTCGGGCCCATTCGTCGGATTCCTCCAACCAAATGGAAATCGAATTAATTAACCAGCTCGTCTCTGTTCGGGGTTAATGATCAATGTACATTAACAAACAGATTTACCAAATGGTGCTGTTAATAATTCAAATATTACCACTAGATCTTCCTCCATTGCGAATTTTATTTGGTAATGAGACAATGAAATAAAAAAATGGCATAAACTGAAAGATTAGGATAACATTTAACATAAAATCCTTTAAGCCGGCATTTCCTTTATGATAGTTTTATGTCTATGTTCTGGAGTTCAACATCCTAATTGCACTCAAATGTAAATTAGGTTGGCATTTCTCAACTAAGCATAAAATTATATCTGTGCATAAAATACAGAATCTTCCGATTTTTATCTAAAATTTAAATTAATTGTTAACATTTGAAATAAATTTATAATTTTTGAGACTTTTATTATTTTTAACAATCTCAAGTAAAAGCGTAACCTTATACACACAAAAACATAAACAGAAATTACAGTAAAAAAGAAAAGGATGTAAAAATGAGAGAAAAAAATGGGAAATTGGAGAAAAAGAAAATGATTGATTGATTTTCATTTTAAAAACAAGTTAATGCTTTTGGACTTCTCATCCATATAATGATTTGCTTGATATATTTTTTTGCAGACTTTATTATCTTTATAGTTATTTTTTAAAAACATACAATACGAAAATAAATAATTAATTAATTAGGAAACAATGATATCACGAACAATGTACTTTTTTAACGTCTGATCAATGGTTTTACTAAACATTTACAACTTGCAAAACATAATTATGAAATATAAAATTATTGAACATACAGGTTTTTCAATTTATAATATATAATTAAACATGAATAACAATTACGAAGGGCTTAGATCTATGTACAATAAAGGTAAAAGATAATGACAATGGTTAGCGATACATATCTAGAGAGAAAAAATGAGAAACACCTGTTAGAATGCGAGATATAAAGTTTGGGAAATGATAGGAAAGAGCTTTATAACGAGAGAGAGAGAAAGAGAGAGAGAGAGTGAGTGAGAGAGAGAGAGAGAGAGAGAGAGAGAGAGAGAGAGAGAGAGAGAGAGAGAGAGAAGAGGGCAGATTCCCAGTGGAATAAGAATGAGAATTGTGTAAAGAATCTAAGAGATTTTATCGTCGTCTGTTCAAATGAGAAGACGTCATGCCTTGGTTCCATATAAGGCGAAGGACGATATGAGAATGGTTTGGGAAAGCATTAGGGATGTCCCCGATTAATCGAACGGAAGGGTGCCATGCATTGTTTCTATATAAAGAGCGAGTAGGCTACGCGATATGAGAATCGTTTTAAGACCATTAAAAATTTTTCATGATTCCTCTGTTCTCATGGGAGGGTATCATGCATTGGTACCCTTTTCCTGGTTCAGAATGAGATATATATATATTAAAAAAATATATATATATATATTTNAAACTTTAAATCTTTATCTTTTTATTTGTGGGAGACCTTTAATTCCCTACATATATATATATATATATATATATATATATATACATAGAGAGAGAGAGAGAGAGAGAGAGAGAGAGAGAGAGAGAGAAAGAGAGAAAGAGAGAAAAAGGGTGAGGGAGAGAGTGATAAAGGAGGAAGAGATAAGGAAGAAATGAAATGGTGTACAAAATAAAGAGTTGCGATATATACAGGGTACATGTGAGAGAAATACATGTACTTTTATTGACCTTATGTTTTTCTGTGTGGTGATTAGTGACCGTTAGTCGAAGATTATTCAGAAATCGTGAGATGCTTAAGAGAGAGATTTGAGAAAAACATTTTCTTCATCGTGCCAACGTTTCGATATTTACTGAGATCATCTTCAGGGCCTGGGATTTACAAACATTGTTTAAATTTAACAAATACATGTAGGATGTGGAAAAAAGTAAATTTATACAATGCAAAATATATTTTTTATATTCATTCAGCAGAGTAGAAATACCTTGAATGAATATAAAAAATATATTTTGCATTGTATAAATTCACTTTTTTTCACATCCTACATGTTTTTGTTAAATTTAAACAATGTTCGTAAATCCCAGGCCCTGAAGATGATCTCAATAAAGATCGTAACGTTGGCATGATAAAGAAAATGTTTTTCTGAAACCTACATCACTCCAGACCGCATCTCACGATTTCTGAATAATCTTATGTTCTTCATATTAACAAGAACCAGAAGCATTTACTTATGGTTATATTTTTTGTGGAAACGGATTTTACATACCAAAACAGCAAGACTAGTTCAAAAGAATGTGTAACTTAATATTACGGTGTACAAGAATCAGAATAATGAGTTGGCATTGGAAGTGATTAATATCGCGTAGGATGAACACGGTTATATTTACATAATCTTCCACTGAAAAATAAAACACATTGCTATTAAGGAAAAAAGTTTATTTTTTATGCTTTTTGTCTCTACAAATATAGCAGTATGATTATTAACAAATCATATACAGATATGGATCACAATCCGTCTGCCGGAGGTCGTTGTTAGGAGAAAAAGAATAAAAAGAAAAAAATAACAATGAAGAAATCATAATAAATAGATAAGAATTAAAGCGAGGATTATATGCTAGCACACACTGAAAAAAGGTTAAACATAATAGTAAAACTACCTATAATAGAAAACAAACAAAGGGAAAATTCTTAATTGTGAAGACACAAACAATCGGATATAGTAAAATCATATAATATATAAGGGAAATTGAGTGAATGAATTGGAGGGGTCAAAAATGGAATTCAATAATTACGTATTTCCAGGCGTGGCGGATGTCCTGCGTAAGCGCCCGTGTATCTGAGCCTTCAACAGTGTGATCCCAAGTGCAGCAACCTTATCTCGCCGCATATTGTACATTCGGCCATGAAATGCAGTGTTGTTTCCACAGATTGAGGATTGCAAAGGTCACATAGCCCCTCCCAGCCCTTCAACCAAAGTGCAGATTTCAAGTTAAGGGCCTCGCAACGGGTTTTCAATAGCCATCTTAAATTTGATAGACTAAGGGAATTAGGGTTCTCACTCTGTAGATTAAGTAAGGTGTGGGGGTGAGACAAGTTAAATAAGGAAAGGTAAGCGAGGACTGAGCTCGGAGTAGGCAATCGTCCCGATGCCTTTCCTTGAGTCTAGATAGCAGACCTGAAAAAAGAGCTGACCAATCAGCAAGGTTTTCCTAGGTTGGACAAGTTACTTCAAATCTTTGAAAGAGCGTAGGTCATTGGGCATACCAGACGGTCTGATTCCTGATGACTTCGATCGCAGTTATTTTAGTTAATTTTTTGTAACGGGAATTCAAAATTTTGAAAATAAATGAAAAGTGAAGTTTTAAGGTAAATCAGGTCAGTGGGCGTTTCTAAATAAATCATGTAGTTTGGGGTAGTGAAATATTATATCTAACAATGAGTCGAATTGTCACGAGAAATTCTGCAACTCATTATTTCATATGGAAGCATGATTGTTTTCAATCTTAACATTTTTATCATAAAAACAATAATTTAACTAAAAAGTATCTAGGTATTAAATAAACAATTTTTTAAATGTTTTGTTTCGTCGTATACTTTGTTTTGTTTCGTACGCTGTGCTTTGAATTTTTTATCAATCTGGGGAATAAACAAAAGATGAAGTCTATCTTTTGAAAGCTCGTTGGCCCTGTTTGCTCAGCAAATTGATGTTCCTCGATTTTCTGAATTTTTTACTCCGACGCCGTCACGAATCGATAGACGTTCTATCACTTAAGAAACTGTTTATTCATACTGCATACGTTTTCAAATTTCTTCCGAGTTCTTGTTTGACAAGTATTATGAAGCTTCACAAATCTATGGGGTCAATTTGTTTATGCCCTAAAAAAAATTAAATTTGCTACTTTTTTTTACAACTAAACGTTCACGGATGGTTAGTCATTGGTTTTTTGGGTCAGGGTTTGCTATTTCATAAAATTGTATACCATTTAACTTCGGATTTGTTGTCTATTTTTTATTGTTTTAATAATTAAGGATTTATTTGATCGTTTACCCCAAATGTCTCGTCTTAGTTCTAATTGAGATTCTCAGTGGGTACATGCCCAATTTATATATCGGCCGTTGATGGGTTATAAAATGCAATTATGCAGGTGGTACGGAAGGAAATGAGTTGTCGCCAATTCGCTACACGCAATCGGTAGAAACGTTGGTCGAGCCCGTCTGGCCGGACTTTTATCGTTCCTAGCCCTCTTAAATTCCATAACCTCTTGAACTTCGGGTTAGCAACCGATAATCCGTGGAAATATCTCACGACCCAGTCTTTAAATGAGCCGGGAAAATGTCAAGGGCCTGGTAAAACGTTGGCATTTGCTGAAAACAGTCCTCGACGTCCACCGAGACAAATGTGCCACGGCATTTACCTAGATATGAGAAATAAAACACGTATTGTTAAGACTATTTACCACTGGGTGAACGGAGACAATAATTTATCATAGGTCAAGTAGCAACAATAAAAATATTTTAAGACACGAGTAAAGCAGTTTGTAATAAATAAGAAAAGTAAAATTAGATTTAAATTCACTAATTTCTTGGTCCGCTTGTCCAATTAATATATTACAATTAATTAAGGTTCTTAGTTGAGGTAAAAAAGTCAATGTCACGAGCGTGATTCGAACACACAACTTTCGGCTAGATACGCCGCTGCTCTACCACTTGAGCTATCGTGACCTCGATCCACTCGGACACTAACTTCCCATCTCAATCCCACCTTTTGAATTTTCCCTCCTTTTCCATTTTTCAAAAAAATTTCAAAATTACAATGTTAAAACATAACACATTCATGTAGTAGAAAATTATTTATCTATTTTATCAATTATTGTAATCTAATTAATTCAAAATGTAGAAAATTGTAAGTTTATAATTACAGAACTTTCATTATACAGGATTTGTTAAATTAAATAATATAAATCTCTATCAAAAACTGATCCACATCTCGATTCTTTTACAAATGTGGATAAATTTTGTTTAATTTTCTAGAGTTCATTTCATGAATTTTTGGACAACGTAATCGTTAAATTTAATGAATACGAGAAAGCATCCTCTAAAATTTAACTATCCTGTTTAAGAATTAATATAAGCCAAATTTGTGCATCTGCGGACTTGCTCTAATGATGTTAAAGTGTTCAGTAAATTCCTAAGAATTTAGGCTTAGCCAAACCTTTTTTGGGTATAATCACCGAATTCCAACGAAGATATAACTGATTATATTTTTTTTAAATAAACCGATTTTATTTAATAATTAAAGCATACCGCTTTGGCAGTTTAACATTCTACGGGAGGATAAATCCGACTGATATTTAAAGCATTTTTGGGGGAAACTATGTCAGTAGCAAAAATAATTTTCATACTACAATTGATGGAATTCAAGGAATGGATGCGTTAAACTCACACAAAATTTTAGATGAGACAACGTTTATTACTTTAAATGATTCTACATTTTGATATAAGTAATGTTTTTTGTTAGTGAAATGAAAAATTAATTGTTGTAAACATTCGCTCTCTCTCTCTCTTTCTCTCTCTCTCTCTCTCTCTCTCTCTCTCTCTCTATATATATATATATATTTGACCAAATTTTGCTATTGTAAATACAGCCGCATTCATTTTCATTTCTCGCATTTACGTCTCTCTCTCTCTCTCACTCTCTCTCTCTATCTATCTATCTATCTATCTATCTATCTATCTATCTATTTATCTATTTATCTATCTCTATCTCTCTTTCTCTCTTTCTCTTTCTCTCTTTCTCTCTTTCTCTTTCTCTCTTTCTCTTTCTCTCTTTCTCTTTCTCTCTTTCTCTTTCTCTCTTTATCTTTCTCTCTTTCTGTTTCTCTCTTTCTCTTTTTCTCTTTCTCTCTTTCTCTCTTTCTCTTGCTCTCTTTCTCTTTCTCTCTTTCTGTTTCTCTCTTTCTCTTTTTCTCTTTCTCTCTTTCTCTTGCTCTCTTTCTCTTTCTCTTTCTCTCTTTCTCTTTCTCTCTGTCTCTCTCCAGATTGTCTTCGTCGAAAATGTAAAATAGATTAAAGCAATAAATGTTATCCTACGTCAAATTTTGTCCCAGTTATCTGACCAAAATTATCGGAACCGACCTCAACAATTTCAATAGTTGAACATTGCAACGATGCGAGAAAAAAGAGGAAGAAAGGAAGTCATTTTCTAAATTGAAGCATTCTAAAAGTTGGCAAACCGCTCCTTGACATGTTTGTGGTTAGAGAGAAGCTAAGAATACTATCGTAAATTTTCAAGTTGAGAGTGAACAAGCACGCGAGGATGGGGCGAAGCATGCATGCAATGGTGCATTTGCATCCCTTCGCTCCGGCCGTTGGCGGAAAATAGGCCGCCCGAGAAAAAGAGAAAAATGTAATTTTATAAAAACCCTTGGGGCCTTTTTATTAAGGGCCTTTTAGTCCTTATCTCTGCCGTGTCTCACACTCCACTTGCCGCTCATTGTCCCGTTTTAGGACTCTCGGCCGGACTTGGCGGTTATCCTCAAGGAAACCGCTCAACCGATCTGATAATGTCAATTCGCTCCAGTACTCCCCAGACCAGACGGCGTAATATAAATGTTTGTCCTGCTTGAAAATACATTAATCCATTTGACTCTGCTTGTCTTAATTGTTATTATTGCCTGCAATTAAAACAAAAAATACCTTAAAATTTGAATTGCGTAATTAAAACAATAAAAATAATCTTATCTAGTATGACATCACCATAAAGTATGAATGGTGAAGAGATAATTCTACTATTTGATGCATACATAGACTTAGGAAACTTTTTCACTTTTTATTTGAAAGATTGTAAAAGTCCAACCCACATACCATCGATCCTTTCTTCCCGATACAACTAATGTTACCATGAAAATTAAAAAAAGAAAATATGTTTTTAACATTTCTGTTATGTTTACAGGCACCCACACAACCACATAAGATGGGGTTCCAATTGACAAAACTGTAGCGAGACATGGTGGACCAGGAAAATTAAAGATGATCATTATGTTTTGTTGCTGTGACGATCTTATTTTATAGTGAAATTATATATGTTAAATCAAGTAGAACATTTTCCCTATATATCGAAATCGTTAGCACAGCGAATGTAAATGATGTTAAAAACCTATTAATTATTTAAACTTTACTAACAATTTATGGTTAAATAATTGTTATGATTGTAAAATTTCATGTTGTATTTCACTTCTAATTTTTGTATAACGTTTATCGAATTACTATGTTGCTTGATGAACCTGAAAAGAAACATGTAAACAAAAAATAAGCACACAAATAAATATTGTGAAGAACCATTTTCTTTCTGTTTACCTCTTTACCTCTTATCTGTATTTTTACCCATCTTGTACAGATACAAAGCGGGGAGTGAAAATGCCATTAGAAAAATACCATCAAACCTAGGAATCTTGGGGTGAGAAGAAGAAAGAAGAAAACAAGCGAGGAGCAGAAAGGTGAGTAGAGGAGACGATAAGAGAATAGGAGAGCGAGAGAGAGAGAGAGAGAGAGAGAGATAGAGAGAGAGAAATACTTACATAGAACAGCAAAGTTAAAATTATTGTTTTTTCATGTTTTAATTGTTTGTTTATATGATGTAAAACAGGCCCTGAAGATGACAGTATAAAACTGTCGAAAGCTCGGCGAAAACCGTAATGAAGTTTTCTCTGTTTTGACCTCTTCCGAAGATCTTCTGAAAAGACTTCTTGTATCCAGCAGGTCGATAATCTAGTTCATCGTTACATAGAAAAGATTAATTTTTTCATAGAATAATATAAAAATCGTCTGTCTGCTCCCACTATGTTTTTGACAACCTGCCTACAGATCAGTAAAACATTGATTAACAGTAGATTAATACTATAAAAAAACCTCATGACTTTCAATTCCTTGGCTCCTAATTCGGTTTTACGGAAAAAGGTGTGGCTAGAATTACCCAGATGTTTTCTTTATTCAAATCTAGAAATGGACGCCGGATCGCCTTGAAAATAAAACAACTTACGTGAAGGGAAGTGGTGCAAACGTTTAACCTGGACTTGTGTACAAAGCGGTCGCCATGGGAGCGAAAGCTAAGCAAGACCCAAAGACAAACATGCCTCATGAAAGTACTTTAAAGTTAGTTACAAATGTACTAGGTCAATTATCGTTTTACATTATAAATAATACGGGAAAGTTATGTTTGAACAGGAGCCGATGGAGTTTCATGTTTCTGGGCGCCGTTAATTTATTCATTACCCTCACGCAGACAAACGTGACCTACTGCCTGATTGAAGATTTTTGAACTGAGAGGCGAAAAGCAAAAACATATTTGTACTTCAGGCTCCTACGAATAATATTCCCATTGTTTTATAAATAGATCTTCACTTAACATCATATAGGAGAGAACCATTAAATTTAATGATTAATAAATTATATAAAGATTTTTAAAGTCGAGTGATGTTGATCCTAAACGAGAAAGAATTACAAAAAAACCAAAACTGACAATCTTAAGCGAGATCAAAAAAGAAAAGTCTGACTAAGGGTGTGATATTGATAGATAGAATGAAAAAGGGTGTGAGAGAGAAAGAAAGAGAGAAGGAAAGAGAGAGCGTGAGTGAGAGAGGGGGAGAGGAAGAAAAAATATTTAAAATTTAACAGAATAGTTGACCTTAGCATGGTTGATATGTGTGTGTGTGTGTGTGTGAGAGAGAGAGAGAGAGAGAGAGAGAGAGAGAGAGAGAGAAAAAAGAGAGAATGTTTAAAATTTAGCAAAATTTTTTTCTTCATTCTGGTGACTTTTCTGGTGATTAAATAAAATAGAGTGAGAGAGAATGTGAGAGTGATAAATAATGTTTAAAATTTACCAGAAAAGTGTTTTCCTTAGCTTGGTTCACTTTTCAGGTTAATAAAAAGAGATACCAAGTTATATAAATAGATAAATACAGATAGAGATACAAAGATAGCTTAGAGAGAGAGAGAGAGAGAGAGAGAGAGAGAGAGAGAGAGAGAGAGAGAGAGAGTGATAGAGAGTGAGAGAGAGTGTGAGGGAGGGCGGAGACAGAGCGAGCTTGAGAGAGGGAGAAAAAATATTTAAAATTTAACAGAATAGTTGACCTTAGCGTGGTGAACTTTTCAGGTTAATAAAAACAGATAGCTAGATATATAAACAGATAAATAAAGATAGATACAAAAATTGTGTGTGTGTGTGTGTGTGTGTGTGTGTGTATGTTTTATCAAAATATTTTTTCCCTTTCTAGTGACTTCTCTGGTTAATAAATAAAGTAGATAGAGTGAGAGAGANAGAGAGAGAGAGAGAGAGAGAGAGAGAGAGAGAGAGAGAGAGAAAGAATGAGAGTAAGGTAGAGAATTTTTTAAAATCTCGTGATCCAGATTATTCATAAGTTCACTAGTTCCGTGGTCCGCTTGACCAATTAATATCTTACAATTAATAAGGTTTCAGTTTAGATTAACAAAAAAAGTCGTTCGAATCCCGCTCGTGCCATTGACTTTTTTATCTCAACTGAAAACCTTAATTAATTGTAAGAACATTCATAAGTAAACTAGTAGTTGTCGCATTTAACACTTACACCAAAAACCGAAAATTATTTAGCTGTCGATAAATCTGCATTTGTTGAACTGAGATTTTCTGACAATACCATGGAAAGCAGGCATTGCCCCTAAAATATGCATGATTTATAATAAACCATTCAGATTTAACAAATAAACTACACAATATCCCTAATGCTAAATTATTAGTTTTACATTTTAACGTCGTGCTTAGTTTCGTCTTTGTATGCCAAAAAGTTATCACCATCATGTCTTAAATATCGTGTTATTTTGTTAGTTCGAATTTTCGTTGTTAGCGAAGGAGGCTCTATTTTACCCAAATTAATTCGACTCCACGCCAAGGCTGGTGGTAATCTCCGCAGTCTGTGGGGTTGTCACGGTCAAACTTGATGGATGCGGAGGAGGCGACATCTGACAGACCCCCTACTATCCATCAAAAACAACACAAAACGTTTTAATATTTATAAAACTCTGCGTACTTATAAATACGAAATCATGTTAAATAGAACCAACTTTCTTCACGCAAAGTTATGTAATGCAAAATGTTTAATTATGTCGCGACAATCCCTCCCGTAAGAACCAACTTGATAATTGTAAATGAAAATGATGAATACTTCATTTGAGAAATAAGGGCATTATAACATTTTTTTATTCAAAAAAACATATATTCAGAACTAATAAACAGATTTTAATGTGTTTCAAAGATTTTGGAAAGAAAATTGGTATAAGAAATTTACCTTTACCAACAAAGGAAGAAAAGCGTTTTGTCAGTGTAGTCGGAAATATACAAGTAGAAATACAATTCACAATTGAGAGAAAATGTATCAAAGCCTGACTCTGTTTGCATGGGTTTATTCCTGGATACAAAAATAAATACATAAAATAATATATAAATGTACACTAATTAAAACCAGATATACAACGAATTTCTCCTTAAAAATGATAAAAATTGTATATGATTGAAACTATTTTTTAAAAATTCAAGTTCTCTATTATCCTTACATAAAACATAAGTAAGTTGATTATGTTTTAAAAATAAAAGCATTCACATGGAAAAGGTCATCCTCCTGGTCAATGAAATACGCATAATTAATACTATTCCCCATCACCAATTCGACTTTCGGAAATAAAATAACGTTTTGTTGATCTTTGTTTTGTTTTTACGCGTTTGTTTTTTGATATTTTCTTCATTGTGCGCAGATGAAAGAGTCCAGTGTGATAAGGCATGTATGTTTAATAATCGGCTATGAATTTCACATTGTCGTTTGCCCTACCACAAATTCGACGCGGTCTACGATTCCGTGGGAACGTCGTACCTTCGTACTCAGTTCGACCAGAGGAAATTCATAGGGGGCCCACCCTTTGCACAATTACTGACTGATATCCGTTTTTTTCTCTGTTGTGTACCCAGTCCGACTTCCCCCTTTGTTCGGTTGGTGACTTCATTAAATTATACAGACATAACAAAGCGCCAGGAAACTTTTTTTGAACAAACTGAAAAGCTTATGGAGAGAGAATTCGGTCCGACCAGGAGAAAAAAATCACGTCGGCCTAACGATCATTGAATAAAACAATCTGCCAAATGAAAAATATTAATCGTTTCAATTTATTATCTAAACATCCAAGGGTAACAATATATTTTATTTTTATTTTTTAAATTTATTTACTAGACTAATCAAAATTGTTGTTTATTAAATCCATTAGAATTCGTGGTCCGATTGACCAAATAATTTCATTCACTTAATTAATCTTTATGTATGATATTGGTTGAGATAAAAAAATGTCAATGTCACGAGCAGGATTCGAACCCACGACCATCCGCTAAATACTGTCCGAGTGAATCGAAGTCAAGATAGCTCAAGTGGTAGAGCAGCAGCGTATTTAGCCGAAGGTCGTGGGTTCGAATCCCTCTCGTGACACCGACATTTTTTTATCTCAACCAATAACTTACATAAAGATTAATTAATTGAAAAAAATTCGTTTGTCAATCGGACCACGAAATCTAATAGATTTAATAAGCAAAATGAATTATATCTTCGCTAAAGCTCTCCGTGGCCATTTCATTTGTCGCTGAGAATCAGATTACACGACATTTCAAAAATGGCAAAAAGGTGGGTTGAGATGGGAAGTTGGTGTCCGAGTGGATAGAAGTCACGATAGCTCAAGTGGTAGATCTGCGTAGTTACCCGAAGGTCGTGGGTTCGAATCCCGCTCGTGACACTGACATTTTTTTATCTCAACTAATACCTCACATAAAGATTAATTAATTGTTGTTTATTATTAATTTATTATCAATTAATTATCAGGTTAGAGTCGGAAGGGTTCAAAGGGGTATATCACGAGCACTGTTTACATTTGCAGGACAAAAGGAGTCCAAGGCAATACTAATAACATAAGAGTTCCTTTCCCACATCAGTGATTAGCCATAAATATTTATTGCCCATAATTCGGCCCGGAAGACAGAAGTGTCATTATCCAGAGGGGAAGAGTTACTGATTTTCGATTTAGGTATCTAGGTATCAGCACTCCCTATTCCTTTAATGTGTTCCCCCATTCGGAAAACAATCCAGTAGATAAAAGACGCGGTTTTTGTTAAATCGAATCTTTTTCTTTAACTCTTAGGTTATGCAAACGGTTCAAAGTACCATGTGTCTTGATTCGCTACTCTTTAATAGAAAATATACATATAAATAATGTCCGGGTTAACCGGCTTTTTGGAGGATGTAGGAGTTATAGCATTTAGATCTGGTTTATGTGTTTTGTTTGTTATTACTAAGAGTGGTGAAGGGCTGATCGTGAAATCTAGCGTTACCAATATCCCTCCAACAATGTGTTTTTAGAATCAATGGCGGAATATTTATAAAAGTACCCCATCCTAATGTAGATTGATTATTCATAGTGGTGTAAGTCGATGTAAGAATATCGAGTACTCCACCGACTAATGAGGTTGAGTTCAATGTGCATAAGTGTGAAAGTATTTATTTGTGCGACTGTATTATAGAAATTAGTTTCAGGCTAGATTGTTTTTGCATGCGTTGGGGGCAGAAATGACCTAGCTGTCGAAAGCCCATGTTGGTCGGTAAGCGACTATCTCGAGTGCATCTAAAGATCTTAAAGAAGATACTTGCGATCCAGTTGTATAATGGGATAGATGAAATCCATTAGTTATAAACTATGATCAGTACATCAGGGAATGACAACCCAAATTAATTAGGGCCTAACGAGTGGTGGCCGATTTGCCTTCCGACTCGCTTTTGCTATGCTAGCAGTTCTGGGTTCGAATCTCGGCATAACCCACGCTTTTTAATTGAAAATAATATGACAAACGTATTATAACATCATTTGTTTCCTCGTCCTCAAAACCGCTATAGGTAGTTGGATGTTAAGACCTCACGTATCACAGTAATTACTCTATATAAATCAGGGTTTGGTAAAATATTAAAAGATTGTTAAAATAGATAAATTGTTGTAACTAAAATACAAATAAATGAATATGTTGTTGTTTGTTGTGTAATTACAGTAGTTTCATACACCTTCCCTGCATTAACCCTAAACTTTACAAAAAGTAAAATAATTTTTTCCCGCTTGGGAAAAGTGGCCATTAGAATAGATTCAGTGCCGCATACTTTAATATAAAAAAATTACAAACCGTAACATGTACAGTTAAAATTAAGTTTATAATTAGAGAAAATAAGATAATGGGAAAATATAAAAGAAATCAGCACATAATGGATATCGTACTAAAAATTTACTGATATAACACATCTAAGAGGAATAAATTTCGTAATAATTATCTGTAGTTTTCATTTAGAGAAGGTGTCCAAAAAGAAAGAAGGGGCCATTTTACACAGTTGCAATTCATGTACATTGTCATGATGATGAAATGATAGGTAATCATGTTTAAAAATAAAAAAGAATAGAATAGGCAGTGGAATAGGAAACAAACTGTACTTTGACCTTGTTCCGATCTCATATGTAAATCCTCATCAGACTTCAAATATATAATTAAATACATACAAAGTTTTTTAGAAATGTGTTCATTTAGAAAGTAATTACTCAATATTTCATCAAGTATTCAAGGAATAAATACATAATAAAACGAAAGCCAATAAAACCATTAACACGACTATAAATCTATAATTAGTTATTTAAAAGGTTAACAATTATGAACATTTGCCATGGTTTCAAATACTACGAAATAGACGATTAAGATCATGTAACACCTCCTATATGAACTATATTACTTTTTCTCTATATAAAAAAGGAATAGACTTCATAGATCTTTTTATCTAAGGTCTTGGTTAAGATGAAAAAGTTAATGGCACGAGCGGGAGTCGAACCCACTACCTTCGGCTCAATACGCCGCTGCTCTCACTACTTGAGCTATCGTGACTTTTATCTATTCGATGATAAAGAAATTGAAAAATGTCAAAAATAGGGAAAAATCGAAGGTTTGTCGATTGAGATGTGGAGTTGCTGTCCGAGCATATTGAGTCAAAGGTCGTGGGTTCGAATCTCGCTTGTGACACTAACTTTCTCATCACAATGAACACGTTAGATCAAAAGGATAATAAATCAAATTACTTTTTCTCTTAATTGAATGTTGGGAAATAAGATAATCATATTTAAGCCTAGTTTTTTTTATATTGTTATTTATGTTATTTATTACAGGCTTGGAAAAAGGGAGCGACAGTTACGCACTGAAGATGGCGCAATGCCGAAACAATTTGAGTAGTTCAACAAACCCGCCAGTCTAGACGCATCCATTACGTGACCCATTCCTGATTTAGCATGAACTCGAAGATCAACAAACAGCATCAACCACCAAACGGAGCCATGCTATACAATAGGCGGAAAGAGAGATAATCAAGTAAATATTCAAAGAGAAAGCAGAAGGAAAAAAGAGAAAAACAGTTATGTACAATAGGAAGAACTCAGGAGAGCAATAGATACAATGATATGTATACAGTACAGATGGGTCCAAAACAAATATTGGAACCGGTTAAGGTGTTTTCTGCACAAGCCCGAAATATGAGCAATCATTTAGAGAAGTACACTTCTCGTGACTTCGGTCTTTGAAACAGAAATACATGCCATCAAGGCTTGTGCCCTAGACAATCTTAAAAGAGGTTACGCTGGCAAAAAAATCCTCATAAGATCTGATAGCCAAGCAGGTATTAAAACGTAAGCGAATAAAAACGTCACATCAAAATTAGCTTCCAAAATCTCCAAACACTGGAGGAACACAAAAAACACCTGATGATATCTTGGATGACAGGGCACAGAATTTTGGGTGACGAAAAAGCAGACACAATGGCCAGAAGATCTGCAAGATTATACATAGGCCCCAAACCTATACTTGGGATAACAAAAACAAATATAGAATCCTCCATTACAGAATGGATCCAAATAAAACAAAAGGAGAAGTGGATAAACTCTAGCGACTCTAGATACAGTAAACGTATGCTAAATCGACACTCACCAAGATTGGCAAAATCACTGCTGCAGTTGGAGAGGGCCAGACTCCGAAGGGTAATATTATTAACAGGTCACTGATATCTGAGAAAATATCTACACAACATGGGTATATACAAAGATGATCATGATATATAATGTAGCCACCCATATCATGAAAAGAAACGGCTCGATGGAGGCATAACCTAGTATACATAAAAAAACCTAGGAAATGAAAACATAGCAGCAACAGTCAGTGATCTAATACTTCTGAGAAGAAGGATTGAGTCGATTGCACTGAACTAGGGAATTAAGAAGGTACAATTAGCCAAAAGGTCGCAGTGCCTGGGAGCACAAACCCCGCTCCCTTGTATCCTAATCATCATCATCATATGGAATCGCCATCATGCCCGTTGTGTGATATCAACAAGGTAATGGACAATGAACATTAATGGGTGTGTTCTAGGGTGTGCACTTTCTCCTAAGCCTCATGCTACTGACATCAAACATCAAAACTACTTTGGGCTGCGAGTCAAGAAACGGGATTATCCATAGATTTGGTGTTGGAGAATATCTTAAACTGGTGCAATAAATTTGTCACCAACATTAGTTTTACATTTACAGTTAAAATGAATTTTACAAATAGAAAATAACAGCGATAAAAGACATCAATGTATAATTCTCTTTTACAAATTAGCGTAAAGTATTCAAATTTGGAAAATTTAAAAGGAAATCGCAAGTCAATAATGAATGATTGTTTGATTTTTGGAATGATGTAAAGTCACGACCTGTCGGCCCAACGTCACAGTATTGAAATCGTTATGTGTGTTGTATAAAACACTGCTCAACGGAGGGAAAACATGTAAAAAGGATGGTTCGTTGTCAAATTTTACAGCAGGACGCCGGGTCGCAATTCAATATACATGGAGACTCCGTCGCCATTCCTGGCAGAGTGGTCGCAAATAATTCGTGTGACACAATGACGGATTTTCACGGGATTGACAGCGTTTCTTCGTGTAGCCCGTGCTGGTATTGCATTGTAAATGAGAGAAGCCGGGTTGACCGTGATCCGCCTTTATGCCCGCCCGGGAAATGACTACAATTTGCTCCCTGGCCTCTCTCAAATAACAGGGCCTGCCCGGGATCTTAGGAGGGGCTAAGCGTTATTACAAGACGGGTCACGTAGATAAGTTTCCAGCTTGAGCCATATACATCTCCCTCCCAATCACTTGGATCCGCCACTGAAAGGGACACACGTACCTCAACAACTTAGAGCCGGGGAGGAGGAAACTGGCCGTTTTTCCCCTTCGAGATACTCGGGAAAAACTTTCTCCCTATTTTAACCGAGCTTCCTTACCCTCATGTTTTGGATTCTTTTAAAACAAGTGTGATATCTTTTCCCGGAGTGCTTTCACGTTGTGAAAAACGAGGAAGGATTCGGATTTTGGCAGCAGAAATACACCGCTGGGAAAATTCATCTTTATGCACTATAATATTTCTCTATGTTTTCACTATAATGAAAGCATAATAAACCACACCATTCTTCTCACTAGCTTTTAACGATTAGTCGATATTTATCATAGAGAGACCTTCTTTCATATAGTGCGTTTTGGTGGTACATTACATTGTTACTTATAAGATGTATCATTTTATTTCTGTCTTTAATTTAATCTTTTTTTGACTTTTTCTAACTTTTTTAAAATTTATTTATTCATTCATTCTCTACATGAACCACTACTGTATTACATGTAATTTAGATACATTTACATTATTGACATTTATTATTTGTAGATCGTGAGATGCGGTCTGGTGTGACATAGGTTTTAGAAAAACGATTATTTGGAGGTCGTGAGATGCGGTCTGGTGTGACATAGGTTTTAGAAAAACGATTATTTGGAGGTCGTGAGATGCGGTCTGGTGTGACATAGGTTTTAGAAAAACGATTATTTGGAGGTCGTGAGATGCGGTCTGGTGTGACTTGAGAGTCTCGACAATAATGACCCATTTAGAAGGAAAACAAACACTTTGAGCCCCGAAGATGTTCTCAATAAAGATCGAAACGTTGTCACGATAAAGAAAACGTTTTCTAAAACCTAAGTCACACTAGACCGCATCTCACGACCTCCAAATAATCATCAAGTAACGGTCCCTAAACACCACACATTGACATTTATATTATATACCTTTTTTACGAAAATTAATTTAATATTACTTATGATTATATATTGTTCATTTTCTGCAAATTACAGTTTTTAACGAATTGTTCAAACACTGTTACATTGTTTTCACTGAGGAAGTTTCTTCGAATACACGGCCAGTCCGATCCATTTCGCAGGAGGTGTCGTATCAAATTTGATCTCTTTGCATCCAGCACTTTTAATTTAATCTTATTTTTGTCTCTTAATGCTACGTAAATTCGTATTAAGAGGTCTTTCTGAAATTACAGTACTTCGAAACAGCACAATCAATTTTGATTAAACTCTCCGACAGTTCGTTGACTCGCACATCGCCCATTGTAATTTCACATTTCAACCAATAAGAGTACCCAGACATGAAGTGGCCTATTAGAATTAATAAATGTTACAGATTGGAATAATAACCAGCAAGACGGTTGTGTCATAGAGACAATTACACTTAAAATTAGAGTCATTCTGTTCTTTCAGCTTGATCCGGCACGTGTCAATAACCAACGAAGAAAGTCCATTGTTAAAATTTTTTGCATTGTTCTTTGACAGTTTTTCACGGTTCATTGGCCATCAACGATTTAAGCATAAACATGTAATTTCAAGTTTATTCCCCATGAGTTTTTCATCTTGGGAAGCTTCCGAATTAAAGCCATATTTAATAAATGTAAGTTCAATTCTTTCAAAGATAAATATATACATAGATATCTGTGCAAACATATTGCCTTTTTAGCGAGTTTATTTTCTCTTTGGAGCCCTGCCTTAAGTAGATACGATTAAGTGAAATTTGTGCGGTAGGTCAGATTGGCCCTGGAGGTTTCCACGAGATCCCCAATGCAAATTTGCCAATTTCCTGCTCCGCTATCTTTAAAGGAAACAATAAGAAAGGGTCATTTTCTTTTTAGAATTCTTCACCATTTACCTACGCGCCTGTTGGTAATTAGAGAATTTGATGGCTTCTGAGAACTAACAACTATTTAAAAACGAACCTTTTGGCAATTTTGAATTTGCTATTTTGTCGAAAGCCTGGGCTATGCCTACCATTTGCAATAAATGTATAAATATTTAAGATCTCTAATAGAGGTTTTTTAATTAATGAACTCTTAGTAACATGTAAGAATACTTCATTATAAATAAAGAAAATATTTGCCAAATAGAATTGGTATACTATATAAGATTGGTTAATAGTTTCTTAAACTTTAAAATTTTAACATTAATTTTAAATAGTTCTTCAGAACTCTTTTTTTTTTCTATAGTGTTCTCATTTTTGATTTTGAGAGAGAAAAAATGATTCTTATATGTGCATACTCTTAGTAAAATTTGGACTACATTTTTCTACTCATGAGAATATACAAAAATATTAAGACTTCTACTGTCTGGAATAAAAAAACGTACAGTTTAAAAATTGTTACTAACTATTAATTAAGGTTTTTAGTCGAGATACAAAAGTCAATGGCACGAGCGGGATTCGAACCCACGATCTTCGGCTAGATACGCCACTGCTCTACCACTTGAGCTATCGTGACCTCGACTTTTTTATCTCGACTAAAAACCTTAATTAATTGTAATATATTAATTGGTCAAGCGGACCACGAAATTAGTGAATTTAATGAATTAAATGAAGTATACTTCATTAAAGCTCTCCGTGGCCTTTTCATTTCTCGTCGAGAATCCAATCCGATTCCACGACATTTGAAAAATGGCAAAAAGGAGGGAAAATTCATAAGGTGGGGTTGAGATGGGAAGTTAGTGTCCAAGTGGATCGAAGTCACGATAGCTCAAGTGGTAGAGCAGCGGCGTTTTTAGCCGAAGATCGTGGGTTCGAATCCCGCTCGTGCCATTGACTTTTTTATCTCGACTAAAAACCTTAATTAATTGTAATATATTAATTGGTCAAGCGAACCACGAAATTAGTGAATTGTTACTAACATAAAAAGTGTGTCACGAATGGTTTAAAAGCACTTTTATAATCCATTTAATAGGTTCATTAATAACAGATTTTTTTCATTAACAGATTTTTGAAATTTCCTCTTGGGGTCTTGTGGAGCGATGAACCAACATTTGTTGTTTTTGTTTTTTCGTACATATGTTCGCTTGGTTTTATCTGTCAGATGAAGCTGAGCTTCTCACCATAATCGGTGGTGGGCCTGGGCCGCGAAATCTAATAAGTTACATTTCATTTCAAGTAGTGTTGCTTTTCGTCGTTTTAAAGCACTTTTCACAAGAGAGACACAGAAAGGACCATCAGATCATAAACAAAAGAATGGTCGCTCACAGTACCAAATGATATGACTTATTGATCTTGAAAATAAAAGAAAAATGCTTCGAGATGCACCTAAAACATAACATTACCACATAAGAGGGTAACGTCTATGTCCTCCCCAGGCTTCTGTGCTTAAGAAAATCTGTAATGAAGGAACCATCTAATTAAAATGTTAAATGTTTCAACCACTTTTTTACACTCAGATAATCTGCGTATCGGTATGGTCTGGATGAAATACTAAGTCCTTAGCAATGTTAGGTTGTTCTTCAAAGAAATTGGAACCATATATTAACAACGTAATTATGTCGATGTGTAAACATTAAGATTGTTTTGTCCTGATGATGGTCTTTAAATAGTCGAAAGCTTGGCAGATAGTAACCGAATTTGTTTTTCACCCAAACCAAATCGAGACCCAGATTATTCGTAACCATCTAATATAAACATATACTTAGCATGCACTGCTTTCTGTGATTCAACTGTAACTATGGCCTTTCTCCGATTCCGATTGTATTCAGGTCGTCCGTAGCTATGCTAATGTAGGTCGACCTCGCGGCCTTCTACCTCCGGGGCGTCTGTCAAAAAGCACTTTTCCTTACGCTTTTTACATACGCGGCCAGATATAATTTTTCATCGTGAAATTCCGAAAGTGGATTGTTTCGAGAAACTTCCAGTCTCACGAATCGCCTAGGATCGCCCACATCGAAACGTGCAAGTCTCAGAGCACTGTCACTATTGATCTGCCGGTGACATTCGTTTTCCGCGCATTCATGTTACAGCTAAAAATAACCAGACGTAAATGATGTTTATCAGTTTCCACTCTCTTTCTTATATTTCGGTCGACTTCGTTCCCATGTCTAACAAGCCAGCATCTTTTTCCTTTTCCTATTTTCTATTAGCAACTAGAGCTTCAGATCTTGTAACAATCACCATAACCCCAGGATTCTTATCAAAACCTAAAAATATCAAGATAGCTCAAAGAAATACGATCAGAACTGCCCGACTGAAGAACTAATGACCAAATCCTTGTTTTTTTAATTTTGTTTCATGGTACTAATATATTAATAGTAAAATAATGCGAGTTTTATAAATATCAATAGTATATCCAAAATCAAGGATAGGTCGATTAAAAAAGAAAAGCTGTTCTAAAAATTCTAGACGAAAAAATTGAGTTTTTCTTTCTTTCAAATTCACCTTTTCATGAATTTCTACATGCAAGTATAATAGTAAAGCACACATAAGATAAGTAATAACTAAAATTGAATGTTTAGTTACATTGCGCAATGGACTGAAAATAAGACAGTTGATGTTAACATACATTTTAATTAATTAATATTTAGGAAAAGTATTGGTTGAGATAAAAAAGTCAAAGTCACGAGCGGGATTCGAACCCACGACATTCGGTTAAATACTCCACTCTTCTACCACTTGAGCTATCGTGACGTCGATCCACTCGGACACTAACTTCCCATCTCAACCGCACCTTTTTTGAATTTTCCCTCCTTTTTGCCATTTTTCAAATGTCGTGTAATCTATTTGATTCTCGGCGACAAATGAAATGGCCACGGAGAGATTCAGTGAAGGTATACTTCATTTTTACTTACTAAATTCACTATTTTTTGTGGTCCGCTTGACCAATTAATATATTCCAATTAATTAAGGTTTTTAGTTGAGATAAAAAAGTCAATGGCACGAGCGGGATTCGAACCCACGATCTTCGGCTAGATACGCCGTTATTCTGCCACTTGAGCTATCTTGACTTCGATCTGCTCGGACACCAACTTCCCATTTCAACCTCACATCTCGAATTTTCCCTCCTTTTTGCCATTTTTCAAATGTCGTGTAATCTATTTCATGAATATTAATTAATTGAAAAATGTTAATTGGCCAATCGGGCCACGAACTGTAATGGTTGTACATTTTAATTATGACAGTGTACTTCTTATATAATTAAAACTGAATTTATTTGTTTTAGAACTAGGATTATCTTATATCCTTACGATCAAATCTTTATTTTTGAATTAATTTAGTGACTTGAAAAACACACTGTAAAAAAGACAAAAACGAAAAGAAATTAACTATTTATATTTATTTTTTTATTTTTTGTAGGTCTGTATATAATTCACTATTTTGCGTGGTCTGCTAGACCAATTAATATCTTTCGATTAATTAAGGTTTTTAGTTGGGATAAAAAAGTCAGTGTTACGAGCGGGATTCGAACCCACGACCTTCGGCTAAATACGCCGCTACTCTGCCACTTGAGCTATCTTGACTTCGATCCGATCGGAAACCAACTTCCCATCTCAACCTCACCTCTAGAATTTTCTCTCCTTTTTGCCATTTTTCAAATTTCGTGTAATTTATTACATGAATATTAATTAATTGAAAAATGTTAATTGGCCAATCGGACCACGAACTGTAATTGATTTACATTTTAATTATGAAAGTGTACTTCTTAGGTAATTAAAAATGAATTTATTTGTTTTAGAACTAGATTATCTTATATCCTTACCATCAAATCTTTATTTTTGAATTAATTTAGTGACTTGAAAAACACACTGTAAAAAAGCCAAAAACGAAAAGAAATTAACTATTTATATTTATTTTTTTATTTTTTGTAGGTCTGTATATAATTCACTATTTTGCGTGGTCCGCTTGACCAATTAATATCTTTCAATTAATTAAGGTTTTTAGTTGGGATAAAAAAGTCAATGTTACGAGCGGGATTCGAACCCACGACCTTCGGCTAAAGACGCCGCTGCTCTACCACTTCAGCTGTCGTGTCTTCGATCCACTCGGACACCAACTTCATATCTCACACCACCCTTTGAATTTTCCCTCCTGTATATAATTCCTCTGCATATAATTTTGTATGTTCTAGTAGTCATAATTATATTTACGATAGACAGTGTGTCCCGTTAACATACACTTAATTTTAGGAAGTTATTTTACGTACCAAATTGGACGAAAAAGTACCGATTTTCCAAAGACTGATTTTGAATTGTATCAGAGATATTTCAATTATCAAGTTACTTCAATATTTCACAACACAATTCGATGAAGCCCACCGGATCCCATGAAATTTTAGTACTACTGTCGATTTGATTACACCAATGAAAACAGCATCAAAAAGCCTATGAAATTAATTTAATTAATTGGTAGAAATTTGCCAATAGAGGATTCCAGGTTTGGATTATTCAAGAGGATAACATTTTGACGATTTGATTTAATTCTTTGTTTCTTTTGTAGTTTTTTTTAAGTTTATTTTGCATTACAATAATAATTATTTTTTAACAGAAGTTACAAAATCCTAATGGCTGAATTTTTTACTCTTTAATCGAAAAAACGGAAACGTTAATTTTAGATTTCTGAATTTTACAAATTAAGTACGTGTGTTTAATGCAAATTAATAAAGGCAACATTTATGTCAACATCTGTCAGTACTTAGAGAACCAGAAAATTCAAACTTAAATTTTATAAAAGAACTTTTAAAACTCATAAAAGTTTATATTTTAACTAATTTCGTACTTTGTTTGCTTAATTACAATAAAAATGTTAATAAATCTTACAGGATTTGTAATGCTTTTTTCCATTGATCAAATCAAATTTAGTGTAGGATTACAATTTAATGAGAAAGGGAGGTTTTTATGTTTAAAAAAATTGTGAAATACTGACACACGACAAGTGATATCTGGAATACAATTGAAAATGAAACTATGAAAAGTAGGGACTTTTTAGTTTAATCTTATATATGGAATATCCCGCTGAAGTATTGACGTCTGTTTACAGGTCGTACTGTGTAGACTTCGGTAGTTTATAGTGGTGAAGTGTGAAATAAAAAAAAAATAAATACATATACATTGAATACTTCATGTAACGAGTTAATAATTTTAATTTATATAACTGATACTACCTGATTCATTAACAGAAATGCGGGAGGATTAAAATTTATGTGCCGCGGCATAAAAGTGGCAAGAGTTCAAAAAATCCTGCCAGCATTGTCAGTTATAGGGGCTCAATTTAATTTGCGAGATTAAGTTCGTTAATTTCTTTAATTGCCTGAGGCGTGAAGAATCTTTAGTTTGGTCATTGCTCTGTGTTCTGTCAGACAACCGTTGAATCTAAAATATAGGTCAATATATGTTTAGCGGTCATAATTGACCATATTAATTATTTAAAATAATTATTCTTTTTCATCTCAATATGAACTTAGATAAAAAGAATAATTAATTGCTTCTGTGTCTTACTTGTCATACGTGAGAAACGTAATAGAGTGTAAATTTTTATCATTATTAAAACTAACTTTCCTGAAATGAACATTATTGTTCGTTTAATAAGAATTCGTGTAGATGATGTTCAATTGGGCAGGAAGGAATGTGAGTGATGATATTTTACTAGCCGATCGTTGCTGTTATCTCAGGGTCCATCTATTCTCGCTGTTTCTTGTCTCAGGAGAATCTCACGCCTTGGACAATAGAGGTTAGTGGTATAACTGTCTGGAGGTTCGACACGATTATCCCGAGTCTCCCATTACTCAACACGTTTATGTTATGGCGGTGGCTAATTAAACGTATTTAGCTTGTTGATATATTATTTGAAGATGTACCTGAAAGAGGAACGGAAATCTCCCTTTTCTTCGCCCGTGTTCTCACCTGAAGTTTGATTTGAATGGGCCCTGCACAAAGGAGGGTACAAAGTGGTGTTTTCGAATGTCAATACAAAGGCGTCCTCGGAGAAAGATTCCGAACACGATACGAGTTTTACAAGGGCAGCAGATTCCCCGCAGATCGTCGTCGGCGGAGAAACGGAAGAGGGGCATCTGGCCCAGATTTAAGATAGCGACGTCCGTGGAATCGGCAGATCCCCGGATAAGGGCTTTGAGGGTGCTACGGGCCTGGCGAATTCGCTCTGCTTGCCGACCGTGAATGCCCAAAGGTAAAATCAGCTGCTCCTTCCTCCATCTGCCCTCACCTGATTGATATCGTGCTGGTCCATAATCCTAGATTGACACCCGTGACCTTATCTCAAAACCGCTAAAAGCCCACCAAAATCTACCATGAATTCGTCCCCTCAGGGACGGGCAGGTGTGTTTCTTAAAGGAAAACCATTTAAAGGATAAATCTTTGGAATAGGTCGTCTACTCTGACCGGTAACGGTGTAAAGTATTATATATGAACCCGTATGAAAGATGTTTAAAATCCAGTAGTCGTATAAAACATTTAGTTAAGTCCGGAATGTGTAGTCAAGTTTCTTTAATAATACTTTATGTTTTCAGTTTGTTTTAGCTTCTACAACTCATGCCCGTGAGAAAAATAAATATTTTAACGCTTGGGTAAAGAAAATATAAACTCACTTTTTCAGAACTTCCAATTTTAAATCAATTATAAATCAAACGTAATATTTAACCAACTACCAATGAAATAGCTGTTTGCATATAGAAATAAAATAATTCTTGCTAGTTGACTGATGTCATCATTTCTCACGACCTGTGTCAGACGCAAACCATTAGTCATGTCGAAGACATGATTTGTTATAAACTAGTAATTAGTGTGATTATAAATGATTATAAATTTTTTGAAAGTTTGTTTAATTACTCAGTCTTTTCATTTTTAAATGAAAGTTAGAACGGAATAAGTTTAACATTTCAATTGTAATTAATTAAATTTAAAGTTAGACCGGGATGGTTTTCTATACAATTCACTAATTTCGAGGTCCGCTTGACCAATTAATATATTACAATTAATTAAGGTTTTTAGTTGAGATAAAAAAGTCAATGGCACGAGCGGGATTCGAACCCCCGATCTTCGGCTTGATACGCCGCTGCTCGACCACTTGAGCTATCGTCACCTCGATCCACTCGGACACCAACCTCCCATCACAACCGCACCTTTTGAATTTTCCCTCCTTTTTGTCATTTTTCCGCCAGCGGCGTATCAAGCCGAAGATCGTGGGTTCGAATCCCGCTCGTGCCAGTGACTTTTTTATCTCAACTAAAAACCTTAATTAATTGTTTCTATACAATGGAACTTTCTGTCGATAGAACTTTTCATAAAACGCTATTTTTCTTTTTTCTTTGTTTGTTTCCAGAATTTATATATATTACGCGTATTTTGTATATATATTAAAGAATAAAGAAATGCAGTAGTAGTAGTAGATATTTAGTATTAATTGTGTATAAAAACTCTTGTATATTTTTTTTTTGTACTATTTCTAAGGTCACAAACCTCCTACATATCCCGCACAAACCCTTCAGCCTACTTCCTGCAATGTCCAAAATCCCTGAAAGACATCCTCTTCAAGCGATTAATACCCATCCTAGATAATCATAAAATCATTCCCTATAAACAAACAATTCGGCTTCCGTCTTTATCGTCCTTCTTCCAACAGGTTTTGCCCACAACCATCTCTTCTTCTCTAGAGAACAAAGTGTATTGCTTGGGTGCGTTCCTGTATGGGTTTTGTAGGGTCTGGCATCAGACTAAGCTTTGTAAACTTAAATTCTTCCTGCCCACTAATTATATTCCCATCCTGAAATCCTACGAAATGCGTGATTGTGAGGTATGGCAAGACATACTTGGCCGAGTTCTTAGTAAAATCCGGCGTCCAACAAGGGAGCATTTTTGGTCTCAAACTGTATATCATTTATACCGCTTACCAACCTATTACATTTCCACCTTCCCTGGTGGGACCACAAATTAGTTCGCTTATCAAGACCGGTGAAAATGTTGGAGGACAAGACTGAATGAAGAAAAGTGTACTCAGTGTACGTCCATATTGAAAAAAAAAATCTTGCCTGCACATCAACACCAAAGATATACGTAATACCTACAAGAACAGATTGACCAGGAATTCTCACAGAAAACTTAAGAGTGAGCAACTTAACACAAGATTTCGACAACTACGAAAGGCTGAAATCTGATCGTCATCACTAAATTAACCTTATAAAAGACATTTGTAGGTTGAGATGGAGAGTTGGTGTCCGAGAGGGTCGAAGTCGCGATGGCTCAAGTGGTAGAGCAGCGGCGTATTTCGCCAAAGCTCGTGGGTTCGAATCCCGCTCGTGACATTGACTTTTTTATCTCAACGAAGATCTTACCTAGAAAAAACCTTAATGGAAGATGGCATCTCGTCCCTTCACCCATCACACTGCCTGCCACCGTTGGCTGGTTTTTCATAGCATGTGTCCTCATATTTGCAATATGTAATAATATGTACAGGCTACAAAACAAAATAAATAATCAAATAATTTTGTGCTAATCACTTAAGTGGTTCTACGATAATGTTTGTTTCAATTAATTAATCTTTATGAAGGGTATTGGTTGAAATGAAAAAGTTAGTGTCATGAGCGGGATTCGAAATTTTTCATTTCAACCAATACCCTTCATAAAGATTAATTAATTGAAAGAAGTTATTTGGTCAATCGGACAACGAAATATAATGGATATAATAGTTTGTTTTATAATATCTTCATAATTATTTAATAATATTGGTGATGTAAAATTTAAACAACTAAATTTTCTTTAGCGTACTGAAATAACTTTCATTACATCTCACTCATCACAATAATCTAGAATTACACATGTTTCCTAAATTCTTTCAATTAAGTAAGGTTTTTAGTTGAGATAAAAAAGCTAGTGCCACGAGCGGGATTCGAACCCACGATCTTCGGCTAGATACGCCGCTGCACGCCCACTTGGGCTATCGTGATCCACTCGGACATTAACTTTCCATCTCAACCCCACCCTTTGAATTTTCCCTCCTTTTTGCCATTTTTCGAATCCCGCTCATGCACTGACTTTTTTATCTCAACTAAAAACCTTAATTAATTGAAAGATATTCATTGGTCAAGCGGACCACGAAAACTAGTGAAGTTACCTAAAATGTTTTAAAATTATTTATCAGGAGTTTGGTCATCGCTGCACGAATCTGCCTTCTTTATACGATTTTAAACGAAAAAAAAGTGTCTTATACTGAGATTATGCAATCTGGGGAGGTCCAAATTATGACGCCCTGACAAATGTTACCAACTCGCAGACCACCCAACAAGATTTGACAGTACAAAATTTCAACAATCTATTTATTTTCTCATTTGATGTAGGAAAATTTGAACGAATAATAACTGTGGTAAAATTAAATATAGAAGAATTTTTCGAACGTTAACGAGCCGTTCTGTTTAGAAGGAAAATTTATGGGTGTGATTGCATCTGCAAACTCGTCACTTTATTAGATAAAATAATTTCCCCAGGAGCGGAGAAGAATTTAAAATTTGTTCTCTTCTTTGCAAGGATTAATGAATAGGCCCAAAAAATGGAAATATTCCGAGAAAAAGAAATTAAAGTTTAATCCGACAGGAACTCTATAATTTCGTCTTTATATTATTTACAGTAGCAGGAATAGCAGGAGCCGGTGTAATTAATATTATAAGACTGTGAATAGGGCTTTTTCCTCTCTCCGCCGTTAGATTAATGATCTCAACTCTTTAATACCTTAAGAGTGCAAAGATGTTGTCAGAAGCCGCATTATAAATCTTCAGAAATCCTTGGTCTCGAGGGAGACTAGTTTTATATCGTAAAAGAGAGATTTGCCCTATCCGTAAATGGTTCACGTTCGGACAATAAAAGACGGAGAAAATAACGCCAACGACTCGATAAATTTCAAATAAATTATTTATCTGATAATGCTATCTTTGTTTATATCTCTTTTGGACGTCAATGTGAGTCCTTTTCACAGGAAAACCCGGGGCATGAGTATATCACGTCGAGTATATTACCATACATGAAACATCAATATTATCACTTTTTATTGACTATTGTTTTATATTATAAAAAGTTATTTAACTTATTTAAATTGTTATTTACTGTCTCATAATTGAAATTGTAGTGAATTATATTGTACTTTACATTTGTAATATAAGTACTATACATGTTTTTAATGTACAAGATTAAATCTTATGGTATTTTAATATTACTGCTTCCTCAGTCTTAATTAATTTCATTAAAAAAATTCACAGTTAAAAAATCAAATGCCACTCTTTTGATTTTTGTACAGTTCCGCTGAGGGTTTCAAATTTTTCCGTCACGTCTCCCAGTACATTAAAAATATTTAAAACTGAGTAGCAAGCTGTGTTTGTCGTTTCCGTTCTTCGTTGTACTTGAAAGCCAAGGCCGGAGGACGGAAGCTTTTTCGCATTATTCAGACAAGGCTGACCACGAAGAAGATGCAAGTGAAAAATTATCAAGGAAATATTTATTCCAATGACCTCACTGATATCCTCAATATTTATTTCCAAACTATTTCATGTGTATATAAACTCAGAACTGTAGACACGTAAGTGTGATAAACTGTTTAAATGTTAGATGGTAGTAAATGTTGTGAAAGTCATTTAAAACAATTGCAAAGGTTCATCATGGATTTAATAGCGCCCTGCAATGATTTGTAGGTCATTCATCACCCTTTGTTTCGTCAAGTTGCAATAAAATACATTTGCTACTGTGTTTAAGTCAATTAATAACAAGAACAGTTTTATTAATGCAATACTTATTTTAAAATTTATTCGGTTACGTGGTCCGCTTGACCAAATAAATTATGTTCAATTAATTAACGTTTTGGTTGAGATAAAAAAGACAGTGCACAAGCGGGATTCGAACCCACGACCTTCGGCTAAATACGCCATAGCTCTAACCACTTGAGCTATCGAGACTTCGATCTACTCGGACACTAACTTCCCATCTCAACCCCACCTTTTGAATACTTTTTAAACGGATAGTTCCTACTCACAGTAAGTTGTTTTGCAACGATCCGGATTTTGAGCCTTTTAGCTCATCATCAGGTTGAAGGACTTCTACAACCACGTCTCTCGANACTTTGGCAATTCATGTCGAGAGACGTGGTTGTAGAAGTCCTTCGACCTGATGATGAGCTAAAAGGCTCGAAACCGGATCGTTGCAAAACAACATACTGTGAGTAGGAACTATCCTTTTAAAAAGTATTGAACACCACACTCACTCCATCATTTATCATTTCCACCTTTTGAATTTTCCCTTTTTTTACCATTTGTCGCCGAGAATCAAATAGATTACACGACATTTGAAAAATGGCAAAAAGGAGGGAGTCAAGTGGTCTTTTAACTTTCGCGTACTAAATTGTTTTTTTACATACAAATACGCAACTTGTTAATAAAAAATAAAAATTAAACCTATGGTGGGCTGAGAGTTCACTCGGGAGTACTGCATGTTGCTGCAGTAGATATGCTGGCAAAGTCCGCAACATCAAACAGTACATTGCCAGACATCTAACTACACAAAGGAGGTTTTAATAATTTTTCCCAACCATCAGATCATAGCAAACGGCAATCATCATACAAGCAGTCGGAATTAGGTATATATTACCAATTTCTCTTGTCCGCTCTCCAAAAAACCGTGGTTCGCTGAAGGTGGTAACACAAAAAGATTTTTCTACTATAACGCGGTTTGTGACCGAACACGGTATATGAGGGGATTATCTCAACAAAAAAATGTATATTATTTTATAGAAATCATTTACAAATTGTTATGGCTCATACATCGTTAAAACGCTATGTTCCTCTTCTTTCAAATGTTTCCTTTCTCGTGAAAATCCTTTCAGTCGTTTTGAATTATAGACGTTTTAATCAGATATTCCGATAACGATTTCGTAATATTTAGCGGCTTCTTGAAGTACTCAAAAGAAATTTCATAATAGTTTCACGCAAAAAAAATGCATGACCTAGTTTACTAGAAAAATATTTGGCTTTCAGATTGTTTTGTGTTATGGATAAACTTTGATAGCTTTTACTATATTTTTGCAATACATAGTTTATTTACTATATATTTACAATCTACATAAAAAATGATGTATTCGCTTAGGTGATTTGAGTAAGTAGAAAATAAAACTATTACAATACGGAAAATTTCAACTTTTGGGCGTAACCAGATCCTATTCACAAGAAGTGGCGGATACCAGCCAGATATTTTGGAGTGCAGAATCACCAAAAACACTTTGGTACAAATCCATGACACACCAACCTGGTCGTCCCTCTGTTAGAGAATTAAATACATTTCTGACATCAGGAGACAAAGATATTTACTAGAATTTTTAAAATATAACGTCATTGTATCACACTGTGAATATTTATTTTCTCACATCAATTAACGTAAATAATTCTATCAATTAATTAATCTTTTTATGTAAGGTCTTGGTAGAAATGAAAAAGTTAGCGTCACGAGCGAGATTCGAACCCACGACCTTCGGCTTCGTCCCCAACTACGTCGTAAATAAATATGATTTTCGTGTGTTTGCCTGTATGTATTGAATGCATCGTTCAATAACCAATTAAAAGATTGCACATAATTCCGTACATTTACGTTTAAACTTGCTGGTCTGAAACCAAAACTGCTATGCGTAATGGCAATCAATAATATTCTCTAATTTATTATATTTTAATCATACGTACGCTTAAGGTGTATTAAAATGTAATTTACCAAATGACGCTTGTGAGCTAGTTGCGGTTGATCGTGGGCAAAAAATAAAACAGGCGAGTTCGACGCTGATGTCGCCCAGTCTGACGAAAGAAAAGTTGACATCATCATCGTGCCGAGAGCGAGAGGTATTCCGCTCCAGTGAGCCCAAAACTGGGGGCCATTACTAGACTATTAAGGATACTAAAAGGCGGAAGTTAGGTGAATTATACAGCATAAGGCTTGACACATCCTTGGATATGCAGATAACTCCGAGGGCCTTATAATCTGATGGAAACGCTTTCGGATAAAATTCCCTTCGACCTGAAGCAGTTATTAATAAACTGGTTTGGTTTTTCCTCCAAGATTTTATCTTATATTTTGTGAACGATATAATTGAACCCTTGCTCCGTTATTAATGGGCAGGCTGTTTCATAAACGTGTAGAAAAGAAATTGTTGATTTTGTTTTTCTTAGGAGATGCTCTCATGGAATCTACATAAATAAAGAGGAATTATGATATCTTGTTTATTATATCTCGTCTAAGAACAAGGTTTGACCTGCGTTGTTTTGTTCTTCCTGTATTTTTTCGACAGATAAAATAACTCCGGCTGGGTGCGAACTGGCACTCCATCACTGTATCATTTCCGCTCACACACGCACTTAAACATATCCATTAAAAAAATTGGTTTTTGAAAAATCAACCAACAGGACGAGTCACAAACCCGCATCTCAATAGCCGCCGGAACATATTGCGTATCAAGTCTGAGATCATCATTTCCGAACCCACGGCGCACACTTCCGACTGATGTCGGAGTGGTTTCAGATTGGATTTCTGATCAACTTGACTTTTCGTCCCGTAATGTATTCTGCTATAGATGTCCTAGATGTTCTAACATGTAACATGAACTATTTCAATTTTAGGAAAAGTTCAATAACAAAAATAAATTATTAACCTGCGTCTTCTAAGAGCTAATTTATCCGCTGTTCTTATAATCTTACTTCAACATATAATTAGATTAGTTGACCTAGTTTTAATGATCGTATTTTTTCACTACTGAGTTATAGGTCGTAAAACAGTTTCTCCTTCTGAAATGAGTAGTACTTTGCTTTGTGATTCTATTTTTTCAAGAAATCTGTTAAAAGTCTGAGTTTGTTGTACCGGGTGGTGGTTAGCATAAAAGACGCTCCTAGACTCCACTTGGGCTTCTAGTTCCCATTCCTGCCCAGCCAAAGTGTTCGTATCCAATTAGTAGTTTTTAGTAGTAGTATCCTAGAATAGTTTTTTGCATCATCAATTTAATTTGTTATTGCAATTCTCAACCATCTTTAGGCTGATGCTGTTCAATTTCGTAGGTATGATGGCCGTTTCGCTATGTGAAATGATCCCTGTATTTATTTTTCCATTCTCTATTAATTTTGGATTATATCAACGTTCTTAGGCTTGAAAGAACAGTGTACATACTATCTTTTGATCTTTGAGTCTTGATTTAGGGACTAGATATTCTTTCCCCTGTACTTTCTTTTGTCCTGGATCCACAATCAACAAATAGCTTTGCCCGTTCCCTTCTGGTTCCAGCTTGATTAACAACAAAAGTTATAACCAATTGGTTAAAAAAGGGCGTCGGTGGCCGGAACGGTTTCGGCGTTAACACGGCGCTCATCACTGTAAGATAAAGGTCCAGAGTTCGAATCCTGAGACCCTGCATTCGAAAAACTGCTTTTAAGGCCGCGTGATTCAGTTTCACCTATCTACAACTAATTTTCTTGTGTACATTGATTACACTCTCTGAATAGTCTAACCTCTAATGATCTTGGAGAATCTTATGGTGATTTTCGTTGAGAATACCCGACAATAAATAATATTTTTGTTTTATATGTCGATACCGACACTTCAACAGGTCGATCAGCTCACAACTTAAATACTTTTTGTTTTACTAATACTGCCTAAATAAAGAGTGGTGAAAACAAGGCAAAATCTGTATCGGTATTTCGTTGATATTAAGGCCGCGTTTGGCTGTGTGGACCGCAGTATAAAACTTTATAAAATTGGTATCTCTTCTAATTTAATTCACATATTAATTTCTGTTTTTGTTAGAAACATCTCATCTGCACGGGGAAAATCAGGTATATTAGATTGCTTAAACTTGGAATTGTGTGTTAGGCAGGGTCTATTCTTAACTCCATTTCCATTGATCATTTATCAAATTGCTTAAATTTAGGAACCAGGTATAGAATTTCTTATGTACAAGAATGATTTGGCTTTTTGATAACGTCGGTTCTTTTCAGAAAACTATAAATACATTAATGACATGAAGGAAACCTCAAAATTTATGCTTGATTTGGAACCCCGTGTTGATCCCTTATCTTTGAACTCATTGTACATAAGTATATACAAAATATAAATATTCAAAATCTTGAAACTCGCCAGTAATCTCTATACCAAAATAACAGTTTAGCAGGCATCAAAGAAAAATATACTTTCATATGAAAACTGGAAAACCCTGTCTGAGAGATACCATACTTCTTCCCAGTTCTCTCTCTTTATAATTTCTCAAATTGGGTAGCATAATTGTAACGTATTCTGTTCAGCATAAGGTTCTGTTCTAAGGTCTACCAATAGATATCACGAAAGAGCAAGTAAGTGTTAAGTTTGGCAGGTGAGAGACTGGGTAGATGTGAGATTTTCAATTTCTTTTCGAAGTTCGCGGCGAACTTTTATTTTTAGAAGGGGGATATTAATGAGATATAGAACTAGTCTTTTTGTGTACTGCAAAAAAGAAAATATCGTCCATTTTTAGCCCAAATGTACAACCCTCCTTGAAATCCTGTGCTCTTGGAAGAAGACCGCAGTCGCAATAGTCGCAATTTTAAATTAATCGACCTTGCAGCTAAAAAAATTCATTCGTCAAGCCTGGTTTTACCATGGGGGGGTTGTTGAACAATTCAATTTTTCCAGGTAATTACTCTACTCTTTATTTTATTGTGCAGCGAGCTTTTCTTTCTGTTTGAACTAATTTATTGTCTACTATTTATTACTTTTCATTGGTAATCTTAACAAGCCAGAACGTCATTGCTATAAAAATATTTTTGTGCTTAAATATATATAGTTATATTATTAATGGGGACCCTGTGGATGAATGGTAAGGGTGTCCGAATCATATTTGCCACGCCAGAGCCTTGGGTACGAATCCCCAAAAATGTATAGTAAAGTGGTTTGGCCACTCACCCTCCTGTAAGACAGACACTTAACTTTTTTTCATACTTGACTATTGTCTCAATAAAGTATTATTGTTAATTATTATAATCTGAATAGTTGAGGTTTGAACTCTCGACATAGTTTCGGCTTTAAGTCAATATGACTGAATAGAATATTAATGAGGCAGTAAGAAAGAAAGTGGGAGGGCTGAGATGAATGGAGAAGAGACAACATGAGCAGTTATGCATAATTTTTTAAATTAACATTTACAGAGTTATCTTACATACATCAAGTTTAAATTTTACCCGGAGCCGTTATAAGATTTGACGTTCTGAGCATGATTTGCTAAAAGGAATTTCAATCTTTGCCTACAGGGGCAAGAATTTATGCCTTGTGACGAATCCTGGAAAAGAGTTCGTCAAGGAAAATTCACCACGGAGATGGATTTCGTGAGGAAAGGCATTGTCCCCAGGGAGACATCTGGCCCAGGCCAGGCTCAAAGGACATATTCACGGTTAATTCCCTTTTTAAAGAAGCGGTCGGGTTCTACACAATTCGGGCTTTGTGACCATCCTGTCTCTCTGGGTTTAGGCAAACTAGAAAACAACTTCGACATTTTACATTAAAAACGAAGTGAGTCGGACGCGAGGCGATGTCATGCGAGCCCCTCTTTAAGGACCTGTTGGTAAAATTTATTCTCATATTGAACCGAGGAAAACGAAATATCTGTCACCTTTTGTTCCGAATTTCGTGAATCCAGTTTAACAACAAAAACAAATTTGTCGGATTAAAAACAAAACGATATAACCTTCCATTTGTTTTCGAAATCAAAAAGTCAAAATTAATAGCCTGTTTAATAATGTGTCTTATTATATTGATGTCACCTTTTTCCACTTCTCTTTTGTGCGTGGGAATATGGCTATGTGCGCGTGCGTGAGTGTTTAGTGAAGTAATTAAATGTCAACGTATGACTAATCGCGTTTCCTATCCAACTTTACAAAAGAGTTTTCAATTTGTGCTATTTCTGAGTGTCATTTATTACGTCATGTTAAGTTAAAATTATAGTTTCTTTCAGAAATATGAAATCGATTTATTTATATTTTTAAACTCCGATAACGTATTGCTTTCTTTTGCCATTGAAATGTCAAGGCAAGTAAATCTTGCAAAAATATTTCAGGTTACAAATTTATATTATTACGAAGTAAATTTTTAAAATCAACTCGAAATACTCGTTTGAACCACACAAGCAACATTTGGGTATTAATTGAAGGTTTATTTATTCAAAACTTTCAATTTCTGACGGAGGTTTTTAACAGCCTCTTAATAAACAGGGTGAGCCATTTTTTGACGCACCATTGGAAAATCAACGCGGGTGCGTTTAAATCTGACACAAGGCGTATTTCTTTTGATTTTAACATTAAAAAAACGAAGTGAGTCAATTTTCGGTGCACCATTGGAAAATCAATATAGGTGCATTTAAATCTGATTTAAGGCCAATTTCTTTTGATTTTAACCTTAAAAAAAGGAAGTGAGTCCATTTTCGGTGCACCATAGGAAAATCAACATTGGTGCGTTTAAATCTGACTCAAGGCGTATTTCTTTCGATTTTAACGTTAAAAAAAAGGAAGTGAGTCAATTTTCGGTGCACCATAGGAAAATCAACATTGGTGCGTTTAAATCTGACTCAAGGCGTATTTCTTTCGATTTTAACGTTAAAAAAAAGGAAGTGAGTCAATTTTCGGTGCACCATAGGAAAATCAACATTGGTGCGTTTAAATCTGACTCAAGGCCAATTTCTTTCGATTTTAACATTAAAAAAAGGAAGTGAGTCAATTTTCGGTGCACCATTGGAAAATCAACATGGGTGCGTTTAAATCTGATTCAAGGCCAATTTCTTTTGATTTTAACCTTAAAAAAAGGAAGTGAGTCCATTTTCGGTGCACCATTGGAAAATCAACATGGGTGCGTTTAAATCTGACTCAAGGCCAATTTCTTTTGATTTTAACATTAAAAAAAGGAAGTGAGTCAATTTTCGGTGCACCATAGGAAAATCAACGTGGTTGCGTTTAAATCTGACTCAAGGCCAATTTCTTTTGATTTTAACATTAAAAAAAGGAAGTGAGTCAATTTTCGGTGCACCATTGGAAAATCAACATGGGTGCGTTTAAATCTGACTCAAGGCCAATTTCTTTTGATTTTAACGTTAAAAAAAGGAAGTGAGTCAATTTTCGGTGCACCACAGGAAAATCAACATTGTGTTTGAATAATGTTTTAATAATATTGGTTTTGTTTGTTTTCCTTCCAACCTACTAAAATTAATAACGTTTTAATCAAAGGAAATAAGCCTCGAGTCAGATTTAAACGCACCCGCGTTGATTTTCCAATGGTGCGTCAAAAAATGACTCACCCTGTATACATCAACGCATTACTTTAAATGAATATATTAAAAATTAATTTTCCCAAAATGATTCGAAACTTATTTATTCGCTAGATATGAACCATTTCAAGAATGCTATTTTTAAAATTTAGACCTTTGGTACAAATTCAATTTTTCTACGAAAAGTTTTTTAAGTTCGATTCACATTTCAACAAATTCAGTGAATTAGTTGTTCTATTAAATAAATTTTTAATCAATTTAATTACATCAAGCCTGCCCTGTTATTATAATTCCTTTCAGATCAAATTATTTATAGAAGTATCTTTTGCTTAGAAAACTTACATAATATTACGATTAGGCCATTTACGTTTTAGTGGCCAAGTGACCAAGTTATTTCTTTCAATTAATTATTCTTTCTATGTAAGGTCTTGATTGAGATATCAGTGGCAAAAAGAGGGAACGGTTGCAGATTGAGATCGATAGTTGGTGTCCGAGAGGATCGAAGTCACGGTAGCTCAAGTGGTAGAGTAGCGGCGTATTTAGCCGAAGGTCGTGGGTTCGAATCCCGCTCGTGACACTGCCGTTTTATCTCAACCAAGACCTAATTGAAAATTATTAATTGAAAAAATTATGATATAGGATTAAATTCTTTTGAATTGAAAAATAAATGATAATTTCATATGCTGTACAAACGGTAAAATATAACTAAATACAATTTTATATGATCTCAAATAGTACGACTATACTACCGTATATAACTACTACTATAAAATGACTCTGACTGCATAGAGTTAGTCTATAACTTTTCAGTCCACCGGCAATTCCAACTAATGTAAATTACAATAAAAACACATCTTGGGTGTTGGTAGACCGGGTTTTTTCAGACCTCGGTTTTTCTGCCATCGGGGTTAGACTCCAGGGGTTATCAACTGCTAGCCAGCACCAAACGAAATCAGTGTCTAGATCCAAACCCATTCTCACTCTCAATCATTCTTAAATACATTCCCTCTTATTTGCATACTCTCCACACACATTACAAATCTAATTAAGGACTGAAGTGATACTCATTATTCACATTTACACTAATAAATACATTCAGCCACAATACACAGAAATAATCAGCCCTATATTCAGTAAAACAGTCGTTTCTTCCAAAAATCAGAACAGGGAACCCAGAAAATCGCTGCTGTGCTCATAGTTATGGTATCACGTTGCAACTAAGTGAAATATATCCAGGGTTCGGGCCAAAAGCATGTTCCCCTTTGTCAACCCCACTTGGCCTATTCTTAATCGTGTGAAGATGACCACTCTTGTTTGCGTCAGATCGTCGCCTTTCGACAGTGATCATGAGAGTTTTTCTGCCTTCGACGCTGCCACCTTGATTTTTTAATCGTACTGTTTAATGTCAGGGTCGAATCGCGGTTGTAAAGTCCGGGTTCTTCGAATTAAAAAAATGGCAAAAAGAAGGGAAAATTCGAAAGGCCGTAGGTTGTGATGGGGGAGTTGGTGTCCGAGTGAATCTAAGTCGCGATGGCTCAAGTGGTAAAGCAGCGGCGTATTTAGCCGAAGGTCGTGGGTTCGAATCCCGCTCGTTGCACTAGCTTTTTCATTTCGACCAAAACCTTACATAAAAAGATTAATTAATTGAAAGAAGTAATTTGGTCAATAGACCACTAATAATGGATTTAAGGAAACGGTTTGTAATTAATAAGTTTGGACTAAGGAATGATATAAAAAACAATCGGCTTTTACGTAAGCGTAATGGTTTTTTAAATAAACTTCACCTGTGAGAAAATATGGAAAAGTTTGTAGGTAAATAATCATAAATATATAAAACTACATATTTTACCATCACCACATAAGACACACAACTACATAAGACATCAGAAAAATATATTAGCTTATTAACTAAAATTTACTTGTTAAATCTTAAGGAAAACCAGTTATTAGACAATTTAAATTTAGTTTTTGTTATTTATTAGAGAAATGTTTTAATATGATTATGTTGTAATTTATTTATCATCCGTTGTTTGCTAGTAGGCTACGCCAATATACAAATGCGTTCATAAAAAAAAATATTTTATTACTTTTACACGTCGATTTGTAAATGTTAACGTTATTGGATTATGTTAGTGGCAGTTGTAAATCTGTAGGAGATAAAATATAATTCGAACTATGGGGCTTCGGTCGGAAGTAGGTCGTGAAATCTGCATATCTTTCTGTTCCGAGATCGTTTGCATATTACGGCATCCGAGGTCAACTAACTCAATTGATTCCCACATCATATTTTTAACGAAATGTTACCGGCAAAAATCAACATCCAGAGAGAAATTGCCACGGGTTTATAAGGGCTTTGCAGTTGTTTGGACAACTCGGGACACTTCGCCGACCGCATTTACCGCAGTCACCTCACGGCTGTAGCTGAAAATCACGAGTCTTGTTTTTGTTCTCTTCGTACATTTGCTCACCGGCAGGCACAAGTACGAAAAGCGATACGCTGACTTGATAACAAAGTAAAAATTCATTCGACGCGGCGAAATTCCAAAATTTTACGATTACAAAGCGTCAAGATAACAGATCACGAAAGCCACTAATTAATGAGACAAGAAGAGCTTTAAGCTGTCCATCACGATTTCTGTCAAATCACTTCTCCTTTTCGCATAAGTCCGACACTCACTCAAATAAGATTAAAAGCTTTTAAAGACAACCGGCGATAATATGTGGACCCGAATGATCAAAGTTCTTTAACCTACAAACTTTACGTTTATTGCACATTTAAATTAAAATGTCTGTGAATTTAAAGCTCTATGGTTGAAAATAACAAACGTTTTTAAGCATTCCCAAATCAGAAACATCACTTAATCACTACCACTATGTGAGTACAGATGGTCTTTTGTCAAGGAGGATTATTAGGAAGATTTCGGGAGGAAAGTTGATGTATATGTGTTTCACACTGGGATTGGAGGTAACCGTGGAATTTTTCGTAGCTGGACATTGCTTCATTTATAAAAGAAACATTTATGTCGTTATGAATGGTGCGATTAGACAAAAACGGGTCTTTAATGTCGGATCTAAGGATTCTTGATTGTAAGTCTGGATTCTGTTGGATTGGAAGGTTTGGTTGAACCTCATAGTTCTATGCCGTATATCCTATAAGGTTTCAGTATTGACTTATTTATGAGTATTTTGCTGTCAAGGAGAATTTCGTTGTCTAGTTTAAGTGATCGGTTATTGTCGGTTCAGTTCTATACTATTGTCATGTATGAAGATTCCAGATGAGTCGTTTGTGTAGACAGGTAGATGACGTTTTCGGTAGGAACAGGATTGACGTTATAATAGATCTGAGGTAGAATAATGCGACAGAGGGTTAAGGTTATGGTGTTTAGTTTTATTCACCATTTTTTGAACCATTGTTCAACATAGTCTGAAGGGATTAATTAAGGTTTTTAGTTGAGATGAAAAAAAGTTTATAGCACGAGCGGGATTCGAACCCACGATCTTCGGCTAGATACGCAGCTGCTCTACCACTTGAGCTATCGTGACCTCGATCCACTCGGACATCAACTTCCTATCTCAATCCCACCTTATGAGTTTTCCCTCCTTTTTGCCATTTTTCAAATGTCGTGTAATCGGTTTGGATTCTCGACGACAAATGAAATGGCCACGGAGAACTTTAGTGAAGTGTACTTTATTTTAATAATTAAATTCACTAATTTCGTGGTCCACTTGACCAATTAATACTGAAAAATGGCAAAAAGGAGGGAAAACTCATAAGGTGGGGTTGAGATAGGAAGTTGATGACCGAGTGGATCGAGGTCACGATAGCTCAAGTGGTAGAGCAGCGGCGTATCTAGCCGAAGATCGTGGGTTCGAATCCCGCTCGTGCCATTAACTTTTTTTCATCTCAACTAAAAACCTTAATTAATTGTAAAGTAGTAATTGGTCAAGCGGACCACGAAATTAGTGAATGAATAGTCTGAAGGGTTTAACTATGACGTTGTTGATAGTTGAGTTAGAGGATATGTGGACGCGAGATGATTTTTTTCAAAGCCTTCAGGGAATATGTAACTTTTAACTATTTTTAGCTAAATATACAATTCTTAATCTAAACTGATTATTACATTTTTCTGACGGTCGTCGTCAGCTGATGAGCCACATAAAAGTCCTTTCATTCTACTAAAGTTTAACAAATCTCCTGTTGATTTCCGGCCAAATAGTTTTATAATATCTATAATAACGTCAACAGCTGAAAAATTAAGTTATGTTTCCATGCAACTAATAATGGAATGTCGATGTCATGATTGGCCGATGAGATGAAAGTCGAACATTCATCCCAAAACATAAATAATGAACGCATGTACTTTCATGTCGATGGATAAAACACAATACCAACAATTTGACTGAGGAACTACAAAACTGATGTAAAATTGTGGCATTTGACCAAGAAAGCATAGGTAGAATAGAAAAATAAAAACTGCTGGTAGTGTACATAGTACAAAATAAGGACAATTTATAAATTCTTTACTAAATTTAAGTCAAAATAATTGATTTTAGTATTAAGTAAAAATATCGATTTCATGTTTGAGTTTGTCTGAGTTGATTTTTTCATAGCGACATGTTTGAAAAGCGTAAAATTGAAACTTTTCATTGAAAAGCAGAAAATTATATTTCAAATAATACTAGTTCAAAGTAAAATTAGATTATGACAAACAATCATCAGCAAAAAAACCATAATGTAGAGTGTAAATTTTAAAATGTTTATTATCTTTACCTTTGCTTTTGATTAAAACTCAATATACATCATATTCGAAAGAAGGAAAATTCGCTGAAAAACAAACCTCAATCCCAGATATGCTGACCCGTATCAGGGGAGTTGTCTTGGTGAAAAATATATCTGCCATCGGGAAATGTCGTTTACGGCCGTGGCCTCATTACCGATCACGCAGAGGTACAAATGGCCGCATAAACGACCTTTCGCCTTTTTTGCCAGGAAATGACGACTTTATGGTCTAATGGCTCCTCGACACCCTGATACACGATTGTGTTCGATTAACTGATTGTCATGTTCATTTACAGCATTATTCTCTGTTGGTACTTTTTTCATTTTGCTGAAAGCAAAGAATTATAACTTTTGAAATTTAATTTTGGTGCTAGTGATTTCCTGGTTTCTTTCTAATGCCCTAATTGTCTTCAGGTCTAATTTTTCAGTTCTATTTTGTTTTCTTAACACACCCCAAATAATTCATTATTAAATATTCTTTCTTTTCTTTATTCTTACTAATTTCTTAGTAACAGGGCAGTTTTATAATACACAATTTTTTGTATATACTTTTTATTGGACCAAAATAAAAGGAATATATTAAAATTGTATAAATATACTGAAAAGGAACAAAGATTTAACTTAACAGAGACACAATGTTCCTATACAATAAATTCGTATAGTAAAGAAAAAGTGACAACATTGGTGGACTGGGTCGTCCGAGAAACTCTTGCGTTGGTAAAAGGTTGGTAGGTAGTCTCCGAAAAACCTAATCTGCAGAGGAACAGTCATGGGTCCCACATAATTGAAGTTTTACAATCTTTGGCTCAGTATAGGGAGCGAGTAGGAATGCCTTCCGATGTAAGTGTGTAATGTGCACGAGCATGGCAGAAAATCTTTGGGTCCTTTATACCTCTTTCTGGAAGAAAAAGGGGTAATTTTGTACATAGCTCTTTAGATAGATCCTATTGTCTCATATAATGATAAACTTTTAAGTGTTTCGTGAGATTGTATTTATATGCGCGAATGTATTTGTAGTACAAGTGTGGCTGAAGGAATAGAAAATAACTCATCGATTCTTAATCAGACTAGGTATTGTAAGTTGCCTATTTGCATGATAAAGAATGATGGAGTCCAGTATGTCTCAACCTCTGGACTTAGCCACCGTGACTGGGCACTCTGACGATAAAAAATCAGTAAAAGCATTGCATAGGTGGACCGGATCGGCAGAGAAGCTCTCGCGCATTAAGAGCACTTTCGAAGGGGCTCTAGGATGATCTGACTCGTAGAAAGTCGTCATCTTCACACGAATAACGTAGAACAGGTGGCACGCATAGAAATATTGCTCAATGTGTCATACTTCATAATTGAAGGGTCTCATTCCTTGGCTCCAATAGAGTGCGTGTCGGGTTGCTCCCAATATGAGAATTGTCCTTGAGCACAGCAGCGAATATCAATGTCTCCTGTTCCGGATTTTAAAAGAAAAAAGTTATTTTATATAATTCTGATTTTCCTCCAAATCTTGATATGTGTTCGATCCTATACTCAACAATAATACTAATAGGTTTTGTCTCCTGTGTTAAGAGAGAATATATTTATTAGCGTAAATGTTAAATAGGGTCCTTGGCGAAATATTGAGTACCCATCGACCCTCGGTCAAGTTAGTCGTGTAGGTGCCAGAGTAATTGAGGAATATCTAGTACTTCATCACCCTGCTTGAGTGAAAGGCATGTAAATAAGAGTGAATGCAATTAAGAATGATTGATGAGTGTGTTCAGATTAAAACTGCATGCATTGGGAGCTGAAATGATCCTATTATCGATAGCCCCTTGATCCTAACTTCGACGGTGGTACAGATAGGACCAAAATCAAACCCCACGTCCACCAAAACGCCGGAGTGGGCCATTCTTGCGGTCTAGGCACAAGAAGTCTTAGGCTCCGTTCTGCACATGTATGCACACAAGTGTATTTATATGCAAAATTTAACCTGCGTAAATCAATCAATAAGTTAATAACACATATAAGGATAAAAAAGCAATTTACGAGAAAATAAACTATGAATTTATTTGGCATGATATTTTTCTCACTTTTTTCTTCTTTCAAAGTACCGCAGGCAATTTATAAATTTAAATTTAAGACCATAATATTTTTGTAAACAAATTTTTATGAGACATTTTATTTATTTGTATGCGATAAATATTTCTTTGAAAGCTTGTGGAACGATTGCCTGTAGTAACAGATAGGAAGACAGAGATGACAAATTATAAATGTATTTCTCACATGATATCATGCAGTAGAAATCTACATTATCTTTTATATTTTTGACATCCTAAATTTTAATTAATAAATAACCAAATTGGCTTTATTTAGATCATGGTTAACACAGTCGGTGTGACAAGAGGAAAATACATAGACATGGAAGACAAGTGAGTATTGATATATCAATAGTTTTAAAAGTAGTACATTGTCAGGTTTTTTCACCGAAACACTCCAATCTCTTCAAATATTAAAAATCTCATCGTTGGACATTTGAAATTTTTGTTAATTGAGGTTAATGTTAGAGACAAAGTTCAATGTTGCGAATATATCGCAATTTTCATTTTTTAATGTTTAGAGTATACTATTATCAATTCGGTATTACAAAAATATAAAAAAATGTATTTATATTAGCTAGAATAAAAATATCAATTTTATATAAGGTAAAAACATATGAAATGAAGGAAATTTTAAAAATGAAATTGTGTCGAAATCACTGTCAATTGATAAAATATTGTTTGTTAACGCGTAACTTTTATTTAAATTAAAATAACTAGAATTGATTTTATATCTTCTCGATAGGTGGCTCTCGGAAGATTTGATCCTTAGAAGAACATTAATTAATCTCTATGTAAGGTATTGATTGAGTTATAAAAGTCAATGTCACGAGCGGGATTCGAACCCACGACCTTCGGCTAAATATGCAGCTGCTCTACCACTTGAGCTATCGTGACTTCGATCCACTCGGACACCAACTTCCATCTCAGCCCACCTTTTGAATTTTACCGCCTTTTTGCCATTTTTCAATCCTCCCTTAGAAGAACTCTCATCCTCACACGATTAACGACAGGCCATGCCATGACAAATGGACACTAACTTTTAGGCCAAACAAATATAAACTGGGTGCCCAGCATTGTACAGAAAGGTTGCTCGATGTGTCCCACTTACTGAAGGGAACATAAGGGCATATAGACAGTGCGTAGGAATACTACCGGATACGATTTATATGAGCAAGACAGCGAGTATCTCGGTTCTTTGTTCTAATACTTGAAGGAAAGTGGGTTGTTTTATTTTGTGTCCGTAGACTGTGTTAAAACTGAATGTATTTATTAGCGTGAATGTATAGTGTGAGAGGGTGGATAGCGTAATATTGAGTACTCCGTTAACTCTCAATTAGGTTAGTTGTTGTAAGGGTGATGGAGGATTACCGAGTACTCCACCTCCCTAACTGTGCGTGGGATTGGATTTAGGAATTGCATGCGTTGTCTACTGAAATGGCCTAGCTGTTGATTGAACCTGGAGCCCTATGTTGCAGTTGAACGGATAAGAGCGACGTCTGACCCCGGACTGCCAACAACCTTGATGCCTACCGATAGCTTATTGTAAATTGCAAAAGCTGGAATTGGCGGAGCACTGCGAAAAGTGATGGGTTCCTTTAGGTATGTTAATACATGTGAGCGTATATTTGGGATTTTATAAATCAGTAATCAGAATTGATCATATGTCATATTTGTTAACGAAAATCTAGTAGACTTTCATTAATCAAGTTTTTATAATAGTCATTGTTTAATTACAATAAAAAAGCTACTAAATCTTACAGTATTTGTAACGCTTTTTTTCCATTGATCTTAGGGTAGGATTACTATTTCATGACAAAGGGAGATTTTTATGTAAAAAAATTATGAAATACTGATCCACAAAAAGTGATATATCTGGAATACAATTGAAATAAAATTATGAACAATAGAGACTTTTTAATCTAACGTTAAATGTGGAATATCCCGCAGAAATATTGACGTCTGTTTACGTATAAAGCAGCGGCTTATTTAGCCGGAGGTCGTGGGTTCGAATTCCGCTCGTGAAACTAGCTTTTTCATTTCAACCAATACCTTACATAAAGGTTAATTAATTGAAAGAAGTTATTTGGTCAATCGGACTACGAAATATAATGGATTTTTTTAAATTTTTTCTAACCGATCAGAACGATCGTAAAGCATGAAAATCAAAAATTCTCAAACGTATATTAAATGGCCGTAAATATTTAAAAAAATCAATTATTTATGAATTGTTATACGAGAAATTGAAAAATGTTTTACTTTAACATAAAAATTTTCAAATCATTAAACATAGAAACTTTCATTATTTTACGACAGAAATCTAAGAGTAGGCATTTTCCTGCTAAATTTGGCGAAATGAAAGGGTTTGGAGTAAAAGTAAATTAAATCACACAATACTGTACAATTGTGATATTAAAGCTAAAGCTGAAGGAATCTATTCCAATGCGAATTTGACCCAAAGTTTGCGAGAATTGTATTTTAAAAGGAAATGACTTTGTATTTTATTGCAAAATATTCATGCTACTAATAAAACAAACCAGGGAGACCAGGAGACATGCATGACTACCAAATCACACTTGCCGAGAATATCAAAGCAAGGAATATTAAAATATTATTATTATCATTATCGGCTTACATTTCCTTGGATATATTAAGAATTGAGTACCTAATAGACATTCCTACTGGACCCAAATTCCCAAAAAAGGATTGATTAATCGATATTTGTCTGCACGATTGTATCGGGAATTGGAGGATTTACGGAGACTAAAATTACTCTTTTAAATAAGACCTTTTTTTTCCCAGTGTAGTATAAATAGTTAGCTTTGGGTTGGTTCAGACTTTAAACAATTAAAAATTTATTTATAAATAAGAACAACTTGAAGATCAATAGAAACGACAAGGGTACAATTACGTGAAAGGGAGTTTGACGCAGGAACCCAAAGGCAAAATTGTAGAAAGTTTTGCACTAGTTTATCATCGAGAATCTCTATTGTCTAATTTTAGTTGAGGACAAAGAAAAAAAAATGAAAAAAATATATAAATAAACCCGTTTGTTTTGCAAAATTATCTAATTGAACGTACTTATTATTTAGATTGAAATAATTAATTACTCGGTTTTAGGCATTTAAAAGGCAGAAACGTAGCAAGCTTTCAAGTCGAATTAAGCATTGCTATCTGGGAGCCTGTACCTTGTTGATAACCCGCTGCTAAGCTGGGGATCAACATTCCAACCCACAAGTTTTATAATTCAACTTTAGTCTTTGTTTTTTTTATCCACTAGAAACGTTAAAAATTACTTAGGTGTTTGCACTTTCAAGCGTGTGTTTTCATTAAGGGGGAGATATTGTGCCAGGAGTGTGGTAATCCCTGGAAGACAAATCCCGTCACCGAAGGACTCACCCTCCACCAGACGGAGGGCTGCATTATGGAATGTTATTTCAGCTAGCACCTTTTCACCGACCAATAAAAATGACAAAAAAGTTCTAATGTTACAGGCTTGTCTTTTGTCGTGCTGTTTATTCTTTAGGCCTTGTGGCAGAGGACCCGCCCATGGGGCTCAGATGGATTACGACCTCCTTTCCGCTTTGTCCTTGGATAATGGAGTTTAATCGTCGGGGTTTGTACCTGAGCAAACTGTCCTCGTCCACAATTACAGCTCCCACCCTCGTAAAGAAAAAGTTCATATCAGATGAAAGGCCCTTGTGGTTTTTCCATCTATTAGGTTCATTCATTTCGTCCGTTCACAAACCGTTCGACAATGTGTACTTTGGGGTTGGTGAGGTACGAACACATGGGTTTGAGGAGAGCTTTCTATGTCTGTTTACAACCATTCAATCAAATCTAAATATGTGAACTAAATTGTTAGGGATGGTTAGGGTTGGACTTACCGAACTAAGTCATGGGTTTGAATCCCGCTTGTGACACGATTTTTGCATCTCAACTACTCTTTACATAAATGTGTAACATTTAGTGACCGTTAAGGTTTAGTGTGTGCGGTCTGGCATGATGTAGGTTTAGAAAAACAGTTTCTTTATCATGCCAACGTTTCGATCTCTATTAAATCCATTATTGTCTATTGACCAAATTACTTCATTCAATTAATTATTCTTTTTATGTACGATTTTGGTCAAAATGAAAAAGCTAGTGTCACGAGCGGGATTCGAACCCACGACCTTCGGCTAAAGACGCCGCTGCACTAACCACTTGAGCTATCGTGACGATCCACTCGGACACCAACTCCCCCATCACAACCTAAAATGATCTCAATAAAGATCGAAACGTGGCGCGATAAAAAAAATGTTTTTCTGAAACCTACATCACACCAGACCGCATCTCACGATTTTCGAATAATCTTTTTAGAAAAATAAAAAGGTGTAAATATATATTTAAAAGTTTTTTTGACGTTCAGGAAATGATAAAAATGAACTAAATAAATAAACAAGAATGTCACAAATGAGACCAACAATTTTTGTATTGGGTATATCATTGTATCAATTCCTAGAATTATCTTATATGCATTCGTAAAATTTAAACAATGTTTTATAAATCCCAGGCCTGAAGAAGATCTCAATAAAGATCGAAACATTGGTACGATAAAAAAAATGTTTTTCTGAAACCTACATCACACCAGACCGCATCTCACGATTTTCGAATAATCTTTTTAGAAAAATAAAAAAAGGTGTAAATATATATTTAAATTTTTTTGACGTTCAGGAAATGAAAAAAATGAACTAAATAAATAAACAAGAATGTCACAAATTAAACCAACATTTTTTTATTGGGTACATCATTGTATCAATTCCTTGAATTATCTTATATGCATTCGTATAATTTAAACAATGTTTTATAAATCCCAGGTCTGAAGATGATCTCAATAAAGATCGAAACGTTGGCACGATGAAGAAAATGTTTTTCTGAAACCTACATCATACCAGACCGCATCTCACGATTTCTAAATAAATATCGATTAACGGTCACTAATCACCACACATTAATACAAATGATTTTACATACGTGTCAAGAGCTGGCAAGAGCTCGGAAGTTCAGTATAAAATAGAACATCAGTTTAGGAAAAACAATTCCACAATAGTAAAAGAGATCATTAGTTCAGTAGATTTATACTCAAGAAAATTAGAGATGTTAGTAACATTGGATGTAAAGAATGACTAACACTGATTGATGGAACAAGATGGAAGAAGCAACTTTCAAGGTGAATGGTATAAAGTCATCTCAGTGAAAGAAAGGGCTTCGGGGGCAGTTGGACACGGCTCAATCGTCTGTAATATCTCTTATGGTAGTATATTCTACATGAAGATGCTAGAAGATATATGCTTGTTGCTTACTCTTACGACACGGCAGTCATCTGGGCAAGAGAGTAGTGACTTACATAAAAGGTCTCTTTGTCTGGAAAGGAATCTCGATAAAACGGCAAGTCCCTGATGAGATAATTCGGTCAATTGGAGTCGTTGAGACCGGTCACTACGATGACATTCTAGGAACAGAAAACGGTAGTGTCCGTCACAACAAAAGTCACCCTTGGTCTCAGCGCACTGATGGCTAGCAATGGAAGTCTTCAAATCAGCAAATAATCACTCATCGGTCACCCACTCCATCATTTTCTGCTGCTGCGAAGTATGTTCTGAAATATAAAAATCATAATAAGGACAAAAGCAACTGGTTAGAAAGTGTGAGATAAGTGTGAGAAGAAGAAGAAGAAAAACAAAATGTCAATAGGTAGAGAGAGAAAATAGGACGGAGAAAGAAATAGATAGAGAATGAGAGAACGATATCTCCTACAATTAACGCAAAAAGAAAGTTAGAAAAAACAAGCAAGATTGATTGATAAATAGATCATCTTATTTCAGCATGCAAACTTAGAGATGTCTACGGACCTCAGTTAGATATCTTAACTGTAGTCAAATGTAAATTAGGTTGACATTTCTCGACTATGACTTTACACATAAAATTACATGTGTACAAAAAATATAAAATCTTCTGATTTGTCATTTCACATTTAGTTGCTGACATTTGAACTAAATATATATTTTTACGTACAAATACAAAATTTGTGCTAATGAGAGAAAGCGAGAGAAAAAATGGAGAGATTTTAAAGAGATAGATATAAAGATAAAGAGATTCAGAGAGGAGAGAGAGAGAGAGAGAGAGAGAGAGAGAGAAAGAGAGAGAGAGAGAGAGAGAGAAAGAGAGAGAGAGAGAGAGAGAGAGAGAAGATAAAGATAAGGAGGATGAAAGAGGATGCGGAAGAGGGAGAGAGAGTGAGGTAGATAGAGATAAAGATAAAAAGATGGAGAGAGGAGAGTGAGGGAAAATAAAAGATTGTGCCAACGAGTAAATGAGAGTGAGAGGGAGGGGTGAAAGAGAAAGAGTGGAGAGAGAGAAAAGAGAGGTGGAGAACGATTGAATGAGTGAATGAATATCGATTTATTTAAAAATTCTCGCAAATTTATTCGCGAACGATATCTGTTACAATTAATGCAAAACTAGAGCTCGAAAAAACAAGCGAGATTGATTGATAAATAGAACATCTTATTTTAGCTTGCAAACTTAGAGATGGCTACAGATCTAATTTTGATATCCTAACTTTAGTCAAACGTAAATTAGGTTGACATTTCTCGACTATGATTTTACACATAAAATTACATGTGTACAAAAAATATAAAATCTTCTGATTTCTCATTTCAAATTTAGTTGCTGACATTTGAACTAAATATATATTTTTACAAAATACAAAATTTGTGCAAATGAGAGAAAGCGATAGAAAAAATGGAGAGAGTTTAAAGAGATAGATATAAAGATAAAGAGATTCAGAAAGGAGAGAGAGAGAGAAAGAGAGAAAGAGAGAGAGAGAAGATAAAGATAAGGCGGATGGAAGAGGATGCGAAAGAGAGAGAGAGTGAGGCAGATGGAGATAGAGATAAAAAGATGGAGAGAGGAGAGTGAAGGAAAATGAAAGATTGTGCCAACGAGAGAGAGGAAGTGTGTGTGAGTGAGTGAAAGAGAAAGCGAGAGAGGAAGTGCCTGAAAAGGAGAAAGATACTAAGAGATACAGAATAACAGTAAAAGTGATTGAGGGTAAGGCGGAGAGGGTGAAAAAGCAACGGACCCGGCGAAAGAACGCCAAATTGCTTCGAAACAAATGATTCCGTAAAAGTGCATATAATTTTGTTTCTCTTTTTCTGGAAGTTTGATCACCCCCTGCTCTGCTCGAGGCATTTTGGCCTAACGCCATATTCTGTGTATATCTGCGGTGCAGTTCATCAACTTTCAAACCACTCGGCCAAATCTTAATTCTCATTGGCGTTTTTATAAAAGTTAGTAAAATTATTTAACGATATTGTGGATAAATATTAAAGAAAGGAGTTTTTCATCAATGACGGAAGAATAAAACAGTACAAACAAAACCTATAATTTTTCTGCGACCTATAAATAATGTACGACACGTTTGAAGATAGATGCTTTAAACAACAATAGGGTCAATAAATTATGCAAGATGTGCAATTTCACTTGGAAAATAATACGGTCGCCCAGGATATAATTGTAGTAGACAATTCACCGTGGAGCCGAGAATTGTGGGTTTCATTCAAAAAATAAAAAATGTAGGTTAACGTACCATTAAATGGTGGAAGTTAATAATTTGTAAATCAATTCCTCTCCTTACAACCAGAGGCGGTCCTTTCAAATATTAAACAGTCAAACCGACTCTCCCAACCTCTGATTTGTTTTCTAATTGAGCTTTGTGCCCTTCGTTTCTTTGTAATTTGCCTGTATTAATCTCAATTACCTCGCCTGTCTTCAAGGGAATAACCAATGACCGAATTTAACCAGGCCAAAATAGAATATCAAACTCGGTTTATTAATACCCCACTTGGTTTGCCATCTGTAAATAAATAAATTACCCCGTTGTATACGGCATAATTGGACGCCATATGCAATTTTAAACTTGTGTTTTTATTTTATGGCCTTCCGAAGTGAAAGAGAAATTTGGTAACCGAGGGAAAAAAGAGGAAAATGACGATTGTTTCATTTAGCTTTCTTGGCCACAGCAAACGAAATAAATTTTGCAACATTCGTCATTAAAAGGAGAAAGGATAAGAACACAAACAGTTAAAAAGCTAAACTTTTGCCGTTACTTTTTCATTAAAGATCTATTATAAATGGAAGAACGCAAGAAAATTACAATTCATTTCAGTTTGTCTTGATTTAGTTACTGATAAAACTGACAAGAAATAAAAGAAAATAAATAAAAAGCTTCTACATTTATACACAGATTCAGCATAAAAATAAATCGACTTTGACGTTATTCAGTGTATATTTTCGCTACATACTTAATCGATAAAAGAAGAAAAAGAAGTTTGTAAATGTCGTAGAGGACAAACATAAACCTTTAATCGACTATAATTTGCTGGCTGCCTATAGAGATAACGTGAATACCGTTTCAAAGGCAAGTTTAGGTCCTGTTTGCAGAAACTTGTACATTATAGCCGTCTCGATATTGGGTCGTTAAACTATATTACTTAATTACAAAACGCCCAAGATCGATATTTTTTTTTCTTTCAAGAGTGTGAGGAAGGTTGAAAAATGGATTTAAATAACAACGTAATAACAGCTTTTGTCATTAATTTTTAAATCGACCTTTTCAAAGCAGTGACGGGAATTTGCAATAACTGTTCGGAATTTCGGTTTCGTTAGACGCATTTTTCTCCTGTATGTCTGCATGCTCATACCGACAAATCTAATGCGTGCTTTAACCCATGTAAAGGAATCGTTACAACGGTGCCGCACGCACATTAGTGCGAGTCTGACGTCTTCAATGAGAGGAAAGTGGATTTTAACATTACTGAATGTGTTGTCGTTTAGCTATGCCAGAGGTTTGACAGTTGCTGGCATGTGCTTCCTGGTTGTTTGAACACGCTAAGCTTGAATTTTTCTTCAGCGATGAAACTAATTGTATTGGTAAATAGCGAAGGTGCATCAAACATATTCCTCTGTTTCTGTACCATCAGTATAGATCTCCATGACGAAGGCCCTGCTAGCATCAATATTCATCACCGGAAACTTTTCTGTCATTTTTTAAAATTTATCAGTTTGTCGAGTTTTGTTCCTCTGAGGTTTAGTGAGTCCTGGCCATGTTGCCTTGCGAGTGTCCTGCTCGTAATTTTTCTGCGAACGTCCGGTCCATGATGTAGATAGTGATGATCTAATGATTGATGACTAATGAGTGCAAATTAAAGTAGTTATAATTTGAATTTAATCTTTTTCTTTTCTAATTAAAAAAAGATCTTTTCTTTTTCTTATTTCAACATTTTCATATTTAGGACAGAAAATTTCTTTCAATCTTTGGAATTTATGAACGTACATATTACATAATTATAAAATGTTAGTGGTATAATTAACATTGAATAGTTCAACATTGATAATTTATTTCTTTTAGAAAGGCTTTAAAAATTGAAGGTTTGAAATACTACCTTTTTAATGTAAAAACTAGTTATATTTGCCATGGAAAAACTTACAGTATACAAAATTATAACGAAGCAAGTCAAAATTCTTTTCTGTTTTCTGGAATATTCTTGTTTGAGAAAAGCCTTGAAACAATTTCTTTATTGTTAACGTAAATTTGAAAATTGCTAAATCTAGCAGTAAAATTGAATAAACTTACTGTTTAATTCCGTTCATTAGAGTTCGTGGGCCGATTGGCCGAATAACTTTTTCAATTAATTAATCTTTAAGTAAGGTATTGATTGAGATAAAAAAGTCAGTGTCACGAACGGGATTCGAACCCACGACCTTCTGCTAAATACGCTAATTTGTCACCGAGAATCGAATCTTGATTACACTGAAAACTGAAAAATGGCAAAAAGGAGGGAAAATGCAAAAGGTAGGTTTGAGATGGGAAGTTGGTGTCCAAGTGGATCGAAGTCACGATCGCTTAAGTGGTAGAGCAACGGCGTATTTAGCCGAAGGTCGTGAGTTCGAATCCCGCTCGTGACACTAACTTTTTTCCGTTCAACCAATACCTTACATAAAGATTAATTAATTAAAAGATTAAAAAGACTTTAAAAATTGAAGGTTTGAAATGGCACCTTTTTAATGGAAAACTAGTGATTTTTGCCATGTAAAAGATATTTTGAATAATTATCGATTAACGGTCACTAATCACCACACATATTACAGTTCACAAAATTGTAATGACACAAGTCCAATTTCTCATCTGTTTTCTCGAATATTCTTGTTTGAGAAAAAGCCTTTATATAATTTTTTTATTTTTAACTTAAGTTTTGAATTTGCTAAATCTAGCAATAAAATTAAATAAACTTACTGAAGTGTAGTGCCACTGATTGAAAATTTTAAAATTTTGTTAAAAGAATGATGTGAAATTTATTTTGTATCTACTAAGTATTTTATTTATTTCGAAATTCGAGGATAAAATATTAATAATTAACATATCTCTTCTAAATTCAAATATATTTCGCCTAAATCAAATCTTCTAAAGCGAATGCAACCTTTTCTAAATAAATTTTGATATTTATTTAGAAATCGTGAGATGCGGTCTGGTGTGATGTAGGTTTCAGAAAAACATTTTCTTTATCGTGCCAACGTTTCGATCTTTATTGAGATNTCTCAATAAAGATCGAAACGTTGGCACGATAAAGAAAATGTTTTTCTGAAACCTACATCACACCAGACCGCATCTCACGATTTCTAAATAAATATCGATTATCTAATCACCACACAAATAAATTATTTTCCTAATTCAATTTTTTCATACAAATTCATGAATCATCACGAATCTATCAATGATAAAGACCAACATGTTCTTACTGAGAGGCACAAAATAGGTAAGTAAAATCTTTTGAATATGAACAAGTTATGAATAAAAATCTAGGTCAAAGAAAGTTATACTGTTTTGATGTTTTAAGATTATGTTCTCTCCTTCGAAGGAGCTGCAAAAACATAAGAATACGTGGTAGTAATATGTTTTAGTTGATACATTTTCGCAGTTTCACGAGCAAGGCGGGTGTCTTTGACACTTTCACTTTGTTTTTCTATTTACACGTCAAAACCAGTGGGGGTCCGGGGTGGTTCGATTTTTTCCCTCTCGCCCTAAGTGGAAAGAGGCTTTCCCTCCCCCAGGTATTGTCCACTCAGCCCTAGGAGCCGCTTTGTCCCAGTACGGCCCAAGGAGACAATTGCACAAAGAGGGTAATGCCGTATGGACAAAACAGCGAGGGGGTTGCCGACTCCATCAATCCGAACCCTCTCCCGGCTCAAAGGCATCCTAAATTAAACCACCTAACAAGGTGAGCTCTTTCCTCCTAAACAAATCCTCAAGAAGATTTTCTCGTTTCAGCCAGGATCCGAGACCGTTCAATCTACTTGAAAAAGATCCTTTCCAGGATATACTTCCGACCATTTAAATCCTTTTCCACCTCATACAATATACAATTGTTTTGCTAATTCAGACTTTGCCGGATTTAACGAAGTTTGTCATGGAAACTGTTTTATGCCGACTTTGATGCTTAACGTTTCGAAACAATTTTACTTACTCTAGAGTTAAATTAAGTTAAAATACACGTGAAAGTCTGTTTATTATAACTCACCGTACTATTTAAAACAATTTAAATATTTTTTATTTTATGAATTAATTAAATTATATAAGCAAACTTATATAAAGCTATTAGCGAGTACATACTTGCGTTTAGTTATTTAATTCTTTAGAAAATTTAGTTTTAACTATTGAATTTGTTTCTGTTCTGAATAAAGAATTGGTAATTGCTTATAGGTATTCCTTTATTACTTTACTATAAACTTCATCATTGATAGAGGTTTTTCTATGCATGACCAGGTGTTTCACGCAAGGAGGCAGGGCTGCAGTCGGGGATCCAGTCGCTAGCGGTGTCTCCGCTGGAGGTGGGGATCGTGAAAATCTTTATATTATGTCTTAGTGTTACATGTGTTTTTTATGTGTGTTGTTTTAATAGTTATTTTACAACCTGAAGTGTAACTAAGGGAGGTTAGAAAGTAAAGAAAACACGAGATGAAATATGAGAGAATCAGTTACAAAGATGTGCGAAAGAAAATGGAAAAACTAAAAATATTCTATTCAAAGCGCAGAGTGCTGGAAGAGACCACTTGATGTTTGTCAGTTCATAAATAATCCATACATACTACTGCTCATAGATAAAGCATTGACTGTGACTGTAAGTGAAGGTCAGATCAGGAAGAGTGAGGGAAGAATATCTTGTCAGATATGAGCAAAATATACGAAGGCTGCTAGTGCAATGCACTCGAGTATTCGTGCAACGGTTGCAGTATCAGTCAGGATAACTGGCTGATTGGGTAAGAGCAGCTTGTGGGGTTACCAAGGTGTTACCTAGTGAAATTTGGCCGTTACCGACCATTTTGATCTGCCTATCCTCGCTGGTTGGTCCGACAGACCGTTTCTGGAAAAATTCATAGTTTAGTAGTCTTTCCTTACCATGGTTATATCCCTAACCCGCTAATTAGAGGCACTCAGCAAACATGGAGAAATCTTACTATTCTCAAATTGTACCAAACGTTCAGTTTATAGTCATATGTTTGCATTATTTTTAATTGTTTATTTTACTTATTAAAAGTTACTACCTAGTTAAGAAAAGTAGTAATTTTTTGAAAAGTGTGAACTGAAATAATTTGAAGAACGTGAACTACTTTAAGTGAAACTATTAATTATAATTAATAATAGGCTTCTGAAAAGGAGACGTGATGCCTCGAGATTTATAAATCAAAAAATACAAAATAATCATTATTATTGTGAGGATTATTATTATTTCCGTACACAGAAAATTAGCACTTTGAGCCCTGAAGATGATCTCAATAAAGATCGAAACGTTGGCACGCTAAAAAAAATTTTTTTTTTAAACCGACGTCCCACCAGACAGCATCTCACGATCTCCAAATAATAATTAACTATCGGTCACTAAACACCTCACATAATTATTATTGCTTTAATAATATTGAAACTTTAAAATACGGTATAATAAAAGCATGGGAAAACCTTTGTGCTTCTGGACCACATACCTTATCCCAAAATAGTGGATGAATTGAATTAAAATTTTCAACGCCTTTACGCTGCTAGAATTGTGCTAATTTTTACTACAATTACTTTGTTAATAATTATATATATATANATATATACAAAAACCGTTTTAAAAAGAAGAACCATTTTCATTGATTGTATATTTTAGTTTATTTTTTGAGATGTTTTCAATGGTTTGTCGAAGCAAACATGGGTGACATGAGGTATATATTATTATGCGTTTTGGTAATGATTTTATTTTTTCAAAAAGTAATAATAATAATTAGTTTTTCAGAAGTCGTGAGATGCGGTCTGGTGTGATGTAGGTTTCAGAAAAACATTTACTTTATCGTGCCAACATTTCGATCTTTATTGAGATCATCTTCAGGGCTTAAAGTGTTTGTCTTATGTGTGATTGTGCCATTCTTGCGTGTCGTGTTGAGAGTGCCACAGTGGGCATTAATTAGTAATATACTAATGGAATGTAGTTTAAAAGCATAAAACAATTTTTAAAAAAATCAGTTTTGATAACATCTTGGGCGCAGGGGCAAGACGGTGTAGTGTTTTCGGTAACGTTCATCCTCGCCGACGGCACAACATAGACCAAACCGAATTGGAACCAAATCTGTTCTTAACCAAATATTTAACCTCAACATTGTGTGAAAAGCGAACCCGCGCAAATCAAGCAGGGTATGCCCAAATTTGAAAAACAAAAATTAAAAGTGGAAAGAAGAGGAAACACCTTATCACTCCCCACTTGTCGTTGAAGAAAGGTAAAAATCTTTGTTACTAAGTACCTCTAGTATTGATGTAAATATTTGTGTAAGCATTTATTAGTGTATGTTGACCTACATCTTGAATTCGATGCTCATTGTAAATTTCTAACTTCAAAACTGAGCAGACACTTATTTTCATAAAGAAGCTTAATATGTATGGTCTCTAATGAAGTATTGTTCAACGTATATTATTCATGCTTCTATATTCTTCTATTATTCTCCTTCAAAAATCCGCGAAAAGCATTGAGAATGTTAGGAAATGTAAATTTTCGTGATTGCTGCAAAGAATATTTTTATGAGGTTTCAAATTTTAACATTACCTCGTTTGCAAATATTAGAGAGTACGATGTATAGTTTTAATTTATGAAACACTCTTAAAACATGTAACAAATGTATATAGTTATGAAACGAGTAATTTTGTAAAATTAGTAAACTTCAAAAGATGTAAAAATGCTTATAATTATTGGTCCTTAAAAAAAATTCCAGAAAAGATTTTTGATGCCAGAATCATATTGCACCTGTACAGACATGTAACAGATGTATATAGGTATGAAACGAGTAATTTTGTTAAATTAGTAAACCTCAAAAGATGTAAAAATGGTTGTAATTATTAATTCTTAAAAAACGTATTATAAAATATCTGATAAAATAAAATAAAAAAAAACTGCCAGAAAAGATTTTTGATGGCAGAATCAGATTGTACCTGTTAACCTCAGCAATGTATTATTTTGAAAAATTTGAACTGGTGAGAACTCAGATATATAGATTAAAAAATAAGGAAGGGTATAATAATGAAGAAATGTATTTATTTGACGAATATAATTCTTAATCAATACTCCCTAAAATTCTGCCAAGCCACTTTTCTCTATCTGTGAACCTGTTTTGAATACGGCACGAACTTTCGAGTTAGAAATCCAATTACAACGGCATCAAAAGTGAACTTAATGCTCGAAAAAGGTCTGGACATGACATGAGAGTACACATTTTGTTGTTTCAACGAATTTTTCCGAATTAAGTACGAAATTTATACGGTTCAAATTATGTGCTCGTCGTAGAACAAGTTAAAAAGTATCCTTACAAGTCTAGTCAATGATTTTAATTTATAGTAATTATCAATTATTTATTACCTTGCTTATTTATTAATTTATTTATGATATTAGTTATTATTAAAGGAAATGTGTTATTATTAAACTTATACATTGTACGTGTCTAGTCAATGATTTATAATTTATAATATATGTAATTATTAGTAAATTGCTTATTTATTAATTTATAAATTTGTAAATGGTTATCTCTTAAAGTAAATGTGTAATTATTTAACTTAGATAATATACAATTCGTGCCAAACAAAGCGCTGTGTCCTATTGTACTTATAATATATTTAATCTTCGTCTAAGTGGTTTTTATAATTTTTTTTTGTTCTTTAATTCATTAGGCCAAATTAGCAAAAATTGTAAATATACTTAATTCCTCTGCCACGAGGATGTATAATGCCCTAGACATTTCCCCTTTTATTCACTTCTTTACAAAAAATAACACATTGTTTACACACTTGACATTTTTGGTAGAGCAGCGGCGTATCAAGCCGAAGATCGTGGGTTCGAATCTCGCTCATGCCATTGACATTTTTATCTCAACTAAAAACCTTAATTAATTGTAACTATTCTTTATCTAAATTTTGAAAAACATTGAAACAATTAAAAAAACGATGAAAATACCGCATTTGATTTATTGTCAAGATTGTGTCAATATTTGGCAACATTGTCGGATCCTGGATGTATAGGGGAATTAATAAGTGGCGCCTGAATTAAAAGGCGCGCAGTAAAGGCGTGGGAAGTCTTTTAAAAACTTTAATTAATATACATCATCAACAACTTTTTACTTTTTTCTAAATTGTAGGGTATGGGACCTTGCCAAGAAAGGATTCTTGAGTAGAGTTTAATGATACCACTCTTTTAAGTTGAAAAATAATTTAAACCGTAACTTCCAAATTGGATATCAAGTGAAATACTGATAGGAATCAAATTTCCAGGAGTTGTGATTTTATTTTTTAAATATCCAAACATGATATGTAAACATTATAGTAAAATAAAATCAACTAAAATTAAAATCTCAAACAGGCTTTTGCTAGGGACTTGTAATCGTGTTTCACTATCACACTATTGTGTTCCAGCAATAATAATTTTTAATGAAAGTAAAAAAACGTAACAAAACACAACACTGGGAAATCAAAAACCGCCTAATATGACAAACAATGAGTACAGGTTTAATCGGGCGAGCACATTTGCCTGTTGGCAAAAATAAAACGTATTTGCGAAATTATTTGCAAAGTTTAATTGAAATTTGATAGTTCTGTCGCGTTTATACAAGGATTTTAGCACGGTCCAATCAAATAATGAACCAATTTATATAAAACCTTTTCACTTCTAATTAATCCGCAGAAATATATTTTTTCCCTTAAAATGACTTTATTTGCTGTACGCTGGTGTATTTAAATAGATTCTTACATAATAATTCACTTGCAACAAAGTATAAATAATGTGATAATTCGATAAAAAGGGTTAAATTTAATGTAACTTTTTATTAAGTTTCCTGCATCCATAGAATCAGTAAATAAATTTTAAAAAATGGCGTGTTTCCAATTCACAATAGATTATGTGTGATGATTAGTGACCGTTAATCGATAATTATTCAGAAATCGTGAGATGCGGTCTGGTGTGATGTAGGTTTCAAGAAAAACATTTTCTTTATCGTGCCAACTTTTCGATCTTTATTGAGGTCATCTTCAGGGCCTGGAAATTACAAACATTGTTTACATTTAACAAATACATGTAGGATGTGGAAAAAAGTGAATTTATACAATGCAAAATATATATATTTTTTTTATATATTCAATCAAAGTATTTCTACTCACTCAAAGTGTTTGTCTTATGTGTAATTGTGCCATTCTTGCGTGTCGTGTCGAGAGTGCCAGTGAGATATTGCTGTTTTATGTTTATATATGTTGGATTTTGAAGATGATAATAAACGATAGAGTTCATTTTAATTAATCAATGAATCAACATTCTTAGCATTTATGCGCCTTGAAAAATCTTAATCAAAAAGATAATCAACTTAATATTTGGTTTGTGGTAGATGTAGGATAGAAGTAAATTTTTAACCCTTGCATGTATTCTTTTTTAATTATGCTCGTACTTTCTTAGAAATAGAATAAACTATATAATAACCTTGCGATAATTTTTCTCACAAGCTCTAATGCTTTTAAGTTGTTAAAATGAAGGAATTCTTCTCGCCTGAAAAATAAAAAGTGTATACAAATAAAAAAGGAAACGTCTGCAATTAAAAAGGCCTAAACCAGTCATTATCTCGAAACGAATGCACTTCGATCTCGACGGAAATGGTCTTCGCCCTGGCCACAATACTGCCAATAAACTCCTTTCCTACGGATCCAGATAAAAGGAGGGCCCTACCTGACCTGCAGGTGAGTCCTTTCTCGCAAATCGTTGACCATTGTGGTCAGAGTTTTGGGGTACAAACAAGCCCTATTGTCCGTAAATAATGGGACTTTATTTACACCAAATTTCGTCCACCTGGAAAACACTCCCGGTGACATTGTTGTCCCACAGTGCGTCTCTAATTCATAATAAGGACCTAGCATGGATCATGGACAGTTTTCTTTATATCCAGAATTCTTCAGGAACCGATAGCCACGCTTATTCCGCCTAACTAACTCTGTCACTACGGTTAACAATTTCTATTCAATTTGACGATTTTTACTTTACTCATGGAAAACCGTCCGCCTTCAAATTTTTCTCCGATATTATCTTAATAAAAACAAACAAAAAAAAATAGCTGCCAAACTAATTGTTAAAAATGACACATAAAGGATGAGTTCTGTTATCGCAAGTTGTCAGACTTGTATGATAGGACAAAGGGCTGTTAACAGATGGCCTGTTGAAATTTATTCATAGCTTCTCGTGAAGAAGCCTTTGGTAGTGACTGGTGGTTTAAAAAATAAAACAAAACAAAAAATACATAAAGATGGATTTCCTCTTAACCACCGTGGGTGGTGGCCACCATAAGCACCCCCTGCGGTGTGAGCGGACAGATAGTTCTGAGACATATTCCAGGTAAAACTGACTCACCTATACCCACAACTATCACAACAAAGCTCTTAACGGCCATATACTAAATGTTTTAGAAATTTTTTAATTACAAATACAACTAGTGATACATTTGAAATTAATAATTTCAGAAATTAACTTTTTAAGAGTTTTGGTTTAAATGTATATACACTGTCTCTCTGTCTCTCTCTCGTTTTCTCTATCTTGTTTATCTCTCTTTCTATTATCCTTTCTACTTCTTCGGTCCAAGCGACCTCACTTTGAATCTCGATTTCTCTCTCTCTCTCTCTCTCTCTCTCTCTCTCACTCTCTCTCTCTCTCTCTCTCTCTCTTTTCTCTCCTTCTTAATGCGGAAGCAAGATCGCTTTTCTTGGATGACAAAAGGAATCTTGAGGTCCTTCTGCATAATGAAGTTAATGACGTAGTAAGGCAATTTGACACATGACAATTTCCCTGAAGGCTTTTTATTATATAGAAATGATAAATGATGAGTGAGTGTGGTGTTCAATACTTTTTAAAAGTGTGTAGAGATTAGTGACCGTTAATCGATAGTTATTCAGATATCGTGAGATGCGGTCGGGAGTGATGTAGGTTTCAGAAAAACATTTTCTTTATCGTGCCAACGTTTCGATCATTTATTGAGATCATCTTCAGGGCTCAAAGTGTTTGTCTTCTCTGTAATTGTGCCATCCTTGTGTGTCGTGTTGAGAGTGCCCCCCTCACAATCATTGCAATTGAGTTGGTAAACCCAACTTTTTGCCAAGTTGTCTACTTTGTCTTTAGGTTTTGATAGGATGTTTTTGAGTGAACCCCTACTTCTAAAAGCTATTCTAAAACCTTCTAAAACCTTAGAAACCTTCTTTTTATTATATTGGTTTCTACTACCGTTCTACTCACTGAAGAAGTTCTTATATATTGAAGGTTGCTTGAAATTGCAATGTCATACACATAGGAAGTAACGACCATGTTATAATGTACGAGAACATGAGCAGTTTATATGAAATAAAAGATTAGACCAAGAATACTTCCTTGTGAGACAATGGGTTTTATCGTTCTGATATCTGAGTCCTTGTTGCTGGACCTATTTCTGAAATATTGGTCATTTAAATATGATTCAAATAATGCCTAGGAGCGAGATCCTACAAAAAACCTCGGCCATATCTTCAAACGCAGCGAAACAATACTTGTTCTCTGGCCAACAGTAAATTGTGTCAATTAATGGAAAGTTTGGTGTGTAAAAAATGATTGAAACAGAAGTATTATTGAATTTTATGTTAATCTAGGAAGTGTATTAAACCTTCGGGCATCATAGGAAGAAGCCTGTATGATGTTGGATATTAGGTTGGGCGACCAAATACTTCCATAAGAAAGAAAAGTGGCGCATAGGAGAGCATTGTGGTTAATAAATCGGAAATAATAAGTAATATAATAAATTACGAAACTAATCTAATACGACGTTCGTGCAACATACCTGAAAAGGACACAAACAAATTTCAAGAAAACAAGAAAATGATACGACTAGGTCATCAAGAATTATTTTATAAACAAAACAATAAATTATTTTATATTGTTAAAAACATACAAATTTAAAATATCGGTGTCGAGGTGAATACACGGACACGTACTTTTGGATCAAAGCCCTCGTATGTCTCCGGTATGAAGAAAAAGATTCGATATGTCCTACGAATTAATTCCATGGCTTCACAGATGTAGGAATACTACCTCATTTGAGCACGTCAACGAGTATATGGGTCAGCTGTTCCGACTTTTAGAGGAAACGGGACTGATTTACTGCATATAGTACTTTGTGGATTTTTCTTCTTTGCTGACTGTGTGTATTTAAACTTAGTGAATGTGTAGGGATAGTGATACAGAGGCGGACACAAGGCCTACTGCACCTCGACCTAAATAGATCTATTGTGCTCCTCTATAATTTATAACTCACTGGCCATCTTCAGGCTATTAACCAGCCTTCACAGCTTTACCAGCGGTTCCTTGGTGTAGGATCTTGCTTGTGGTTTTTCTTGTCCTAGTTGCAAGAACCTGCACCTACATAGATCTTCGCAGAAACGTAAAATGTGTTCTGCGGTCTCCTTCACTTCCTGGCAGTATCTGCACAGTGTTTCTTCTGTCTGTACTCCTACCCGGTGCATGTGCTTTCTTAAGTGGCAGTGCCCTGTCAGGACTCCAACCAGAATCCTGGTTCAGTTGCGGTCGCCTTCCAGTAATTCTTTTGTAAGTTTTGCGGATGTTCCTTCTATGAATCTCTCGCGTGCCTCAAACCTGCGGTATTGTTCCACCTGGTTTTGGGCTCATTAAGGACCCATTTTAAGATTTCCTCTTTTGTAGCGGCTGCTAGGCCGCACTAGGTTCTGGGCCCGTAGAGTCCATGTTGGCTCCCTTTTTGGCCAACATGTCAATTTTTTCATTGCCTCTATGTCCTGAATGTCCAGGGGCCCATGCCAGGGTCAGGTCGTTAGTGTCGCAGACTTCCAAGAGGGCCACCATACATTTCCAAACACTTTGCCTTCGCCTCTTATGAGGTTAAGGCCCTAAGAGCTGCCTGGCTATCAGAGAAAATGGCTAAATTCCGGTAATATACACTAGTATTCATAGCCTTTTTATTTCTCTGGCACATTGTTCAATCGCTATGATTTCAGACTTATAGACAGCATACTTACCTGTTAGGAGTAGTAGGAATTTGCCTTTAGTGGTGTTCTTTGGCCCATTCTTCCCGTTCTGGTTTCAGTACTTTGTACTTCGAAAGTGTAATGTGAATAGCCCAATAGCTGAATAATGAATCGACCTTCGATTATGTTAGTTATGTGATGGGTATAAAGCGAGATGGAAGAATATCCCGTGCTGTACCACTTTGAGTAAATTGTATGTAAAGAAGAAAGAATGTATTTAAGTTGTGAGTGAGAGTATGAATGGGTTTGGTTTTCTTATGCAATATCTTTCTCCATCCAATCTTAAGTTCACACTTATATCTTTTCTAAATAATATATTTCATAATTTTAATAATATAATATATACACTGTAGATTAGACCTATTTGATCAAATAGAGCAAGAAGTAATACGTTTTTTATTTCAAATCATCAAAAGATGTTTCTCTTATAAACATATTCTTTAGAAATTAAATCCAATTCATTAAGTTATTATATAGTTGAAAATGTATTAAAAATCAAAAACTTGTTTCTTGACACGCTAAACTAATGATTCCTCTTTTTATGTGAACTATTGAACGAACAAATTTCAAACTTTTGTATCGCGTTTATTCTATAGTACGGTGTATTGTGTAAGTTTTGTTTTAATATTAGTTCTCTTGTCTCGAAGGTTTTAATTTCCGTCTGGCTATAATTTATAAAGGAGCGGGTTGTCGGCAAAGAGGAATAAAGTAAATTAGGTTTGTTCGAGTTTGTTTTTATTACTTGCACGCTTTGTTTAACGAAAGGGAGTGCTAAAAGTAATGTGGATATTCTAATCGACTTTGATCAATACACGTGTAAAAACCAGAGAGACAACAACCGCGGAAGTGAAGAAAGACGGTATAGGCTTTTACATGAAGGATAATAAATTACAAGAGAAAAGAAGTAAGGGGAAAGGAAAAGGCCGTGTGTAATGAGATGTTACGAGATGCGTTTAAGAAGCATTATATCTTAATCAAGCCAAATTCTAAATAAGGAGCAAAAACAGACTTGCGGTCTACTTTTCCTAATTGGTTTATGCCTCCCCCATTCTGTTTATGCCCGTTTTCTCCGACGCGACCAGGTAAAGGGGGCTGAGGGAAAAAATATACATATGCAGCCCCTAACAGAGTTATTTGATTAGGAGGGCCAGATAGTGATGGGTTATTTCCATCCAAAATACATTAGGATCTTTTGAGACTGAGCAAATGAATAATGTATGAAACTGGAGACTGGGCTTTTCATTGATGCTCTCGTGGATAAAATTCAATCGGTTGATGGATCGCTCAAAATTGAAATGTCACCGCCGACAGAATGACATAGGAAGCGGCCTGTTCAATCACTTCTGTCTTAACATTATAATAAAAGGGCCGTTTTAAAATAAAATACATTTTAAATCAAACATCTCACTTAACCATTTTATTCGTTGGAATTTTCAAAATATTACCTTTCGCAAATAAAATAGTACGGATTTTTATTAAAAAAACATAAATACGGACTAATTTTGGTTCCAAAAAGAAAACGATTTTAACATTTCAGTATCATATATTTTACATATGCAGGGTCTCCGGGCTAATATAATACAGACATAATCGTTGGGAATAAATCAAAGGTTCATATTTTTCCAGATTCCATGCTGTTTTGGGTGCCTGATGGACTGTTGCTTTTCTTATTCGTTCCAAGCCTAATTTTTTGGATTTTTAGATTAGAATTTACCCGGTTCGATCCCTAGAAATCTGAGTCCTGCGGCATTGGAGGTATTACAATCAATGAATATGAGCTATCCATGAAAACGAGACAAAAAATGAACTCTATTGCTTCTAGTGATGATCTACATTCTGCACTACAATCACTAATAGTTCATGCTGAACCGACATTGGATCACTGATTGAATCCATTTAATATGATCATCTTCACTTACGGGATTGTTGAACTACTCAAACGATTTCAGGTTTTCGCCATATTCGTTCTGCGTGAGCCCACATGGATGCAAGTGTGTTGTCTTTTTGGTCAGCTACGGACAGTTTGGAGCATCAAGTCTTTTGAAAATTTTGTACTTTAAAGGTAATTTTTCTCGTTTTAGCCTGATATTTAGAACCAAGTCTTTTCCCAAGGCACGAACATTCCATGATGCACACATGGTCTACAAGGAGGATAGGAACATTGTGAAGACAGTAGGTAAGTATCATTCTGTTCAACGTAACGGTTCGAGAATGTAGACCTGGCATCGAAAACAACAGATTGCAGGGAATGGGATTCCAGTATCGTAAGCAAAGTTATAGGAGTGTGGTATGAAATAGGATGTCAGTCGAAAAGAAAGTAGAGAGTGTTGTACCTAAGATACTCTTGACAGTTACATATTCAAGGGTAGAGTAATCGGAAGAGGATAAAGCAAGTGAAGTAAGAGGAAGAGGAAGATTATTTAGTTGGATAAAGCAATAAGAGAGAAAAGATTTAAGTATTAAGTAATATTTACTGGGATGAACGCGTTTCAGTTACCACCTTATCAGTTCTACAAAGGTTCTGGATACACCTACGAAAACGCCCTGACAATATTGGCTCCACTAATTTCGAGATCATGAGATGCGATCTCGTAATAAGTAGGTTTAGAAAAACAGTTTTTTATTGAGCCGACGTTTCGATCTTTATTGAGATCATCTTCAGGGCTCAAAGTGTTTGTTTTCTGTGTAGATGTGTCATTCTTGTGTGTCGTGTTGAGAGTGCCAGTGAGGTATTCACATCATCTAAACAGAAAACAAACACTTTGAGCCCTGAAGATGATCTCAATAAAGATTGAAACGTTGGCACGATAAAGAAATTGTTTTTCTAAAACCTACGCCACACCAGACTCCATCTCACGATCTCCAAATGATCGTTAACTAACGGTCACTAAACACCACACATTGCCTCCACTTAAGGGTTGGTGTACAAATGTATCTGATATAGGATAGAGGTAATATGGTAGGATGTACAAAGGATGGATGCGGGGTAGAAGCAACTTCTCAATTTTTTTTTCAAGGATAGGAAGTGTTCTGAAGAGTCGAAATGGGACAGGAACGCAAGTTAGTTTCTTAGCAATTAATTAACGTTTATAGTTGAGATGAAAAAAAGGCACGAGAGGGATTCGAACCCACGACATCAACATCAACTCCCCATCTCAACCCCACCTTATGAGTTCGAATCCCTTTCGCCCCATTAACTTTTTTTCATCTCAACTAAAACCTTTAATTAATTGTCATGTATTAACTGGTCAAGCGGGCCACGAAAGTAGTGAATTAGTTTCTTAGGTTTAGTAGTATTCAAATTGATGAGAATTTCCAGAGTAGATGGATAGTGCGTGGTTGATGAACTACAACTCCATGAAACATGAAACTCTAAAGGTGCTGAGTTTTAATTTTTTATATAAACAAACTTATTTATTAGAATTTCAATATGCGTTTTATTTACCGAGAAGATAAACCGGGATGATAAACACCCTTTATATATTATTCGGTATTTCTTGCTCTGAACGTCGATTCATTTCGTGAAAGAAAACCAAAGCCGTTCCTCGAGTCCTCTGTCATATACCGTTAGGTGCAAACAAGAGATCAACGATCGTTCACGTCCTTGTAATTATAAAATCTTATTATGTATGTTGAATTTATTTGTCCTAGAAAAGAAGACAAAGGATGAAAGCACAATCGTATTCATGGACTATCCCTTCGTTTGCATTTGGATCGCAAGAGATAATGCTGTATAAATAATCTGTGCCTGGAAACGATCACGATATAGGTCGAGAGCCGGGAGCGGTATAGGTGTACATCTACGAATCTCGGACGGCGATGCCCTACAGGCCGAATCGTTCGGTTCCGTTTATTGTCCGAGCCGGATATGTATCTGTGGCATCCAAAGCTCCTTTACACATTTCCGAAATGAACCAATCGATTTGATTAGTACCTTCTCCACCTTCGCTACTCTCTAATCTCCTCTTACTCCGTGTTATTATATATTATAATCCTTTTAAAACCGTCAATTTCTCAAAGATTGCCACACGAGAATGGTAGGTATTTTATTCCCGGATACTTATTACATCCGATTGGTTATTTTTTCACGGACGGTTTCATAATTTTATTCATCCTTCAAAATTAGTTTTATCGGGAAATGTCTCTGTCTCTGGGACAATCCTGTCAGCATAAACGCTTATTGATGTCAACAATTTAATACATAGAGGACTAATCAAACCAATAAATATATATGGTTCTCCAATGAGTAAAAACTGAAAATAATTCTCACTGTAACCTACTGCAACAAACGCGTGGATACTCCATGTATTACGAATTTTAAAATAAATTTGCAGATACCTATAAGCTATAAATGCAGGTGAATTAGTAAAATCGAGACAACTGAAAAAGAATTTCTGCATTTTCAACATTTTACTGTATTAAATTCACTAATTTTCGTGGTCCGCTTGTCCAATTAATATTTTTCAATTAATTAAGGTTTTAGTTGAGATAAAAAAGTCAATGTCACGAGCGGGATTCGAACCCACGATCTTCGGCTCGACACGCCGCTACTCTACCACTTGAGCTATCGTAACCTCGATCCACTCAGACACTAACTTCCCATCTCAACCCCACCTTTTGAATTTTCCCTCCATTTTGCCATTTTTCAAATGAGTAATTTATTTGATTCTCGGCGACAAATGAAATGGCCACGGAGAGCTTTTAGTAAAGGTATACTTCATTTTATCTTATTAAATTCACAAGTTTTCGTGGTCCGCTTGACCAATTAATATCTTTCAATTAATTAAGGTTTTTAGTCGAGATAAAAAAGTCAGTGTCACGAGCGGGATTCGAACCCACAATCTTCGGCTCGATACGCCGCTGCTCTACCACTTGAGCTAACGTGACCTCGATCCACTATCTCAACTAAAAACCTTAATTAATTGAAAGATTTTACTGTAAATTCCTCGGCGACAAATGAAATGGCTACGGAGAGCTTTTAATGAAGGTATACTTCATTTTATCTTATTAAATTCACTAGTTTTCGTCGTCCGCTTACCAATTAATATCCTTCAATTAATTAAGGTTTTTAGTTGAGATAAAAAAGTCAGTGTCGCGAGTGGGATTCGAACCCACGATCTTCGGCTAGATACGCTGCTGCTCTACCAGTTGAGCTATCGTGACCTCGATCCACTATTTCAACTAAAAACCTTAATTTATTGAAAGATTTTACTGTAAATTTTTATGATGAATCTAGCGCAGGACTTCCCAGACTTTTTACCCTGCAGACCCCTTTCATGGAACAAAATCTAGGGCGGACCCCTCTCATTCAAGTATTTAAAATTAGATGATTATAGTGCATAGTAATTAAAAGTTTTATAAATTAGCCAGTCCATTCCTAATTAGGTAATCAGGGGGATATCACTATGAAAAGACATATTTGATTGACATAGACTTTATATACTAAATCCGGAACACAAAACTCAAACTGTATGGAACGGGATCAATACGTATGTAAAACGCGAGCCAAATTCAAAAGTCATAATTTGAACATTAATTATTAATGAATTAATGGGAAGAGCGAGGTTGTTTTAGCTTGCCCAATTTGGATATATTAGTTTTAATTTTTGAAAGACGGATGTCCGATTCAGCATCTAGAGAGTTTCGGTATTTAGTTATGGTGGCCGTATGGACAGAAAATCCGGATTTGCGTAGGTAAGTTATGGCAAATGGAAGAGGACCAATTTCTTTTTCAATGAACGATTGAAATTTTTTGTTGAGCAGTCGGAGACAAAAATGGAGGCATCTGGCTCGAAAGTAAATTTCAAGGTGAGTTTGAAGTAGTGACGTGCGGTACCAGAAAATATTCGATACCTGTACTCGATACTGATATCGACAGAAATATTCGATACTCCTCAAGTATGGACAGAAATTATTCGATACTGAATACTAACTCATATGAGTACTTCAATTTATAATTGATCAACTTATTCCTTATCGACTTGTGGGTAAAATACGTTCATGCGTTAAAATAAACAAAAATTTACAGTTTTTTCATATTTTTTATACAGTGGGTACATAGGTAAGAACAAGGAAAAGCTGTCAACACATTTCAACAAAATTGATACTTCAATTTTATCGTTATCGAGTTTTAAGAAAATTGATCAACGGATGTTTTCTTTTCAATTTACAAGATGCCGACGATTCAGTTTTCTTTGTAAAATAACCTCATGCCTTACTTTTGGGAGGAGAAATGATTAGGTATATATCTATGAGAAGGTAGGGGTACAATTTTTAGGTACTTGAAGACAAAAACATTTTATAAAAAAGTACTGAAATTAAAAGTGCGAGGTGCGATGCTGGAAAGAATTATCAGCAGACTTACCAACCACCAATTCGAAATCTCGCATTTTTATGAAAGGTAAGTTTCGAACGGAAAATAATAATTCAATGTTACTTGAACACTCGGTGAAAAATCTATTTGAGTATTTTTACCGATAGTACAAAAAGTAGTCGATACAGTACTTGTATCGAATGACAATATTCGATACCAAAAGTACTCGGTATCGAAAGAAAATACTCGATACTTTACTTGTATCGATTGGTATCGCACGTCATTCTGAAGTAATGTCTATCAAACATTCGTATTCACTTGAAGATAGACTGGTTGGCTTTGTCGATATTGAAAACGGTTTGACCACCCATTCATGGTCCTGCAGCATCTCGAGCTGTTGAGGAATAGTGCTCAAAGGACATCTTCAAACTTCGAACATGTTCACAGACTTCATCAATCAACGTGCCTTTTGCAAGTTCCTGTTCGTTTTCTTTTAAAACACACTCCACCTCTTCCTTCTCAAAAAATTAAACGCAAAACGTCATTTTTCTTTCAAAAGGCGCGAACTTTGTCATTAGCATCGAAAGTTGTGATACTATTCCCTTGCGAAGAAATATTCATCTCATTCATTTTCATGAAAATATTTTATAAATACGACAGTATATATTGCCATTTTTAATCATTCAAAACGTTGGTGTAATTGACATTGTGGTCCATGAACAAGATAATATTGCAGAACGTAATTCCTGTAATCTTGAGACAGCCACTAAACTTTTGAATGGAGAAGCAGTGCCAGATGAAGGATTCCCATATCGTCACATAGTATTGTGAAAAGTCTTCACTTTACTGGCAACGACTTGATATAATTAATCATTTTTTTCATCCATAACTTTCTGAAAAGGCTGGCATTTGTTTTATAGATAAATCATGTCCGTGGAGAAGACAATGGCTGTCGCTGCAAAATAAAAAACTTTCGTTTTCAGTAATGGTGGTTATTAGTTTTTTATTCATTGTACGTTTATTTTTGTAGTTATTAATTTTTCGCGAGTTCGCGAGATCCCTTGGGGGTCTGCGGACCACAGTTCGGGAAGCCCGATCTAGTGGAACGAAATTCAACGAAAACTTAATTTAAATAGAAAGTTATAAAATACAGTTGGCAAACGTTTATTTTTGAAACGTTACTTCAACATATGCGCACTACACTTTGTACATTGGCTGAACTTTATTCCTGTTTTAAGTTTTTAAACATTTTTAAACAAGAAAATTTCAATTTTTGATATCATAGAAACGAAGAATCTTGGTTTTTGATTACAAACCGACAGAGAAACAAGTACCCAGCGATTATAATTAACACAACACGCACTTATTGTATTTTATTATGTCATTAATAAGTAATTTTTATTAAGTGTGGTTTTGTTAAGCCAAAATAAAAATTTCGTTTTTATTTTTTGTGATGTTTCGACGTCTTTCGTCATATATACATTCTGTTGTATAATAATTATTTCTGTAAAAGAATTTTTTTCCTAAATAATAATGTTAACTTTAATTATTTATAATTTTTTTGGAAGATCTTAGTTGAGATGAAAAAGGCAGCGTCACGAGCGAGATTCGAACCCGCGACCAGCTGCTCTACCACTTGGATTTAACGATTTAATATTTCTATGCAAAAAGATATCAAGATTAAAATATTTGTTTGTGAAATTTATTATTATAAGTTAATATATATAACAATATATTATTATAGCTCAATCTTCGTTTTGTCGTTGCTAGCGAACATTATTTCAGCCTGAGAAATATGTAAAGTAGGAAACTGCATCTACCGTTTTAACGAGGGGAAAACTGTAAGTTGAATGGAACAGACTTTGATTAAAGTTTTCAGAATACAGATGAATCAGGAACAATCATGTAATGTCGATCCAACCGAGGATCGTGGGTTCGAATTCCGCTCGTGACACTAGCTTTTTCACCTCAACCAAGAACTGAGATAAAAGGTATAATTAATTAAAATCTAAAAAACTTATGGATTTGTTTGCAGTCACTCTAGCAGAACGTTTATTAAATACACCGGTAATTAGCACATTTATTACTGAATAATACATGCTTAGAAACATTCTATCACTAGGTTAAAAATAATAATAATAGTTAAATGAGTGGCAGGGTTGAATGACTGTTGATACCAATAACGAAATTAAACCAGTCACTGTAATAAGGACATTAAAAAAACTAGTAATTCTAGTTTGTCTCTGATCTCACCCGGGGCAACAATTATACGGGGGAAATTATCCACAATTTGGCGAAACCCGTCAGCCCTTTGATCTCACGTGGCCCGGCTGGTCTCGCTTCGTGCCGACGGCTAGAAATCAACAGCAACGTTTGTACGAGATACGGTCAAAGGACTCCAAACGCAATCACTTGAACAGACCCAAATGTTTATTCGTAAAATCATGACAATAACAAAAGAAATACGGTGATGGATATGTTTAAGTCTGATTAATTTCTACACCTATTTTTTTTCTTAACGGTCGTTCAGTATTTTCATACATTTGGAAAATCATATTCTGCTGTCTAATGAAACCGCCGTAAAATTGAATTTGTAACGTAAAATTGAAATATAATTAGCAGTATAGCAAATAGTTTAGTACTCATACGGTCGAACACTTAAAAACTGCCTTGTTTCTCCTTTAATAAAATGGAAAATTTTTAATATTGAAATACCGGAAAAGGAAAATATTTTCAGAAGTAATAAGTTGTTAACTGACTTTTTAATTCTATTAATTTAATTTTTTGGAATTCGATATTTTTTACTATACATTATGAATTGTCCAACAATGGAATGGACTTAAAGGTTTTTATTAGAATCTGTGAATTTATGGATTGATTACGATTTATTGATTTTTTAACAGTCAAAAACGAGGTGAAATTTTTCATTGAATTCATAGGATTGTTAAACAAAATGAAACTTTACCCTATTTGACTACCGATTTGAGGTAACCTTTCTCAAATTAACTTGTTTTTCTTTCTATTGGGTTGTCCGGAAAATAATGCAGGATTTTAAGTTTTCATTAAAAAAAATCTATATAAAATATTCTGTTTACGTTTACAGGATTACTCATTTGTATGAATGTCAACACTTATTAATCCTCTTCCAAATGATATTGTTTGTTTACCTCTGTAGCATTCCGCTACTTGGAAATAATTCAGTCATCCTTATAATGTCAAAGCGAGAATTTCGTACGATTTTCTTTTACGAGTTTAAACTCGGCCGAAGCGGAGCCCAAACGGCTAGAAACATTAACCAAGTCTGGGGCGAGGGTTGTGTTAATGAGTGCACTGTGCAAAGGTGGTTTAAAAAATTTCGGGAGGGAGATTTCAGCCTTGAAGATGAAGAAGGTCGTGGAAGGCCTTCCTCTCTTAATGATGATGTTCTGCGATCAGTGGTGGAAGAAAACCCCAAAACAACTGTTCGAGAACTTGCAGAGCAACTCAAAGTCAGTAAAACGACCGTCGCTGACCACCTCAAGGCGATTGGAAAAGTGAAAAAACTCGAAAATTGGGTTCCACACTCATTAAACGATCGCCAAAAAAATCAGCGCTTTGATGTTTGTGCATCACTTCTTTGTCGAAACAAAAATGACCCATTTCTGGCCAGAATTGTTACATGTGACGAAAAGTGGATTCTCTACGATAACACTAGACGTTCTGGACAGTGGCTCGACAAAGGAGAAGCTCCAATACATTTTCCAAAGCCCCCAACTCATCAAAAAAAGGTAATGGTTACGGTATGGTGGGCTTCATTTGGTTTAATACACTACAGCTTCTTAAATCCTGGCGAAACCATCAATGCTGAATCATACTGTAACCAAATTAATACCATGCATCAGAAATTGGCAGTAATGAAGCCCTCTTTGGTCAATCGGAAAGGGCCCATTTTGTTGCATGACAACGCTCGACCACATGTGTCACGTGTAACGTCACAAAAATTATTGGAGCTTGGCTATGAAACTTTGCCTCACCCACCCTACTCTCCGGACCTCTCGCCTACTGACTACCATTTTTTTAGACACCTGGACCACTACTTACAACACATAATATTCAAAAATCAAACGGAACTGGAAAATGCATTTATTGACTTTATCAATTCTAAAAATTCTGAATTCTACTCAGACGGAATTAATAAGTTACCAACACGTTGGGAGAAATGTATTGAGAGTATGGGAAATTATTTTGATTAAAGAACATTGCTTTAAAGTAACTAGTTTCTTTTTTTTTGTTTAATACCAAAATCCTGCATTATTTTCCGGACAACCCGATAATTCTTTTAGTGTTAGTAGATTATAAACTTAAGCTTAACCTGGCGTATAATATTTTTTTCTCGATTAATCTGGCCTAATATATTCTGATGAGAATCGTTTGATGATATTGAATTTTATCTTGCTTTGACCTTCTTTTGGATCTTTCCTTTCTCAACGAAAATTGTTTCACCCTTCTTAAGGATTTTGTGAAAAATTCCTATATAAACAACTAGCACGTGGGTTGCACAAGTTAACGAAATAGCACATTTGCTGGTAACAAATGACATCGATTTTAATAAAGTTTACGTGAATAGATAAGTCTTTACACAAAACACACTGATATCTAATGGAGTATGCTATTAGTTTCAAATTCAACTCCTTACCAAAACTTTTTATCGTTAAAAAAATTTAAAACGTTTGCGACAGTTTCTTTAAACATATCAACGGTACCATTTATAAGATGGCACACTAGTTCACCAGATAACAGAACGAAGACTGTGCTACGAATGTTCTATCAGTTTTGAAATAGTGCTCTTGTATAACAAATCCTCTAGTTTTTAAAATATTTAACACGACCTTTTTCCTGAATACAGCTTCAAAATTCAAAGAACTGTGGGCAATAGCACACTGGCCCACAGATTAGCAGACCTCAGGCCATGATAGTGAAAGCAGCCTGAATTGATATTGCTAACGATTATCACTAATTGCGCGAATACGTTTATATCGCCACTGGTACAACGATTAACTTCAAAATTATTTATTTAATGTCTGTATACATGTATATACAAATTTAGAAGTCAGAAGCAAGAGAACCAGTAATAATACTTTACCTCTCGACTTGTAAAAATAAAGAATATATAATAGGGGTATTCACGATGTTTGTAAGATGTTAACTCGTGTTATCTCGAATAGAGAAATGTTCAGTAAGATCGTGAATGCCCCCTTTTTTTAGCATGTTAAACGTTAATTTTTCTGCAATGCTGTGCGTGGCGATTGGCAAAACCAAAAATAAACCTATTTTTTTCAGCTTTTATAAAGCTTTTTTTTATAAAGCTATAACAGTCGTTGGAAGCTTGTTGTTGTTTGTTTTAGTTTTGTTTTGTGTTAAATTGAAAGATGCCAGAAGTTAATAAAAAAGGAAAATTAATCAACTCTTTCATTTAAAATGCTATCTATTCACTCGAGAAGTACTAACAAATACGCTTCAATTCGTGCCAACATACCTAACTTTTACCCTAACGTCTAACAGCTTACAACTTTATAGGATAGGGGATGTATCTATCATGAATGAGGAGAGGTCAGAAATTAACAAAAGAAATGTATTGGTCTGATTTAATTAATGTGTATTAATTAGAATAAAAGGACGTGTAAACAAAAAACAGCTGTTAAATTCATGGCTGCCATGTTGGTTACCTACGCCCTAACGGATAGCAATGTGACTATATTTTCGACCTAACATCTAGCATTGGCCCTGGCCTGTTAGATCGAGCAATGTTAACTAGCCGATTCTTTCAAGTATACGTTATCATTTTTCTCGATCTAACAGGACTTAACAGAGTTAACAGGGTTAACATAAAGATCGTGAAAACCCCTAATGTCTTACAACTTAAACGTTGGGAAAATTCGACTACAAAAACCCAACCCTGAGTTACACTTAGTTTACACTAAAGTACTTAATATGTTATTCATTATTTTGTGTTTATAATAATTCACTGTATTGTCCTATTCTTCTTATTACTACATTTTCACTCATTACAATTTTAATGGCAAATTTAGCACAAATTTTTTTCATATTATCCTTAATGTATGGTACACTTGTATTAGTACACCGATTAAATGTGACTATCTTAGAATGGATACATAATACATAGAATGGAGTCTGCTATTAATTTCGAATATAAAACTAACATCACAAAATCTCCCGTCTTTTAATATAATTGAAGAGATTAAAACAATCTGAATCAATATTTTAATATTAAGGTATGAAAATACATTATATCAGATTTAATCAAACAAGTGGTCATAAAAATTTAGAACAGAATGTAAATGTCTAAGAGCATGTTGTGTATGTAGTGAAGCATGAAATATCGTTTCATTTCAGCGTTTTTTAATTTGCGGTTCTAATGGCTCGACCTAAGAGAATCAAACATGATTGATGTTACGCCAGGCGATTTCTTATCCGTCTTTTCCCCCTGCTGGCCTGTCTTGTATATGTCCCAACCCTCTTAGTATCTGCTGCAGATCTTTGATAAAGTTGTACTTTTTGTAAAAAGGAAGAATCCTGTAAGAGTTCAATGAAGGCTGAAGTTTGACTGTGCACTCGGAACAGTTTGAACTGTTTTTAAAGGCATTCCCAGGAGTGTAATGACGACGAAACTTCATCCACAACCGATCATTCGGTTTCCCTTCCGATCGAAATGTATACAATTTGGTTTTAGCCTCTCGTGTCCCGACCCTCTCCTCTAGGGCACTCCTTAGTTAATTATTCCCACTAAAGTCGTGCTCCTGTAAAAAGTCCAAATTCGTTGTCGCCTGGAGGCTTTTCTTTTTAAGAACGGGAGGAGCCCGGAGAGGCAATTACGGACAATTTCAAACTCCCACTGAGGTCGGTGTATACATATGCATATCAGACAGGGTATCGGACCAGTTAATAAGATCAAATGGAGCTCGGAGGAAGAAAGATAACATCTCGCGTCCCTTCAGACCGATCTGGAGAGTGAATCAACAGATTATGTTAATTACTCCAAGTAGGCGTTGCTCCCCGTCTACCTATCGCCCCCTGAATTATTCGATACTTCCGAAGAGATACTGCAACTTCGAGATGAATAAAAGAGTCTTTCTTCTAAACCTGCTTTTAAACATGTCTCCTATCATCCTGAACAACGTAGGATTAGCCAGATTATCAATACTCTATTCCTGGGTTATAATTAACTCAGCTATGTTGGAATTAATACTCCAGTTATCTCTGGACACGGGGGTCAGACTCATGGGATATGCATATCTCCATGCGCCTTTCCCAAATATAGCATAATAACGTGAGAAACAGATTCCCTTTTAATCAAATTAGACGTTAATATTATCTCTTGTTCCGTTTAAATATTTATCATTATAAAAATTGTATGACTATACGAAGTGTGTGGTGTTTAGTAACCGTTAGCCAATAATTATTTGGAGATCGTGAGATGCGGTCTGGTGTGACGTAGGTTATTAGAAAAACATTTTCTTTATCGTGCCAACGTTTCGATCTTTATTGAGATCATCTTCAGGGCTCAAAGTGTTTGTTTTCTGTGTAGATGATGTGAATACCTCACTGGCACTCTCAACACGACAGACAAGAATGACACATCTACACAGAAAACAAACACTTTGAGCCCTGAAGATGAACTCAATAAAGATCGAAACGTTTGCACGATAAAGAAAATGTTTTCCTAAAAACCTACGTCATATCAGACCGCATCTCACGATCTCCAAATAATAACTAACAAAAGTTTTAAATTTTTCAATTGTTTATATATTTTACAATCCTGTTTTGTATTTTTTTTTAACTTTTTATTTGTTTTTTACAACTGCATTCTTCGACGCAACAAGTAAAACAGATAGTATTTACATATAAAATTATTAACGGTAGCGTGAAAGCTTGAACAATTACCATCCAGTGATGGTAGCCGTCTTTTAATGTTATTTTTAATAATAAAGGGTAAAACTTCTGATTATTCAATCATTGAAAAAAAACACCTTACATCCAGGAATTATTATTAGTTTGCGATTAATCGTCACAACAGACCGCATCTCACGATCTCCAAATAATCATTACTAAAAAACCTATGTTTACACAGCTGGACCACACGTTTGATGGTTCAATTTAAAGGGGATGAAACCCTGCACGAAAGAGCAGAGGAGGTGTGCAACCGATTCAAAAAGTGATATGAGCGTCAAAAGACAAGAACGTTCAAGTAAGAGAGGTAAACGTTCAAGGAATGTCAGAAAAATCAAGGTGGGTCCACAGAAAACACGTCTATTGTCAACAGTAAATCAGAAAGGTAATAAATAATTATTCAGATATCGTGAGATGCGGTCGGGAGTGATGTAGGTTTCAGAAAAACATTTTCTTTATCGTGCCAACGTTTCGATCTTTTATTGAGATCANGATAAAGAAAATGTTTTTCTGAAACCTACATCACTCCCGACCGCATCTCACGATATCTGAATAACTATCGATTAACGGTCACTAATCTCTACACGTAATAAATAATACTTTCACCTCTTGTAGAGAAGTTGGCTGAACCTAGAAATGTGCCATTTCCTTCTGTAAAATTCTAATGGTGAACGTTTTTTGGAAAAAATGTTTAGCGCGATGAGAAGTGGATACACTGGCACAATCCTGACACTATAGGTCAATGGATTGACCAAGAAGAGTCTGTCCTTCCGGTCGCAAAGCGTGCTCATTTGAGAAAAAAATCCGTGTTTTCTTTTCTTGTTGAATTACGGACATGAAGGGATCTACAATATGAGTTGGTTCCCAAATGTACTGTGCACTTGAAAGGTTGTTTCACATTTTACAGCTGCTTTATCGAACAGGAACAAAGTAATATTCCAGTAAGACAACAGGGGTATTCACGATCTTTGTGTTAACCCAGTTAACACTGTTAGGTCCTGTTAAATTGAAAAAAAAGATGACTTACACTTGTAAGAATCGGCTAGTTAACGTTGCTCGATCTAACAGGCCAGGGCCAATGTTAGATGTTAGGTCGAAAATGTAGTCACATTACTATCCGTTAGGGCGTAGGTAACCAACATGGCAGCCATGAATTTAACAGCTGATTTTGTTTTCATGTGCTTTTATTGTTAAGTACGCCTTAATTGAATCATACCAATACATTTCTTTTGTTAATTTCTGACTCTCATTCATAATAGATACATCCCATATCCTATAAAGTTGGAGACTGTTAGACTTTAGGGCACAAGTTAGGTATGTCGGCATGAATTGAAGCATTGGTTAGTACTTATCGACTGCATACATAACATTTTGATTGAAAGAGTTGATTAATTTTCCTTTTTTTTTAACTTCTGGCATGTTACAGTTTAACAGAAAAGAAAACAAAAACAAACAACAACTATCCATCAAGGACAATTATAGCTTTCTTTTTTGGTTCTACCAATCGCCCCGCGCAGGATTGTGGAAAAATTAATGTTTAACATGCTAAAAAAATCGGCGTTCACGATCTTACTGGCTATTTCTCTATTCGAGTTAACACGAATTAACATCTTACAAACATCGTGAATACCTCTAATTTTCTGCCTCAAACGTCAAGGATTAGGAGGAAAAAAATGACATAATCAAGGGTCCGAAATTCACACTATTCATCATCAATCCCAGATCTGGCCCCTTGCATCATCATCTTTATCTGGCACTTTATTTGTGACAAAACCTTCCATTCTTTTGAGAAAGTGAAACAAGGTCTGACGTATTTGTTAGGATTTAACACTCATGCTTTAGGTTATTGTATTTTAGGCAATTTTCCACTGTATTTTTCCCACGTTCTCTACTATTAGTTATCTGCTTATACATACTGAACCAATAAGATGAAAAAAATGCCACGCCTCTTTTTTCTTAATACTAAGAGAAAACATGTAAGAAATGTTGATGTATGCGTTGACTAATAAATAATTTAAAATATACTGGCAAACTTAATTTTTTCTACGCCCGAATTGAAAAATGAGTTTGTGTGTAAGTCTTTATCCATATTTTAATGCGTTTGGTCAATATTTTGCTGCGTACCGTTGAGCAGATAGTTGGCAGAAAAGTAGTCTGGATTGTAAGTAACCTCAACCACAGACAAAGTTGATTTTTTACCTATTAAAATGTTCATTTGGCTGCTATACACAAAATATTAATTAATTGTTTTTGTGACCAAAAAAAAATTTGTTGATGTGTAGAATAATCTCCTCACGTTTCAGCTCATCAGTTGTTCATCAAGATTTTGAACCATTCGAACTAACTTGCCAATTAATTTCATGTGTCCGGTCGAATAAGTCACTTTATTTCACAGGTTTTCCGACTGCTTGATGGACATTATTCTTCGACATCTGTATTTAAGAAGTACGTCATCGATTGATGGTTGTCGCCATCCGAAGAGTCATTGTCAGTTTACTTTTATGACAGAAGTATAATAAAATATTTCTTGTTTTCAATGACACTTTTTAATATAAATCATCTCTTTATTTACAGATGGTAACTGTGTTGTTAAGGAATGAACCGGAAACCCTATAATCCAGTTTAAATTACGTTAAAACTAAGGGATTCTTAGCAAGGGTGCGACATTAAGAGAGGAACGGGTGAGTGAGAGAGTGAGAGAGAGAGAGAGAGAGAGAGAGAGAGAGAGAGAGAGAAAGAGATAAGGTTTCGATAAGGCCACATTCAAAGCTTTCCTTTAGTTTTGACAGATTCAATTCTAGGCATCACTTTATAAACGCATTTTGATTCCATCTGCGTATTCGCAGAAAGTTGAACGTCCCAATTCATCTTCCTAAGCCTCCTGTTTTATCCTCAATCCACTTTGAGGACACTGATCTTTCATCGCAATTGTCAGTGTCATTCATCTCAGATTTGATTTTAAAGGGTATTTTAGGAGTGATGACCTGATTATTCTTTTCAATCAAAGCTACCTAAAACAAGCTATTTTGGGCTAATGTATAAATCTACTCCTCCGTGATCGATATTACCTTACCCAAAAATACCCCGGCATTTTGCCATTTGTGACATTCTTGTTTATTTATTTGGCTCATTTTTATCATTTCCTGAACGTCAAAAAAAATTTAAATGTATATTTATACCTTTTTATTTTACTAAAAAGATTATTCCGAAACCGTGAGATGCGGTCTGGTGTGATGTAGGATTCAAAAAAACATTTTTTGGGATTTACAAACATTGTTTAAATTTAACAACTACATAAAAAATAATTTTTGCTTTGCATAAATTAAAAAAAAATTAAAAAATATTTTTTATATTCTATAAAAATATTTCTACTCAGTCAAAATGTTTTTGTGTGAGTGAGAAGAATTACTTTGAATATAAAAAATAATTTTTTCACTCTACAAATGCACTTTTTTTCCACACCCTACATGTATTTGTTAAATGTAAACAATGTTTGTAAATCCCAGGCCCTGAAGATGATCTCAATAAAGATCGAAACGTTGGCACGATAAAGAAAATGTTTTTTTTTTTAAACCTACATCAAACCAGACCGCATCTCACGATTTCCAAATAGGTTTTGAATTATTTTGATTTTTTTATAACCAAATTTTTTAAAGTTTGTAAGAGAGTTATATCTTAATGATGTTTAGAAGGTTTTGTTTTAATAAAGACCAACATTCTCATTTGACAGGCTGAGGGCTCTGTAGATTATGTTATTTTTTCCTTTAATTTTGTTAAATGATAAGGGTGATTTGCATGGTAATGTAATAATCTGCCTGAAAAGGTAGGTTTGGTAAACCAGCAAAATTTATGTTTATTGTTTTGTTTAATTATTGTAACGTCTTAAAATTTGATTCTGTTATGATCCTCTATTGACATTGGCAATTTTATATTTCATATCCCCAAAATATAATTAAGAATGAACGATTTGGCTTCCGCCCAGGCCTTAGCACCGTAGGTCAGCTTGCTGGAATAGTTGATCACGTAACTGAAGGTTTCAACATTAAAAAAACCCCACGGGGCTGGTCCTTCTTGATATAGAGAAAGCCTTTGATACAGTATGACATGATGGTATAATTTACTGAATGATTAAATACAACTTCCCAAAATACATTATCAAGGTCGTACACAGTTACCTTCACTTGAGGTCTTTTCGAGTAGCCTTTCATAATACACTCTCCTCCCGTTTTGCCATCAAAGCAGGTGTGCCTCAGGGTTCAATTCTAGGACCTATATTTTTATGCATCTTTTTAAATGCTTTGCCTACGCCCAAATCCTGCCAACTCGCTCTGTACGCCGACGACATCGCGCTTTACAGTTCATACTGGAGGATTAGTGCGATAGTAAAAAACGTTAATAAGGAGCTGGAAAGAGTAAAAGACGGTTCTGCACTAGATGGAAGATGAAAATTAACTCTTTCAAAACCAGTTGTATGCTATTCACTAAGCGTAGGCCCCTGCTCTCCTGCAATATATTATTCGAGGGGAAGTCGTTTAAGTGGTTAAGAACTGTGAGGTATCTAGCGATCACCCTCGGTATCAAATTGAATTTTGGTCCTCATACAAGATATCTTGTAGGCACCGGGAAATCGGCTATACGAACACTTTTCCCATTGCTCAGAAAGGAGCCTGGCATGAGCCAACAAAATAAACTACTAATTTATAAAGTATTTATTAAACCAATGTTCCTATATGCTAGCCCAGCATGGAATTTTACCTGTTAAACAAATCTTAATAAATTACAGGTAATTCAAAATAAATTTCTGCGGTTAGCCACTGCCTCTCCCAGATATTATAGATTGACAGACCTACACGAGCGAACTAACATGAAATGGGTAGAGGAGGAAATTCACGATGTCTGCAAATTCTTTAGGCGTATGAATGTCTGCTCAAATCCCATTTGCAGATCCATAGGTGCATATCCAACAAAGGCAAATTGAAAACATAAGAGGATGAAACACAATGTACCTGGCTTATAAATTTGTCATAATTATTTAGAAATCGTGAGATGCGGTCTGGTGAGATGTAGGTTTTGGAAAAACATTTTCTTTATCGTGCCAACGTTTCGATCTTTATTGAGATCATCTTCAGGGCCTGGGATTTACAAACATTGTTTACATATTACAATTACATTTTGGATGTGGAAAAGTGAATTTATACAATGCAAAATGTATTTTAAATATTCAATCAAAGTATTTCTACTCACTCAAAGTGTATGTCTTCTGTGTAATTGTGTCATTCTTGCGTGCGTGTCAAAAGTAAGGCATGAGGTTATTTTACAAAGAAAACTGAATCGTCGGCATCTTGTAAATTGAAAAGAAAACACCCGTTGATCAAGTTTCTTAAAATTCGATAACAATAAAATTGAAGTATCAATTTTGTTGAAATGTGTTGACAGCTTTTCCTAGTTCTTTCCTATGTACCCACTGTATGAAAAAATGCATAAAATATGAACAAAATGTAAATTTTTGTTTATTTTGACGCATGAGCGTATTTTACCCACAAGTAGATAAGGAATAAGTTGATCAATTATGAATTGAAGTACTCATATGAGTGGTGATTAGTGACCGTTAATCGATATTTATTTAGAAATCGTGAGATGCGGTCTGGTGTGATATAGGTTTCAGAAAAGCATTTTCTTTATCGTGCCAAACTTTCGATCTTTATTGAGATCATCTTCAGGGCTTGAGTTTGACACTTTGAGTGAGTAGAAATACTTTGATTGAATATATAAAAAAATATATTTTTCATTGTATTAATTCACTTTTCCACATCCAAAATGTAATTGTTGTATGTAAACAATGTTTGTAAATCCCAGGCCCTGATGATGATCTCAATAAAGATCGAAACGTTGGCACGATAAAGAAAATGTTTTTCTGAAACCTACATCACACCAGACCACATCTCACTATTTCTAAATAAACATCGATTAACCACACATTTGTCATAGTTATCAAATTCATAGTTATAAGAATGTTTATATACTTATTTATGTATTTAATTGTTTATTTAATTATTTATTTATTCACTTCTCATCTACACTTTTTATATGCGTTTATTTAATTTATATATAGACTTCATCCCTCTGCTTGTGGTTTTTTAACATACATTTTTTCCCACAAACTGTTACGGAATTTCTCTTACCTATTCGTATATAAAAATGATTAGAGTAAATAGTAGGAAGCCATAGTGAAATGTCACTTTCCCTACATTCTAAATTGTATATATTGTGCACATGTACAAATAAAAATTTATTCTATTCTATAATGTTTTATATCCTATATTCAGGAAGGTTAGGAAGTTTTCTTGTTCTTCCTTATCTATTGTGCAAAAAATATCATTTTTCTATGAATGTCAAAAATTAAATAATCTCGACTTCTCTTTCAATTCATGTTAGAGCATACGTTATTTTAGTAGTTTGTATATGTTTTTAGGCGTACAGTCGTTGGATTTTTCCAATGCTGTATCCAGTTTTAGATAAAATTCAGCTTAGATAGTTAGTGAATAACCGATTTTTATAAATTTAAGCAATATTAGCTAAATATGCAAGAAATATTTAGATAATATTTCTTCCCGAATATTTGCATTACGAACGACATACACGTTTCTAACACGCGATGCTTAACGCAAACTTATCTCGCTGCCGATAAAACAAACTTACGGCGAACTGTATAGTTGGAAAGATTGGAGCTTATCTAAATTTACAATAAATTTTTGAAATAGTTGTAACACGACAGAAAATGAAAAGGCGATAAGGAATTGAAAATCAATTTATGAGAAAATCAAGTTTCCTATGTAGCTGAATAATACTGAATGGAAACTTAGTTTGCGTCACCCAGGAGCTTCATGTTTAAAATCAATTAACCAAAATTCGGTCAATTTGATCAATAGGCCGTGAAATTGTGCTTGGAATTATTTAAGCGAAATACCAGGTCATGTCTTGGTTACGGGGAAAACGCTTGTTGACATACCAATTGTGGAAGCTTGTGATAATACGGACACAACTGGGAGTCGATTCACCGAACTCCGAATCTGGGTTAATATTCAAGAGGTTGACCCACGGCCGACTCCGCTCGGAGGGGCATAATTGCCAGGCCCGGCTTTTGCGGAAAAATTTCAATTTTCAAAAATTTTTCCCAACGATAGAATCAACAGGGCGATTAACAACTTGTTGCTTCGTCAAATATTTAACTTTCCCTTCATTGCGATATTCAAATTGTTCCTTTTTATTAATCCCGGACCAAACAAACCCTTAAGTGATTCCGACTCACCCAACTCCCACTGAATGCCAATTATGTTCCTTCTGACCATTAAACATCCGTGTTTACTAACATTAACTAAAATTAGAGTTTCACAACAGATTGATAACCTTTTAGAAAAACCCTTTCTATATAAATATTTAAGGTGGTATGACTATATAATTAATAAATTTCAACCAGTGAAGACTTTCTATTTTTAACTAATATTTAAATACATAACCATGATCATCTTTATACAAATATACATTTTATTTGATTCGTAGATTTCATTTATAGTATGCAAGTGAATATCTTCATCTAAAACAGTCTTCTCCTTTACAAAAAAACTGTAATATAAGGTAAGAAAGAAAGTGTTTTCGTTAGTATTTTATCAAAAAATTTAAATTTTGTTGCCAAATAGATATTATTAGCGACGAATTACGTATGATTACAATTATTCGAATCGTCTACCATTAAACGACCAATAAACAGAACGGTTGAAAATCCTTTTCCTGCATACCTAAAAACAATCCTAAAACAGCATCCAACATTTATTGCTTAGTTATTTTTTAAATTATCCGGGTTGTAGAGCGTTACCTTACGGTTATTTTTTTTTGTAAGCAATGCCTAACCTGTCTTACTAATGATAAAACTGGATTTTATTTAGTGAACGATGGGACTTCTTTGGATGGCACTGGTCAGAATTTGGTGACTATAGTAATTATACGGTTTTCAAAACAAATTTTTTTTTCAAAAATTTACAGGCTTTATTTTATTATTAATTACTACTGTATAAGGTGAAGTAAGGTAATATTGAGTGAAATGGATAATAATGTAATAATGAGTGTAGTGAGAGATAGATAAATGTATAAATACGACAATAGATAGGTCGAAACATAACACGAAGGTAGTTTGATGGATACATAAATAAATAGGTAGAAGGATAGATAGAATGGAAGATAGGTAGACAAATAGATAGACAGATATATACATAGATAAATAGACAGGTAGATAGTCGGGCAGAAAAAAAAATACATATCGGTGGGTGAATGGATAAGAAGAAAGAAAGATAGATTTTTAACTAAATAGGTAAATATATGTGTAGATATTTAGATAGATTAATTGATTGATTCATGACTAAATATATAGAAAGATAAATAGAAAGAGAGAGAGAGAGAGAGAGAGAGAGAGAGAGAGAGTGGGAGAGAGAGAGAGAGAGAGAGAGTGAGAGAGAGATGTATGGTTAGATAAAAGATAGATAAATATATAGGTGGGTAGGTAGATAGATACATAGATAGATAGATAGATAAATGGATATTTAGATAAATAGATAGTGAGGGACAAAAAGAGAGAGATTGGCAGACGCATTGATAGAGAGATAAATAGATAGGGAGAGAGAAATACAACGAGTGCGGGAGGGAGTGTGGGAGGGAGAGAGAGAAAGAGAGAGAGAGAGAGAGAGAGAGAGAGAGAGAGAGAGAGAGAGAGAGAGANAGATAGGGAGAGAGAAATACAACGAGTGCGGGAGGGAGTGTGGGAGAGAGAGAGAGAGAGAGAGAGAGAGAGAGAGAGAGAGAGAGAGAGAGAGAGAGAGAGAGAGAGCGAGAGAGAGGGAGAGGGAGAGGAAGAATGAGAGAGAGAGAGAGAGAGAGAGAGAGAGTGAGAGAGAGAGAGATATTATACAGGAAATCCGGCCGGTGATATTGTGAACTAATAATCAAACCTATTTTCTTGAAACTTCGCCCTTCTGACTTATTTACACTCATAGCAAATGCTAGTCGGACTAGGACTTGCAACCGTTTCAAAATAAAGGGCATTTCGATATCTTTTCGTCGATATTTCTCTCTAATAATATTCGAGGGAGTACACAACATCTCCCTTTTTATTCCATATTAACATTTCGCAGTGTGGTGTCTATTAATTCGTTTTGCTAGCAAATAGGTCCCGTTAACAAATCTCTCCTGTGTATAAATTTTTCAATAACATAACTAACTATTCATCCTTTTCAAGCGTTTAAGTGTAGTTCTGCTGGACGCAAACCCGAAGTCATTGATTGTAAATATTCAAAGGGATACAGTAAACTTAACTTTTCACTGTCAGCTTTGTCACTGGCCCACTTAACCATTAGTATTAATTAAGGTTTTTAGTTGAGATGAAAAAAAGTTAATGGCACGAGCGGGATTCGAACCCACGATTTTCGGCTAGATTCGGCTGCTCTACCTACTTGAGCTATCGTGACTTCCTACACCAACTCCCCATCTCAACCTACAACCTTTAGAAATTTCCAACCTTTTTGCCATTTTTCATTCGCAAGGTCGTGGGTTCGAATCCCTCTTGTGACGCTAACTTTTTCATTTTAACCAATAACTTACATAAAGATTTATTTCGTCAATCGGACCACGAAATATAATGGAATTAATTGTAAAGTTGATTCGTATTGATAATTTCTCTCAGATATAAACAATACTATACATTGCATAATAATAAAATCTATACTGTATTTATGATATATACAAACAAATAGCTGAGCATTTCTGAAAAACAAATCTCGGGTTACCGCCTTTTTTTCCCATTTTTTGAGATGGGGAGTTGGTGTCTAAGTGGATCGATGTCGAAAAAAGCTCAAGTGGTAGAGCATCGGTGTATTTAGCCGAAGGTCGTGGGTTCGAATCCCGCTCGGACATCAACTTCCTATCTCAACCCCACCTTATGAGTTTTCCCTCCTTTTTTTTTCATCTCAACTAAAGACCTTAATTATTTGTAATGATTTAATTGGTCAAGCGGACCACGAAATTAGTGAATTTAACCATTAGTGTTCCCTTAGTAGTTGTTTCCCAACAATATGCTATATATATGAATAGCAAAAAGCTCCATTACATAATTCTTTGTGAGATAAATCTAATGGCTAAAACTTATAAACTAATTTATCGCGTAACATTTCCTGGATGTTAAAGTTTTTTTTTTTTGTTAAATTATATTATTTCCAATATCTAATAACCAAACTAAGAATTCAATGGAATCTTGATCCGCACGCATATTCATGGAAAATTTGTATTGCTGAAATATAATATTTTATATATATAGACACACACACACACACACATATATATTGATTTCCGAATATATATTATATATATATATCAGTAAACTAATCAATAAAAAGTAAACATTTTATTTACATGTGTCCCGACTACAAAGAAAATTAAATTTTGTGGAAAAACGAACCGATCAATTAAAATATTTTTTCTTGCTAAATAGAACGCATTAAGTTAACTTAATAAAAAATAAATCACCTATAAAAAGTGTAAAATCGGTTTTATTCTCTTTCCGATTTGGAAAAAAGCAATTGAATTGTCAGATACTGAGGTCCGTTTATGTGCACATTTCTAAAGACTTGGCCATAAAAAGGGGGTGGAACGTTTTCATACAGGTTTAAAGTACATCTGAGAGCTGGATTAAAAAGGAAAAGGGGCCGTTGAGATTTCAGGCGACTAAAAGGGGGCTCATTTAAAGAGTTAGAAGATTGCAAGGAGTTTAAAAAAAGATGGCAAAAATGGAGAACTAGTGGTTGTTTGCTCGGACACGGGCGGTTTCTTTGATCCCGTGGTAATTGTGCAGAGTAAAGAGGGCCTCGGTAAACGCTTTTATAAATATTTTCTTAATATCAATTCCGCCCTGGTGGAGTGTCACTGGTGCTACAAAGGAAAACACGTGTAAACCCGAATTGAAAGGGGTGCCCTTTTTCTTTTTCTCTTTTCCCTCTCGCACCGGCAGATAAAGAGATCGGGGTGGGAGAGATTGAAACCCCGGGACAACGGCGCTAGACCATTGAAGTGGAGATAGGATCTGGGAAAGGGAAAGGCACTTTAATAATAGAAGTCACAAAAAATCCTGAAGGTAAAGCACCAATTAGTTGTAGGATTGTCGAGGGACTTTTTTTGGTGAAAAACCGACCGCCGATTTGACGTAACCTGGAAAATTGAACAATAAAGAAGCTCACATCCTAATTTAATTCCTAATTTTCTGAATGTGCTGCACCTATACAAGACGACAGGATCTGATGATTTTATTAAAATTTGAAATAAACATAATTTTTATACAAAAAAAACCCTCATCACTGTTTTTTAACTCGCATATTGTTCTATCAAGTTATTATTCAACATGCAATAATTAATAAATACCATTTCATGTACAAATTTATAAAACAAAACATATGCCTTAACATAAAATAAAGGCATGGATAAAAACCGTCTGCCGTACTGCTATAATAATATTAAAATATAATAAATGTGAGTTGACTTTCATACCACAAAATATCTATAAAAAAGACTATATTTTCAGCATGTCATTATGACATAGATACTATTATATCATAATGTAATACTGAAATTTTATGTAAGAGAAGGAAAACAAAATAAATTAAACGGTATTCCTCCCGTACTGGAGGGCGTAACGTTCAAAAACCCATTGGGTTTCACTTTACGATTGCTTGCAGATATTATTACAAACTGAAATTCCAGGGGCTGTACCAGGATCCGAACCCAGAACCGCTGGCATGGCAAATACGAGTGGGACGCCGAACCTACCCGGGGACTGCGGTCTGCGTAGCAAACCCCTAGTTTTCATAATAAAATTGGCACGAAGATTGTATTGTCCTGTGATTAACATAAGCGGACACATTAACATAGGTCAAAATAATCACTAAGCAATTATGTAATGTAAATATCATAAATATTTATCAAATCAGATTATTTTTCAATTTTCCAGAAAACGGTGTACTTTGCATTATTTTTTATATAATTTATTTGTAGTCCGTACATCTCAAAATATTACAAGTATGTTTCTTTTATAGTGTTAACAGCATATTCACCAGAAAGCAAGACAGGGAAAACTAGCCAATGTTGGTCCCCAATATAAGGGATCAAGAAGCGAGTTTCGATGGCATCGTCGTAAGTGAACAGAGGGTTTGGGTACAGGATTAGGATGGATTGAGATCTTTGTATCAACTTTGGGAAGCGGTTTCGGAACAGTTACTTGAAAAAAAGGAATGTTGACGTCACCATGGGTAGTTAGGTTTTTTCCAATGACGTAGTAATTACAAATATGTAGGTAAATTTTTTTCGAGGTCATATCACTGGACCCAGAGGATACAGGTAAAACAACTAACCAACGCTGGCATTCATATGATGGATGAAAGAGTGAGGTTTCGACGTCATCGTCGTTTAAGGTGTAAGTGACGATAGGGTTTGGGATCGAGAGCTTGGTGTCAACTTTGAGATGCGGCTTCGAAACAGTTTTTTACGAAAGTAACGTTGAGATCGTCTTGGACTGTTGGGTTTTAGTGACGTAGCTTTCACCATTTGTCAGAGGTCTTTTAATTGCAAGCATTGGATGCCCTGGATGTTACTTTGATACAACCCCACATTTAGTTGAGTTTTGACGATGACTCACGAGTGAGAATTCTACGTTAGCCAGCTAACTTGCTAAGTTGTAAGTTTGTGAGTTGTGTTGAAATCGATCTTGATGTAAAATGGAAAACAAGAATTTTTTCGTTGAAAATTTGCCGCTTTTTCACTTCACTATTTGATGTTAATGATTTCTTAAAGGGGTTGGCTTAGAAGGCTAAATAACGGTGTCTTTCGCATCGGTTGACATATGGTGTAAAGGTAATATGGTGGAAAATATGGTATAAAAGGAATTCAGTAGTATAAATGGTATAAAGGATGGGGCTAAAAATGATCCCCTGTGGTACGCCAGCTTGTATTGTTCAGACATCTGAGTACATGTTGCCGTATGTCATCTTGAAACAGTGTTCAATTAACTAGGATTCGAAATTAAGGTAATAAGGTGTGTTAGAAGCATTTAAGTTTGTACATCATCCCTATATGCCAGACTCTATCAAACAGAGCTAAATGTAGAAAAAATTGAAGTTTCATTTTTTCTATACATTTTTTAAAATTACTGTTTGCACGAAGTAACTGCATAGTTTAGTTAATATTAAAATAAAACAATCGTTTGTATACAAAAATAAAAACCGTTTTCATGTTTTAAGATTTTATTAGTTGAATACAAATGAAATAAAGATAAAGAATAAATTAATGACAAAATAAAGTAGCCTATTTCTTATTTTAAATCGAAGAAACAATAGCATAAAATAATTTTATTTAATTATTGATCGGTTTAATTTAATAATTTTTCATCACTATTACAGTTGATTTCGGTTTGACTACTTTTTTCAGTACACATTTATTAACAAAACTTATTATTGTACATTGGTATATAATTGAAGAGAAAACATATATAATTGTTCAAATGGATGGACACACAATGGCGGACGTAACGAACTCTTTCAATATACGTAATAATTGGCAATGAGCAAATTGTACAAACTCGGTCGAGAAGGAGCCAGCAGTCCGTAAAATAATGTCGTGGGGCAGAAGGTAAATAACTCGAGTACACACTTCAGTGGAAGTGTTCTCCACAAAGGACCAGTCTTGAAATAAGGCGAAAAAAAATAGTCACGTTGTGTTGAAAAATTATTTGATATCATGCCCAACGCAACATGACAGTATATCTAAAAAAATATCTTTGCGTTACAATTCAAAAACAATACAATATATTAGGAGTATTCACGATGTTTGTAAGATGTTAACTCGAATAGAGAAATGTCCAGTAAGATTGTGAATGCCCCCTTCTTTTCTTAGCATGTTAAATATTAATTTTTTCTTAATGCTGCGAGTGGCGACTGGTAGAACTAAAAATAAAGCTATGACAGTCCTTGAAGGCTTGTTGTTGTTTGTTTTGGTTTTCTTTTGGGTTAAATTGTAGGATGCCAGAAGTTAATAAAAAAGGAAAATTATTCAACTCTTTCATTCAAAATGCTATCTGTGCACTCAAAAAGTACTAAAAAATGACAAGCTTCAATTCGTGCCGGCATACCTAACTTTTATCCTAATGTCTAACAGCCTACAACTCTGTAGGATGGGGGATGTATCTATTATGAATGAGAGTATAAGGGCAGGTCAGAAATTAACAAAAGACAAGTATTGGTCTGATTTAATTAATCTGTACTTAAGAATAAAAGTTCTTTTAAACAAAAAACAGCTGATATGTTCATGGCTGCCATGTTGGTTACGTGGTTACGCCCTACCACTTGAGCTAACGTGACCTCGATGAAAGATTTTACTGTAAATTCCTCGGCGACAAATGAAATGGCTACGGAGAGCTTTTAATGAAGGTATACTTCATTTTATCTTATTAAATTCACTAGTTTTCGTGGTCCGCTTGACCAATTAATATATTACAATTAATTAAGGTTTTTAGTTGAGGTAAAAAAGTCAATGGCACGAGCGGGATTCGAACCCACGATCTTCGGCTAGATACGCCGCTGCTCTACCTACTTGAGCTATCGTGACTTCGTACACCAACTCCCCATCTCAACCTACAACCTTTAGAATTGTCCAACCTTTTTGCCATTTTTCATTCCCAAGGTCGTGGGTTCGAATCCCTCTTGTGACGCTAACTTTTTCATTTCAACCAACAACTTACATAAAGATTAATTTATTTCGTCAATCGGACCACGAAATATAATCGAATTAATTGTAAAGTTGATTCGTATTGATAATTTCTCTCAGATATAAACAATACTATACATTGCATAATAATAAAATCTATACTGTATTTATGATATATACAAACAAATAGCTGAGCATTTCTGAAAAACAAATCTCGGGGTACCGCCTTTTTTTTCCATTTTTCATTTTTTGAGATGGGGAGTTGGTGCCTAAGTGGATCGATGTCGAAAAAAGCTCAAGTGGTAGAGCATCGGTGTATTTAGCCGAAGGTCGTGGGTTCGAATCCCGCTCGTGACACTAGCTTTTTAATTTCAACCAACCTTACGTAAAGATTAATTAATTGAAAGAAGTTATTCGCTCAATCGAACCACGAAATATAATGTATTATTAATTTTTGTTGGCTGATGGTATGGGAGTGGGTGAACTCAAGCTGAACAAGCAATTGGATCACTTATTGGGTCTGTCTTCACTTGCATTAAATCAGTTATTACCATTAAGTGACCTAAAGAATTTTCAGTATATAACACTTATTTTGTAATATTATATTAGGCAAACAAACTCTCACAATACTGATCTTTATCACGGACGATTTTTTCACTCCAAATTCAACCAACGTTTTATCTTCAAAAATATTTATAGAAAGTAAATTTATATTATTAATTGTTCTTTAAGATTTAAATATTAACCAAATTTGAACTTAATGAGTGAGTCATAAATCTCATATGCTTAAGACCATAAAAACCGTGAAATCTGTAAGGTTATGAGCATCTAGCCAAAACCATTTAGCAGTAACTGGAAAGTAACTGTGGCAGCTCATGAATTCCTTCAATTAAAAGAAGTGTCTTTAAATGACGTCATCGGTACAATAGGCGAAAAGTGAGTCATACTCTTGCTCTTCAAATTATTTAGATAACCGTGAATTATGTAAATCCGAATGAACTACAATTTACATTAACTGTAGATTCTGGACAGACTTCATTCAATTGTGATACGCCATATTGGAGGTACAATCCGTCAGTTACGTCATTGATGCAATAAGCAAGAAGTAAGCTGTACTAAAACGTATATGAAATTCACCTTTAAAGGTTAAACAAAAATATTAAGATAAATTATTCAAATGTTAAAAAAATGTAGGTTATAATTTCGTAAACAGATAATTGCACACATGCTTAATCCTCCACTGACTTTATTGGACACGACTACCACCAATGACGTCATCAATGCAATATGCAAAAGTTACACTGTATAATTTAATAAGATAATTGCTACTTCGTTAAATATGAGGGCTTATTCACCTTTCAACATCCTATCACAAAACGTTTAAAGAACCAACTACTGGACGTCCAGAAGGTATAATACTACAATTTTTTTGTGAGAGAAAAATGATCAGCGTGGCAATGAATCTGCAATTTGCTCGTTACCAATCACTTTTCGTCTGACTATTTTCCCAATTTTAGTCGCTCAGACAACATTTATTTAACAGAAATTTTAAAGTAACACATGTATCTGGTGGAACAAAGCTCAACAAACAGTAGCTACCCAAACATTAAGCAGCATACGAAGACTAGCAAACCTATGTATCACAGGGGCGATGAGATCAACCTATACAAATGTATTAGAAACTCTGCTAAACATACTGGTTTAAGAACTGGAAATATTTATTCAAGGAGAGGCCCATTAGGCTCCAGAAACTATTAAATTGGATAGGACTTAAACAATTCGGGCATACAACCATAATCAACCAAATCCAATGTCTCAACAGACTATAAAGAAGAGGAAGAACGCAGGAGAACATCAGATACAATGATATGGTATACAAATGGCTCCAGAACAAACGAAGGAACCGGATCAGGCGTTTTCTGTACAAGCCCAAAACATGAGCAATCAAACTCATTTCGGAAGTAAACTTTTCGGTCTTTCAAGCAGAAATACATGCCTTCAATGCGTGTGCTTTGGAAAATTTTAAAAGAGGTTACACTGGCAAAAAAATCCTCCTAAGATCTGATAGCCAAGCAGCCATTAAAGCATTAGCTTGTAAAAGAATCACATCAAAATTAGTCAGTGAATGCATCCAAAAGCTGGGGAAACACAACAACCTGATGATATCTTGGTTGCCAGGGCTTAGAGGAATTTTGGGTAATGAGAAAGCAGATTGTCTGGCCAGAGGAGGATCTGCAAGACCATACATAGGCCCCGAACCTATTCTTGGGATAACAAAAACAAATGCAGAATCCTCCATCGCAGAATGGATCCAATCAAACCAAAAGAAGTGGATAAACTCTGGCGGCGCTATACATAGTAAACTTATGATGAAACAACCGTCATCAAGACTGGTAAACATTGGTGCAAGTGGAGAGGGCCAAACTTAGAGGAGTGCTAGGACTACTAACCGGTCACTTGCATCTGAGAAAACATCTACACAACATGGGTTTATACAACGATGATTCTATTTGCAGATTATGTAATGAGGAGGAGGAAGCAGCCACCCGTATCATCTTCGAATGCGAAGCAACAGCTCAATGGTGATTTAACCTAACATACGGAAAAAACTTATGGAATTTGCAGCAGCGGCAGTCAATAACCTGATATTTCTAAGGAGAATGATTGAATCTATTGCTCTAAACTAAGTCACTGGGAAGGTACAATAAGCCATAAGGCTGCAGTGCCTGGGAGCGCAAACCACGTTTTATAGTATCCTTTTTTTACCATACCATACCAAGTAAAACATGCCTTGACATAAGATCAATAAACTGATGGTACTCTAAACTCTAAGTGAGGTGTAATTTGAGGCAACATATAATTCAACTTGTATGATGTTCTAACCTGACATAGCATCAGTCGACGATCGTTGCAATAAGTGAAAGCTTGGAATCATTTCAAGTATTGATACATTGTAGAATACCGAATTTAAATAAATCCCACAGCTATGTACTTCAATAATAAAAGGTCTGTTAAAACAGATTTGCCGCTAAGTAGCAATTTACATTGGATGACCATTTGCACAGGTGAAAATTTAAAACTGGCTTGGCTTTATCAATCGACATCTGCGATCATATATGCTACCTAGCGGTTCTGTTGGAAAGTGTGAATATGATAAAAGAAGAGCCTGTACGCGTGTGTGAGTGTATGTCTGTTGGATAGAGCGATAGAGATCACTACTTCAAGTAGGCGGTATTCTCGCCGATGGGCATTCCTGCTCCCGAGCTGTCACAACTCTCTTTTGCATATAACACCACGCCCTCCATAGACACCGAGAGATAGATAATTAAAAATAACCCTTACCGTTATGGCTGATACTGGCTACATCAACAATGCCGGCCTGGCCGACATTAATTTCCGAAGCGTAAGCTACTTATTACAAGCCGGCAGATCGACTTACAGGATACATACAAAAAATTGGGTAGTGAAAAAGGTTTGTGGGTAAAAGTTCGACAGAGAAAGGTCTCTTGTTTTTATAACCTCTCAACAGGCGTTGTCGAAAACACACAGCAGTAATTCAATCGATGGAGATGCTTCAACACGGCCCTCGGAAAGCTCTCGAACGGCGTGAAGATGGCCTGTTGCCTCTTGTAAACTACAACCATGTATACGATCTACGACAATGGGACGGTCGCCTCTTCAATAACCCACTCCACGCGGCCTTTTACTGAAAGTTTCGACTTCCTATTTAGGACCACTCCGCCGAAAACTGGGATGTAACAAATTGACAGGCTTTGATAGTTTACTGTGAACTTTCGATGTTCCGGTTGCGAGAGAATTTACTAGAATCAACTTCCGAACATGATTGCTTCTTGACATCATAATACTAAAGTTATGGATGCGTAGAAGTAACAGAACCAAAAGGTAACGAGGGTGAGATCTGTATAATGTATTGTTAATGTGAACATTGGAAAACTATACCCCGAGATTTATTTTTCAAAAATGCTCAGCTATTTGTTTTTATGTATCATAAATACAGTATAGATTTTATTATAATGCAATGTATAGTATTGTTTATGATATCTGATAGAAATTATCAACAGGAATCAACTTTACATTTAATTCCTGTTATATAATTATAACAGTTGTTATATTCCTGTTAATATAATTATATTTCGTGGACCGATTGACCAAATAAATTAATCTTTATGTAAGTTATTGGTTGAAATGAAAAAGTTAGCCTCACAAGCGGGATTCGAACCCGACCTTGGACATGAAAAATGGCCAAAAGGTAGGACAATTCTAAAGGTTGTAGGTTGAGATGGGGAGTTGGTGTACGAAGTCACGATAGCTCAAATGGTAGAGCAGCGGCGTATTTAGCGGAAGCTCGTGGGTTCGAATCCCGCTCGTGACACTAGCTTTTTCTTTCAACAAACACCTTATATAAAGATTAATTAATTGAAAAAAATTATTATTGTTACAGATGAAAAATATATTTGAACTAACTCAGAATTATAATTTGAATGATTCCAAAAAAATGTACAAAAAGTTCTGCAGGTTCAATAAATATGTTTCTGCATGCTGTATGTGCTGCATGATCGCGCTGCATTCATTTACTGACCTGATATAAACAACTTAAGGACCTAAGCGAATAATTTAAGGGTTGCCTCTTTAAAAGGACAGAACTGATTCTGTAAAAGCTGCTATATTGATTGACTAGTTTTCGAGGTCCGCTTGACTAATTGCTATATAGATTTATTTTTACAGTGTTGTAAAGTTGTAGTTTAAAAGTTTTTTATTACATTTTATTTCTTGCTTTTTATTGTATTAAGTGAATATTTTCTATATAAGCTTAATTTTTGTTTGTGTTCCTTGTAGAAGAAGTTATGCAGTGACAACACTCACTACCTCACACTGAAAACTCGTCGTTTTTCACTCACACAGGTCGTGTGTCAATGTAAGGAATTAATTGAAATGAAAAAGTTAATGTCACAAGCGGGGTTTGAACCCAAGATCTTCGGCATGGAAAATGGCAAAAAGGAGGGAAAACTCGAAAGGTTGTAGGTTAAGAAGGGGAGTTGGTGTCCGAGTGGATCCAAGTCACGATAGCTCAAGTGGTTAGTGCAGCGGCGTATTCAACCGAAGGTCGTGGGTTCGAATCCCGCTCGTGACATTAACTTTTTCATTTCAACCAATTCCTTACATCAAGATTAATTAATTTACAATTAATAAATTTCAATTAATTAATCTTTAGATAAAGTATTGGTTGAAATTAAAAAGTTAATGTCACGAGCGGGATTCGAACCCACGACCTTCAGCTGAATACGCCGCTAATAAATGTAATTAATTAATGATATTTATTGTAACCATTCATCTACGTGGCACAAAGAAATAAAAAATAATTTACAGTGGCCTGGTCGAACGTAAGGCAACTTCAACAAATACATTTAAAAATATAGTTCTTTCAGCACTAGAACAATAATTCAAAATTAATAAGCACTATATTTCTAGTAGGACTATTATTGCATATGGATGGAGAGAGAGTAAGAAAAGTGTTTGGGATATATAGATAGATTGAAGAGAGAGAGAGAAAGATAGATAGAGAGAGAAAGTGAGTGAGAGAGAGAGAGAGAGAGAGAGAGAGAGAGAGAGAGAGAGAGAGAGAGAGTTAGAAAGAGTGGGTGTGCCTAGTAACTTTAACAGATATGTGCGAAGCAAGAAGGAGATGGTACATGGACATAAAGGGTAAGTTTGTGACACTTAGTGACTGTTAATTAATGATTATTTATTTGGATATCGTGAGATGAAATAAAGGGTAAGTGTGAGTTATGGATGGGAGGAAAAAAACAGATGGGGTGAAAGGGTAAAAAAATTTCTAGATAAATAAATATATACATAGAGGTAGAAAGAGCATATAAAAAACCGCGATTGAGACAAATTTAATAAGAAAACGTGATTGAGAAAGAAATATTGGGTGAAAGAATAAACATTATCTTTAAAATGTATTCATTTGTTTAAGCTTTTCGAAATAATTTATTATAATTTTTGATTTCTTATAAAATTTTTTGTAATATTTTAACATTTATATTAGCTTTAGTGTTAAATTTTTATTCTCATTTTAATTACTTTATGTAATTTTTTTATTTAGCACTAATAAATAACCTAACATTAGTGTTATTCTATTTGTCTTTGGTTTAATGTAAGGACTTTTTTCGTCTCCTAAACCAACCCTGGTCTTTGGTTGTTTTTTCGCCATTGGGCTTAATCTTCATGGGCAGCACCTGTTGTCCCTTGCAATTCTGCGATACCTAGCGATGAATATTCATGGTGTTTCCTCTGTTTGTTCGGACAAAGTGTCTTTGCGGTCTAGCCAGGCCGCAGCGGTTGAGAACAGCACACTTCCAACATAGGTAAATGTTTCCCCATAATAACAGTGGGGGCCCGTCTGAGCCAATTACCCCTTCCTTCATTTCCCCCTGGCCTTTTACCTATCCTATTTATTATGTACATTCGTTGTACTCTGTTTAATGGAAATTGACAGGGGTACACGGGTGGAAATCCGGAAGCGGAAAAAGAGAAACATAGAAATGGGGTAGTTTTGAGGATCCGGCGTGGGCGGATTGGTCTCCCGGCCCTACTCAAGACAAAGTGAGACGTCTTTAAAGTTCATCATTTAAAAGTGTATTTTTTTGCTAACTTTTTGATTAGCCCTGCTCGGAAAAGCTTTGCACAACTCTTCAAAAGATTTCTAAACATGAAAATCCCTTTGGAATTCAATTGTTCAGGCAACGTACAATATAAAGCAATTTCAAATTTACTTAGAAATACTGCCGATGGAAAAAGAAAATAGTTACCAAGCGATACAAACTATCTGAATCGAAAAATAAAACTGTTTATTGAAATGTATAAGATTCAAATCCTTCATGTTTCCATTAAAACTCAAATCATAGAACAAACGGTCCAAAGTTGATCAAACAATAGTGCTTTACTGGTCAGTATCAGAATTAAGTTATTGATATTTATGCAAATAACTGATGAAGTGTTTTGCTTACGTGATGCATGGTACGTCTATATGCAATTTGCATATTAATGAACTTTTAAGTAATTTAAATTAGAATAGGCTTAATTATTCATCCATATGGGAATATTATATTGTGCACCGGTATTACAAACAACAAATATTACAACAATAACATTAATAATTTACGATAAAATCATATATTTTTCAATTTGAAGAAACCATAAAAAAATTAACTTCTTGCTAAATTGTAAAACTGAATAATAAGAAATAATGTTCAGGAGAGAGAAAAAAAAGGAGAGATTGTTCGAGAGAGAGAGAGAGAGACTGAGTAAGAGGGAGGATTGAAGAGAGAGAGAGAGAGAGACAGACAGAGAGAGAAAGAGGGGGAAGAGAGAGGGAGAAAGAGAAAGAGATTGTTAGAAAGAGAGAGAGAGAGAGAGAGAGAGAGAGAGAGAGAGAGAGATTATAACTCCAACAGAAAGAATATACAAGAGGAGTAGTCAAAAAAGGCACATAATAACAAAAAGAACAAATGAACAATTAAGCAATAATAACAAAAACACACGGCTTAATAATTCAAGGCTATTGTTAGATAGGATATTGTTAGAAAGAGAGAGAGAGAGAGAGAGAGAGAGTGAGAGAGAGAGAGAAGAGAGGGGGAGAAAGAGAGAGAGAGAGAAGAGAGGGGGAGAAAGAGAGAGAGAGAGAAGAGAGGGGGAGAAAGAGAGAGAGAGAGAGAGAGAGAGAAGAGAGGGGGAGAAAGAGAGTGTGATTGTTCGAGAGAGAGAGAGAGAGAGAGAGAGAAGAGAGGGGGAGAAAGAGAGAGAGGGTGAGAGAGAGTGACGGGAAAGAAAAAAGAAAACAAACAGTAGGGAACAAGAGAGTGTAAAAGAATAGTTGAAATGTTGATGAAATAAGATTGTTAGAGAGAGAGAGAGAGGGAGAGAGAGAGAATGAGTGGGAGGGAGTGAGTGACGGGAAAGAAAAAATAAAACAAACAGATGGGAACAAGGGAGTGTAAAAGAAAATTGAAATGATGACGACGAAAGGAAGAGTGTGAAAGAGCGAAAACTAAGAGATAGGAAGGAATAAGGGAGTTTGGGAGAGTGGGAAGAGAGATTCGTAAGAGATAAACGCTTGATTCCATTCAATTTGAATCACTAAGCGTCGTAACGATTCAGTTAATGGAGATATTGAGTGTGTCTTACTTATCGATTACTGAATCGAAATAAACGTACTAAAATAAGAGAAAAATTACACATTGACGTAAATATTGATTAACAGAAGAACGTTCTTTTATTTCAGTAGGTCCAAAGTAAAAATTAGAATAAATGAGATGTAAACTATAAAAAATTGTCTAATTGAAAGTTTTTAGGTGATGTTTAAAAATATTGCTTTTTTTGGAAGTTTTACACGCGCTTTGTCAATAAGGCACTGCGGAATGAGGGAAATCAGCGTGAAAGTCTCAAACAAAGCATGGAAGTGCGAAGCTTTGCAAAAAGGAGGGCCAAAAAAACCGAGGAACCATTGTGATTCAAGTAAAATAATGGAACGGTGGGAGAGAAGTAATGGCACCCTGCATTAACTCCCATCCTATAACTCCCTGAGATTGTTCCCAAGATATGCAGGGGATTGGCAACCCTTTATACTCTCATACGTTGGGAAGCAATTCCCCTAAGTCGGGAAGAAGGTTACCTCCAATCCATTTTCTACATTAGTTTTGTGAATGATTGATGAAATGTGCATTACTCAACAATGGTGAATTATTTAGTAGGAATCCAGAAAAATATTAAGCCGCGGTTAAAAAATAAAAATTAAAAAATATAAATCACTATTCAACTGGATACCGTTAAAAAATGCAACTTAGAAAACAAATGTAATACCCAAGAATCGAAAAATATTTTCGCTCGTGGGTAGTCGGCGAAATAACATAAGATGGTCATGTATTATTCATCCCTTTCGTCAAACACAGTTAGTCCAAAACTGAAAACCTGTCTCTAGAATTATAACTGCAGCAGTGGCAGTTTATAGTTGAGTCAAAGAGGGTAAACCTAATAAACAGCCTATATAATGACTCTAAGCGTTAAACAATATTTTTTAAATTCACTAATTTCGTGGTCCGCTCCAATTAAATCATTACAATTAATTAAGGTTTTTAGTTGAGATGAAAAAAAGTTAATGGCACGAGCGGGATTCGAACCCACGGCTAGATACGTCGCTCTCTACCACTTGAGCTATCGTGACCTCTATCCACTCGGACACTAACTTCTCCTCTCAACTCCACCTTTTGAATTTTCCCTCCTTTTTGCCATTTTTCAAATGTCGTGTAATCGGATATCACATCAACTTCCTATCTCAACCCCACCTTAAACACACTATAAACCTTAATTAATTGGAATAGTTAAACAATATGTTATAAACTAATCTTGAAGTAATAAAAAAATTGAAATGTATAACTATTGAAACTAAAACTCTTTTAGTATGCAATTTCTCTGGTTCATTTCTATTTACACACTTTTTGTACAATGGTTTTCAGGGACATCTGCCTATATTCGTTGGTTTGCCTGACTGTCGCGTTTGGCTGTTATCCATATTTATGTTCCCCATTTATATTTATGTTAAACAATATCAAAATATTTTTTTAGTATAGTATTTATTTATATAATAAAAGAAAAATTGTTGCCCCTGACAAAGTTGAACATAAACTTAAAAAAATCTAGGACGATTTGGCACTTGGGTGCGCTAAATCACCCAGCAGTGACACTTCTATTATGGTCTACGTGGTATGACTCGCTGCCCAACATGTCTCAAGGCCACTGTCTCTTCAATCTCCTTGGGTGATTATTGGGGATAATTCTGGATGTCAGGTTTTAAAGTAATGGATTGGGGTGTAAGAAAGGGAGTTTTTGAATTTTATATATCGGGATTTTATGATTCCTTTAAACAAAAGAAATTTTAAATCATTTGGATTGTGTAGTTAGATACGTAAAAGGGAGAGAGAGTTTTTTTTATACAAGAGAACAAATTATTTTAAAAAGATTGTTCCTGCTAACAGTAAGTTGTTTTCAACGATCCGGATTTCTTGCTTTTAGCTCATTATCAGGTTGAAGGAGTTCTACAACCTGATGATGAGCTATACGCTCGAAATCCGGTTCGTTGAAAACAACTTACTGTTAGCAGAAACAATCTTTTTAAAAGGATTGAACACCGCACTGACTCCACCATTCGTCATTTCTATGGAGATCAAATTTTCTTGAACTTCAGCCCCAACATAGCCATGGACAGTCCTTGACCACCAATAGGTCGAAAGTTTGGCAGCAGCAATTAAATTTTCTTTCTTCTTCAAAACCATACCTTGATCCAGTGTTCATTATTATTTTGTTACAAATTCTTGTCTAGCGATCATATATGATGATCGAACTACTGACAAAAGAAAAATGTGATGCTGGACCATATCACTACGTTTTTGTGCCTCGAAATATATCTGAATTTGGCTCGCATGGCTTTAGAGCAGGCGTAGTATTTGATATAAAAGGAAAGAGTCTGTATTAAATTTGACGTTTTTTAAGGCTTTAATATGAAACACCTAATTGCACGTAATGCTGTACACCATGGGATTCTCGGAAGAGGGGAATATGACGTTAAAGTAAAACACATTAGGCCTAGATATAAATTTACATTTTACTGTCAGTGCTACTTACACGAAAGGGTCTTAATTAGAACAGAAACGGCATTTCGCTAATTATGCCAGGCTACAATTCAGATGAGGGGCACGGAGAGCGTCGAAACTGTACAAGGCGTAAAAAGAGAGCGGGCTTCATTTTTTTTTTTATTTTTTTTTTTTTTTATTTTTTTTTTTTTTTATTTTTTTTTAATATCAATCGCGTGAGGCGTTGCTTATTATTGTGTTAATGACAGTGAATTTATTATTATAAATTATGGCGAAACGTGTAATTTAGTCGGGAGTGCATGTCCTGCCTATCGCACCGTTGTCAAGTGGCCTCTAGACAAAATAATTGCCTTTTAATTGGATGATTTCATAAAATTTATAATACAAAATAAATAAAAATTTAAATCAATAGCAAGATTTTTTGTCGGATCTGTGCTAAGATTAACTTTCGTTGGCTTCTTCGATCACCCTTCTCTGCCTATCTACACTATAAATAATATATTGGTTGAGATAAAAAAAGTCAGTGTCACAAGTGCGATTCGAACCCACGACCTTCGGCTAGATACGCCGCTGCTCTACCACTTGACTATCTGACTTCGATCCACTCGACACCAAGTGGACACCAACTTTGAAAAATGGCAAACAGGAGGGAAATTTCAACAAGGTGGGTGGAGATGGGAGGGTGGTGTCCGAGTGGATCGAATCCAGTGGTAGAGTCGAAGATCGTGGGTTCGAATCCCGCTCGTGACACTGACATTTTATCTCAACCCAAACCTTACATAAAGATTAATTAATTGAAAGATGTTATTTGGTCAATCGGACCACGAAATCTCATTTACTATAAATAATTTAATTAACAATCTCATAAATATCTGTGATATCAAGTACAGATTATAATTTTAAGTTATAAAGGTAAACGGTTATTACAATTGTCAACAAACATTCCAGTAGAAGGAAACGTAGTTCTTTGTTATTGTCTATTTGTTTATTACATTATATCTTATTATTATCTACATTATACATTTACTTAATACAATACTTGTGCTTATAAATATCAAATAAATGTAATAAAAATATATCTTCCGTTATTTAAAGGGTTGTTTGGCTTCGTTGTTTTGCTTCACTTTACTTTTGAAAGTAAAGAAGTATAATAACAAAAAAATAGTTTAATATGTAATTGATTAACTAATGACTGGTCGACGTGTATATACAAAATATTTTTTTATTTGGTATATTTATTACAATCTACAACCTTATTTATTACTTAATTACACGCGAGTCCTCGTTCAGTAGGTCGCGAGGGCATCTCCTGTTCAGTCGCCTGGTAAGATTATAAGGGTGTTTCCTATAGGACTGGGAAACACGATTGGGGTGAGAGGAGAGTTTATTGAATAAGGTGAAGAATCTTTTGGGGGTCATTTTTTGCATGAAAGGAATTTTGAGGGCAACGGGAATTATGTTGTTGGAGAGGTAATTTGGAGCATTGGCTATGGTTCTGAAGACTTTGTGATGGAATGATTGTATTCTTTGGATGTGAAAGATTTCGCAGTGCCCCACCATTCTAGTCCGTACTTTCGGATTGATTTTAGTATTGTCTTGTGTTCCCAGTTTGTTTTTCGTTGAAACATTAAATTTGCATGGCAATCTGTTGAGTAATCCGAACCTTTTGTATAATGCGTGTCATCTTAGACGTGTGTTAGTACCAAGTTTCTGTTTTCAATGATAGAAGTATCGACTACTTTTTCACTCGCGAAAACTCTAGATCAAGGTCTTAGAGAGGTCTTTTTAAAGACAATACCTAGATTTAGAGTGTTCGTGAAAATAAATAGGGGTAAGAAATTTTTACCTGGTGAGATAAACTTCACCCTTAACAAACGAATCCTGTTAAATCGACCTAATCGAAATGATAAAAAACTTAACAGTGTTTTCTCTCGTTTTCTCCTTTCAGCTGCTCTTTGATCGGGACAGATGTATTAATTCGAAATGGAAAAGTTTAGTTAAGTTAATTAGCGTAATGCGGAGAGGATGAGAGGTTTACCTGGGGAAAAGGTGTCTCCTAGACAGGAATGCCACTCGTTTTATCGCAGGCCGTTAACAAATAAGAGGCCGATATAACGAGACAGAAGGAATACGTGTATTTATACGTATCAGATCAAATTCGATCCTCTTCGGCAACGCTTATCTGGGTCATCTCTGAAACGAACATTCGAAGAATTAAACAAGTATTCCAGACATGCTTCCAGACTACATAAACTACGGTATTCTGCCTATTTTTTGAAACTTTGGAGAAATGCGTGAGCTTAGTCTCTGTCTCATGAAATACTTATTTTTATGCCTCGTACTTTTCTTTCATCCTCATTTCATCTTTATAATCTCGTTTTTATTACGCTTCTAGATATATTATTAGCTTTATAAATTAATGAAATACCACTCAGATGTAAAATCGACTGGTTTCGAACTATAGGAAAGGTCTTCTTTTAAAATACTTAAACCGTAAAAACAATCAATTGACAACGAATCGTATCGTGTTTTCATCTTTATTTGTCTGTTAGTCGGGCCCAAAAACAGTGATCACAAAGATCAAACGGCATAAACTTCTTGGATAATTGTTTGAACGAGGTTTGCCAAAAGCTGTAGGAAAGGAAAGTTGAAGTATTTATAGAAGAGTAATGATAAATATACACCACAAGAAGAATTGGCATCAGTAAATTAAAAATTGAGATACCTACAGACATTCTTACTCTATTTTATTTTGCTCCTTTGTTTTTTTATAATTTTGTAATTTCTGAATGAAAAACAAAAATTTTAAATAGTTAAAAATGGAATTTTAAGTCATTACTGTCATGCAAAAACGCTTAACGCCGGCGGACAGTAAATCAGAATATTTTACAACATATTTTTCTATTCATTTTCAATTAGAAAGCAATGTTCTAACCACTCGGCCACCGCGGTTCTAAAAACAAAAAGGGCGAAACGATGATACGTCTCTGACTGATTACAGGATTAAGCACACCAGGATGATCCGGATGTCGGAACTATTAAATTTGTCTATTCCTCGATGGACTACTCCTAGCCCCTGAACTAATAATTTTTAGGGAAATCCAAAAAATAGCATGGAAAATTCGTTAAATTTCCCTTGAGAACGCATACTTTTAAAAATTTCCATTTAATTTTAGGTAAAAAACAAACACTACATCTTTTAAAAAATGTTTATTTTAAAATTTGTAAAAAACTGAATTAACAACCTACCTAGAAAAATTCATAGGAGAGATAAGCAAATTTCATACAAAGGTGTAACCGTTTTAGCGGTATATCCTTTATATTTAATTCATCGAACCAAAATGCAGCAATTTTATACTAAGTGGAAGAAAACTGGCAACGTTCTGAACAGGGAGGGGGATTGGGGTTAATCTAGGAATTCAATTTTTCGCCCTGGGTAAAATTATTTCCCAACTTTACTGAATAAAAAAAACACAAAAGAAAGAAAACTGAAACAAAACATCTAAAAAAGAGACAATAAACATAGCGAACAACCAAAACAACAAAAATTGGACAAAATATTTACACTAAACACATACAAAAGAAAAAATGAAAAACAATATATAAGTTGTAAAGCCCACCGTTAACCTAAAAAAGAACAAAGAAAGAGAAAATTTGCACAAAATATCTTCACTAAACATACAAAAAAAAGAACAACAGTACAGATGTTGTAATACTAAACCTAATAAAAAAAGCACAAAAATGTACTTAAATGCTAAATAAATACATTAAAAAGAGAAAATAAACATTGTGAACAACCAAATCAGAAAATTGATCGAAATATCTATACACCCACCGACAAAAGAAAAAAAAAGATGAACAATTTAAAGTTGTGAAACCAGATTTTAACCCAATGTAAAAACACAAAAAGAAAAGAAAATTCAACATAAGAATCACACAAAACACACAAAAAAACATAGAGAACAACTAATGCAGAAAAATTTGGGAAAATATCTACACTAAACACAGAAATCGTGAGATGCGTTCTGGTGTGATGTAGGTTTCAGAAAATCATCTTCAGGGCTCAAAGTGTTTGTCTTTTGTGTAATTGTGCCATTCTTGCGTGTCGTGTCGAGAGTTAACGGTCACTAATCTCCACACACTAAACACAGACTTCAGAAGAAAAAAAGAACAACCGTAGAGAAGTTGTTCTTTAACTTAATAAAAAATCACACAAAACACATACAAAAAAGAGACAATAAATGATATTCCGTTGAAGTTTTCTTTTTTGTACTTTTTTATTTGGTAAAAGTTTATTTTAGTAGTAGTCAGTATTTAGTTTTACAACTTCTGTATTGTTGTTCTTTTATTTTGTCTGTGTTTAGAGTCGATAATTTCTCCAATTCTTCTGCTTTTGTTGTTCCCTAGGTTTTTGTTTTATGTGTTTTGTTCTATTTTTACATGGAATTTTTCTTTTTTGTGTTTTCTATTCTATTATATAATATATAGACCTAGCCTTTTTTCATTATTTCATTACAGATTTGAGAAATGTTATGTTAATCGCATATGTACATAAAAGGTTATGTAAATAGCAATATGCCAATTTAGCCATCTGTTGGAGCAGAAGAGCATAAGTAGGATTGAATTTCTAGTTACCATTTACGACTAACAGTAATCCAAAACGACCGCTTTAATAAGTTTTTCTCACTGCCCTGTATAAAATTAACTCGCCTATCTGTGGGAAATGGTTATTTAGTTTAGCATACATTTTACGCTGGAGGAAATAGAGTTCTCCGAAGCCGGTAAAGACAGGTGGTAATAACTGGCAACGTTAGTCAAACCCTAGTTAACAAATTACCACGCCATTACTCAGGGTGCGCGGACCTATAGAAGCAAAAAACCTACCAGTCGAAAAGAGAACAATAGTCGAAGATAAGAGGTTTTTCACGGTCACTAATCCATGTTCTTTTCTTTGAGAAATGTAAGGAGGGACGCGAAGAGAATCAACCGGCTGGAAAAGGCCTCCTTTAAATAGAATTCCTTTTAGTTTGGAAATATTTAAAATAATTAATTTGAACGATTTTCAAAGGATGGGTGAAAACATCACCCGGTGAGATGGAGGATTTTTTTTGCCTAAAGTCAATATTCGGGACTGGGACGAGGGTCAAACTTAATGTTGACAAACGGGTTTCGCCGGGCCGGGACCCGCTGAGCCGACTGTAAACATTTTACTCCCTAAAGGGCAATTAATTAAGGCAATTAATATCTGTGTTGACCTCGGCCGGTAGAATATCGCCCCCCATGATTAACTGGGGTAATTATTCATGATGCAACGTCACTCATAGTTTATATGCATGGCGGCTGCCGAACGGGCTTCTTCCTTCGGCCGGAAGGGGGAACGGCCGACGATTTGATTGAAAATGGACGGGGCTGACCGACAAATCCCTTTTCCCTTATTTTCAACGAGTCGCCCCCGTCACAAATCATCTACATCAAATTTGTCGCCAATTAAAAAAAAAAAATCCAAAACCGCTGCTTCCATCGTTGGAGTTAAAAAAATAGTCGTTTATCTGAAATGACTTATAATTTGTATAATTACATCTCGTTAAGCTACCATTTGCAAAAGCCACCACCACCTTAAAAAATTAATAAACATGTACCTAAATACAGTCAATAGTAATATAGTGATATTTTGTGGAGAACTTACAAGCGAAACACGCCTTAAAAGAAGGTGGATCAACTTATAGGCTCATACCCAACATCTCAAGACAAAGGCAGGCTGAAGATATTTCCAAGAAACCCCCCCCCCTAATATTACAACGTATTGTTGAACTGTGAGATTCTGTTTGGGTCTGCCGAGCTGAGTGCGTGTAGTTATATCTAGTCATTTTTAGAGCTGAATTTGCCAATGAATTTTTTAGCGTCTTCTCTCTTTGTGATGCCAAAACGACTCTAACAGAACAAACCACCGAAGATGATGGATTTTTCTTCCGCAAGGATCGCAGCCTTCAGGCTTACTATTACATTCCATATTAAGAATGTGAATTATATTAATAATAATTATCATTGTACAGCCAGAGCCCTTCAAGAACAATGGATGTGTAGAGTTAACCAATGTTTGGGCAGTAGGGTCTTCGATTTAAATCATTTATTTGATAAAAGGTTCACAAGTCAAAATAAAATTATGATGTTAATAGTTTCAATAATCGTTAGGTATGTTTTGTATCCAGATAATTACTTAAATATGTGGTGTTTAGTGATCGTTAGTTAATGATTATTTAGAGATCGTGAGGTGCGGTCTGGTGTGACGGAGGTTTTAGAAAAACATTTTCTTTATCCTGCCAACGTTTCGATCTTTATTGAGATCATCTTCAGAGCTCATTAAAGATCGAAACGTTGGCACGATAAAGAAAATGTTTTTCTAAAACCTATGTCACACCAGACGGCACCTCACGATCTCCAAACAAAAATTTCTTACCTTCAAGTACTGTAACTATGATTATGTTTACCAAACGACCTCATGGGAGGAAAAAAGAAAACGTAAACTTGCGTTTAACAAACATTATTTATGATTTCATTAACATTATTTTAATATTTTCAAAATATCTTATTGCTTTGCCTTTACGTTACCAAAATCCCCTTGAGTCATGGTTCCCAAGATATCAAGTTGTTGTGTTTCCCCATGTTTTGGAGATTTACGATTTATTCACAGATTAATTTAGCACCGGGATAATCAGATCAAAATAATAGGAGACCATCAACCAGCTAAAATACTAAAAATTTACAAATAATTTCCAGTTTGACCACAGCTTATTTTAATAAAAGCTAAATAAGCTTATATACTTAACCAAGTTCTGGTAAGGAAGGAAGAAATAACAGAAAAAATGATATGCTTCTGTCAAGGCCTAACCAGTAAAAGCGTTCTTTTCGTAAGCAAAAATGAAACAATTACGTAGACAAATTACAAGATAGAATTTAGATAGAGTGCAATAAACCACAACCGGAAGGTTTAGCCTATCTTATGTTCTTGTCTTCCTACATCATGATCATCATCATAATCACCAACCTCATGGGTGCAGTGCATATCGGACTTTAGCCTCCTCATCAACAAATCTACAATCGTTGTGTAAAAAACATGCAGGCTGGTCGTTTCCGATAATCCTGGTGTAGACTGATCCTAGACTCGTTGACTTCTGACAGACAAATTTCACCATTTTTGCATTTAATATCAGGCTGAGTAAATGAATACTCAACAAAATATATGCTTTGAGTACGGAAAAAGCCGAAACGCGTCTGATAGAACATGATGGATAGGCAGATCAAAATAGTCGCTAACGACCAAATTTCGGGTTCATCATCACGCACATTTCAGGAGGAAATCTTGCGAAATAAATAGTTGAAAGTCGACATGTAAGGAACAGATTTCCCTTTCTGTACTATAAAATTTAGACAATATCACTCATGTCCACTACTGAGGATGCCGACGCAGATAAGCGTCTGACAGACCAAAAAAAACGAACAAGAATAGGCAAACCAAGTTGACCAAAAACGATCAGAGAAAAAGTGATATTGCTTAAACTATGTTTTATTGATTGTTTAATTAACAAATTGAATATTCTAAATTTTATTTAATTTACTGTAGGCTTCTATTTTCCCCTGTACTTCTGGAGATAGTCAAGTTTTGTCTGTAGTCGGTAGTGCAAACTATGATATATTTAAATATCAGTATTAAAGGAGATTTGAAAAGATTATATTTTTGTTGAGCGTAGTGGACATGTATAATTTAAAAGAATGTTATCCAGGACGTGAAATGAGCTAATTGTGTAGATGAACACGGTCTTAATGACCAATTAATAACAAACTCATGAATAATACAGTTCCGGTTTAGTTCTGGTCTTGGCTATTAAGGAAAAGAACGTTTAATTATAAAAAATGAAAAATTTACGAAAATATAAAGTTATTTTTCTTGTTTATTGAAAAGTCGCCAAGGCATTGTGGGTCTTTTGTCTGCAATTACCAAGTAGTATTTTAGCTACCATCGTCCCAAGTCAGCGATTTTCTTATAATTTACAGCTTAACTCCGAAAATGTGACAGCCGTACGTCAGCGTGCGGTTGGCCGGTGTCAACCTGTCGAATTTCCCTAATAATTCCGGCCCGTTTCCATGAAAAACCTCACCTTTTTTGACGTGTAACGGTTCTTTATTCCCGGCTACTGTTATTTGAAGGGCTTAAGGGGCTTATGCGGGCCCCTGTTTTGTTTGAACGTTGTTGGTGGGCGAGCGTGCTACTACATCTGACAACTGACACAGTCCATTGTCCTAAGGATTAGTGACCGCTCGTTATGACACTTCCGAAGCTCCCAACTTTAAAGGATTTATGAGCGACGCTTGGGTTTTTATGGGCCCGGCTAATCACTCCGGCCTCAGGGATCATCAACGAAGATTATGCCTTTCGACTTGGCTTTAGAGTAGGAAGTCTTTGAAGGAATGTTACTAAACAATTTAGAATCCCATTATGGTGAGGGGGCAATTAGTCTGTCTACTGATATAAATGTTGTTTGCAAATCCAAAAATATTAATTTTTCTCACTGGGATATGCAACAAACCTTTCATCTGATTTAGCTCATTGCACATGTACAGTGAAGTAGTGATAGAATGAACAATGAATTACAAAAAGAAATCGAAGTACATTTTAATAATTACAAAAACATAATAAAATACAAAAGTCGTGCTGAACTGGCATTGGGTCCGTCTTCACTCGCGGGTTTGTCGATCTTCCCAAGCGCGCCTCTGCATTGCGCCATCTTCAGTGAGCGACTGTTCCTACAAAAAAGTAATTATATTTGCTTTTGCAGATAGCGATCACCTGTTGATTTGACGACTGAAATGGTTGTGCGATATACATGGCAAGTCGATCTAAACTGGCACCGTAAAATAGGACAATTCCAGGAGGTAAAAATTGTTACTGTATAATATTATGTAAAGTAACATAGTGCATACAAGTACAATAAATATATGTACCATATGATTCATTTGTATTTTACAGGCTTTAAAGTAAAAGAAGAAAAAAAGAATTGGGAGATAAAAATAATAAAAAAGGAGGGAGAGAATGAGAAAGAAGAGAAAATTAGAATATAGGGAAAGGAGAGATATTGATTGATTGATACCGCTTTATTTACATAATCTCTCAAGATTTGGTCTCAAGGACCACTCTTACATCTAAAGAAAAATACAGATTTATTTTTACAATTGCACTACTCAATCTTTTAGAAGTACATAAAACTAAAATATTCCTTGGTTTTACACTTTGACCAATTCATTGTATAATATTATATAATCTGTTTACATATTTATAATAAGGTGAACGAAAGATAACATGACAATAACTAAGTAAATTAAATTTTGCTTTTCAAAATAAAACATAAAATTTCTTCAGCATAAAGTAAAATAAGTTAACTTTCTTTTACAAGGTATTTACCACTACTTATTAACAGAGGCATATTAAAATGTCTGACAGAATTATGATTTAAATTAAGCATAGTTTTAAATTGAATTAACTTTAATTTTAACATCTCTTATAACAGTAATTAAACTAACAATAATAATTAACATAATAAAAATAAAAGAACAGAGAGAAAAGAAACATTTTTTAAAAATTTTCTGACAATGTTACACATACTTTGAAAGCAGCCGAGCTTTTAATTGTTTTTTAAAACTTTCAATTTTATTGCATTTCTGCATGCAGTTTGGGAGTTTAGAGAACATTTTGGTACCTTTTCCTATAAACGAATTACTAAAAGTTTTTGTTCTATATTTTTGTACATACATATGGCTGTCTTTATATCTAGTGTTAATATTATGTATTTCAGAAGTGAATTTAATGTTCTCATATATAAGCTGGGGTTTTTTGTTTTTATTATTTTATACATGGTACATTGAATTTTATAATCCAACATATCTTTTATTTTTAAAATTTCTAGCTGCGCAAATTTGTCACGTATGCGATCATCACATTTTAGATTTAAAATATACGTCATGCACATATTTACTGCTACTTGTAATCTATAAATTTGCATGCAATTTAAGTCGCTCATGGCAGCTAGTACGTACAATATGTATGGAAATATTAGGGTTTGCACTAACTTTTTTTTAACATTGACATTGTATTTTACAAATTGTAATATTTTTTTTAAATTTATAAACTGTAGAATATTTTACCTTTGATTGATAATGCTTGCAAATTCCAATTTAAATTTTTTTCTATAATTAAACCTAAGCATTTTACTTTTTCTTCAAACTTTAATTCTTTTTCTTCTATTTTGATCTTACTAATACAATCTACATTTATTTTTTCTAGCAGTTTATTATGACCTATCGATATGGCTTTACATTTGCTTGGATTTAGTACTAATGAATGCCTTCTACTCCACTTGTTTAGATTTAGTAAGTCCTATGGTACCATTTATATTCAGTGCTTTAGATTGAACGAAAGCATTTAGATCATCTGCGTACATACACAATTTACAAGTTCGAAATGCGTCTTTAATATTGTTTATGTAAAAGAGAGAGAGAGAGAGAGAGTAAGAGAGGGGGTGAGTAGAAAGGAAAAAAAGAAAGAACGAGAGAAAGAGTGGGAGAGAGAGAGAGAGAGAGAGAGAGAGAGAGAGAGAGAGAGAGAGAGAGAGAAAAGATATATAAGGGAGAGAGGGGAAAAATAATAGGAGAGGAGAGAATAAATGGAAAAAAGATAGTAACAAGAGACACTCAGCACACAAAATGATTACAGAACATGCATATTTGTATCCTTAATTAGCTTTAAATTTAACATTTAGTATGTTATATCAAATACATTTGACCTAGTTCAGTTATATTATAAACAATGTATGATTGGACATTATAGTAACTACAATTTAAAAGGAGGATGTGGATAATCAAATAAATTTTTGAAATAGATACAGAAAAGCAATTTAAAAAGATAAACACAAAAATATAAAATAACAATTCAACAAGTGAATTAGTGAACACGTTTATCAAGGTCTATTTCATAGAGAAAAAATAATAAATTTAAATAATAAATATTAAAGTAGAATTTATGTAAATATAATGTAAAACATATTTTCTGGTCTACTTTTTTCAATTAATTAATCTTTTTATTTAAAGTTTTATTGAAATGAAACCGTGGCACTAGCTTTTTCATTTCAACCGAAACTTTAAATAAAAAGATAAATTAATTATAAAACATATATGTAATCATAATATAATAAATAAAAATATATAGATTAATGGACATAGGAGATGACATTATACATATTTTGAAATTAGTGCTTCTTTGAATTTATTTTAGTCCAATTTTTTATTTTGTAGATTTTTCATTTCGTGGTCTATAGACCGAATTACTTTTTTCATTCTTCATTCATTATTCTTTTATTTGTGATATTAACATCACTATTATAATTCAACGGTCATCAAAAGTTGCATAAAAAGATTAATTAATTGTAAAACATATATGTAAATATAATATAAAACATGTATAGATTAATGGACGCAGAAGATCACATTACACAAAATTTTGAAATTAGTGTTTCTTTGAATTTATTTTTTCCTATTTTTAATTTTGTCGATTTTTTATTTTTAATGGAATATTGTTCATGATTCTTATGCTATTTAATAAAAAACGGCTGGCTAAATATTTTTTCTATGTGTTTTGACAATAACAAGTTGTTTAATTGTGGAGTATTAATATTATGTATTTATAAAAATGTTTACGATTTTCATATAAATATTCATATATATATTGTGGAGTTTTATATTTAAATGGTTTGTATATTAGTGTACCAATTATTGAGATTTATTAACAGGAGGCGTCGGTGGATGCAATGGTTTAGTCGTTGAGACGGCGCTAATCACTTTAAGGTAAAGGTCCCGGGTTCGAAACCAGAGGCCCTGTATTCAAACCCGACATACTTACAATTGGGCTTTTTTTTTTCAAAAACATCGTCACTCCGAGGGTTCATATATCCTCGTAGTTGAAATATCTTCCTTAAAAAAAAAAATAAATAAATAAAGGATTATTAGTCATAAATTTTATCGTCATATCATTATCGTAAAACAGAAACCATGTTTTGTAGACCAAGTTGGGAAATTATACAGATCTAAATTTATTTTATCTATTTGTTATTTAAGTTTACTGACATTTGAATATATAAGATTTGATGTTTTTACTCTTTGTTGTCTGCTATCGGGACGGCCATAAGTAAAAGTTCACATAATCATAAGCACAGACGAGGAAAATAACAAACTAACCTTGGGAAGGTAACTAATTTAACAATTTTAAAATATTATCGTGGCATATAGTCAGTGCTGATCAATAAGCAATATACTAACTAGTCTAAATAATTATGAATCATTAATCGCCACTTTCATTTCTCGTGGTTTCGCCTATTCTCGCTGTTTACACTCAATTAGAAACGAGATTCTATCTCGCGTGCATGTTTGTAAAATAAATTATTTTTTGTTACTCGTCGACACGGGCACATACAAGATAAGTAATAAAGATATAGCTAAACAAAAGTTCTTCTTTCACAGATCGTTAAAATATACGATTTGTCGTGTACAACGGAACCAAATGTTATTTTCTATTTCATTTGAGATTTTGCGCGGTAGGCACGGTACAACTGATCGGTCAAAAGCGTATAATTTTCTACAGCATGCCTAAAAAGGACCGAGCCTTAAAAATGTATGAACAAATTGATAACAATCGGACAAATAATTACACCCTCTCTCGGATTCCGGTCGAATAGTTAATCATTATCTCTAATCGGTTTAATATTGATGTCACGAGACCGTTGGAATGGCCCTATGATTTAGCTTGACACAATAATATATACGATAACAGGTAATTATGACGGGTGAATGTGACCGGAATATATTTGTTTTAGATTAATTTCGAACAGTAATAAAACTCCTTCGGCACCTCGACTTTGTGCTACAGGGATAATTTGATCTTTTATAACCGATTCATATTAACATTACTACATGAATGTCTCGATAACTAAAAAAGTAGAGATCAAAAAGAAAACAACAAAGTGAAAATACATCCTATTATTTTATACATCAAAATTCAAAAAAATAAACCTTTATATAACTTTTTAACCTTGGGCTTACTTGTATCTTACATAACGTTTTAGTGTAAACATAATTTGAGTTTATTAGTATGCTGGTCTGTGCGTTATTTCTCTACTTCTACCCACACACTCACTTTCTCTTTTCCTCATTAACTCATAGTAGTTTTAGTTGAATTTTAATTACAATCCATTAATATAAAGTGAACAGCATATTGATGAAATAATTATCGGAAATATCCTACATATCCTAAGTCGTGAATATACTATTCATCAGTTTTACAAAATGCAAAAACTGTTTGCTCATAAAGTCAAATTTTCTTTTATAATAAACTCACGTAAAAAATACTGTAAAAAAACAGCTGGGTAAGTTTTACCTTTTATTCATCTAAACACAAGAAAACGCACTCGCATTGGTATGGAGACAGATAGATAGATAGATAGAGAAAGAGAGAGAGAGAGAGAGAAAGAATGAGAGAAAGAGAGTGAGAGAGAGAGAGAAAGAGAGTGGAAAAGGCAGAGTTAGAGGAAAATATATATAGAGATAGATAGGCAGATATGTAGATAGATATATAAATAGAGAGAAAGAAAGAGATGGAGAGAGAGTAAGAGAGGAGAAAGAATGAGAGAAAGAGAGTGAGTGAGTGAGATAGAGAAAGAGATAGATAGGCAGAAAGACAGAGAGAGAGAGAGAGAGAAAGAACGAGAGAAAGAGAGTGAGAGAGAGATAGAGAAAGAGAGTGGAAAAGGCAGAGTTAGAGGAAAAGATATATAGAGATAGATAGACAGATATGTAGATAGATATATAGATAGAGAGAAAGAAAGAGATGGAGAGAGAGTAAGAGAGAAGGAGAAAGAATGACAGAAAGAGAGTGAGTGAGTGAGATAGAGAGAGAGATAGAGAGGGAGAGAGAGAGGAAAAGATAGATAGAGATAGATAGAGTGATATGTAGATAGATATATAGATAGGTAGGTAGGTAGATAGATAGGCAGAAAGACAGAGAGAGAGAGAGAGAGAGAGAGAGAGAGAGAGAGAGAGAGAGAGTGAGAGAGAGTGAGAGAGTGAGAGAGAGAGAGAGAGAGAATTTTATTTGAATTTTACACTTTAAAACACCATAGAAAACCATAGAAAAGAACGGAACGAAACAATTAGTTTAAAATATACAAAATAAAAGCCTAGAACGAAAATTTAATTTTTTATTTTCGAAATTAGAAACAGAACTTGAGGAAATATATGTAACAATGAGAACTATATATATATATATATATATATAGGTATGTTAAACGCATGGATACTGCACAAATAATATTTTAAACGCCCGAAAACTGCACACGAGGTGCGGTATTAATGGTGCAGTATACAGAACCTTTTTTGCCTTAATAACGAAC